>NC_090737.1:92906607-92911607 GCF_036898095.1 Palaemon carinicauda | reverse complement strand
TTGTTAAAATCGTGCGTGAAAGGCAAACCTGGTTCAGTGATGTTTGTACAAGAACTTATATGGAGAAGCAGGAGATTATAGACGTGCTTATTTGGAGAAGCAGAAGGCCTATCATGTAACAGGTCAGATTTAGCTTGAAATAGGTATACCCAGCTAAGATCTATTGTTCAGAAAGTTTATGCTTCAACTGAAAAGGAATACAACTTAACCATAGAAGAAACCGTTTCTGGTACAACCCAGAAACATAATTGTTGGGCTACCATTAAATCTGCTTTCATTTGTGTAAAACTAACAGTTCCGCCTTAAAATAAACCAAAAGCTCTTTCACTCAATGTCCAAAAGAAAAGAAAATCCTTTTGGCTGATGTGTTTCACAGTAAGGAGAGTAATGAGAAACTCGATCTTACTCATCACTATTTTCTTTCTGCTAAATTGACTAATTCTGCTTTTCGGTTCAGCCAATTTAAAACCCTCTCTGTTGATCTTGATGCTTAGATAGGTGTAGACCTAAATGGTATTTTTCTTTGTTATTTACAAAGACCGGGGATTTCTTAGCTTCTGAGTTTGTGTAATTTTATTTATTATTATTATTATTATTATTATTATTTTTTTGCAATAAAACAAGATGTTCTTTTTGCACTTGTGAGAGAATTTGTAATTTTATTCCATTAGGTAAACGTGTTTGTGGTAGCTCAAGCCCCGTTGATACTCACCCAATTTTCATATATTCCATATTAACTGAAGTATTTTAGCATCTTTTGCAAGAACCTCTAAATAGGTATGATAAAGGCACTAATATGTTCTAATTCTATCCAAATTTTGCCTTCACAAAGTTCTCGGAGCATTGAATGCCCTTCTTGTAATTTCCCATGGTATACAGGAATCCCATGATTGTGGTCAGGTTGTTCGTATGATTGGCCATGGTTTTAGTACTGCTTTTGACCGTACTAATTAAGAGGCCACCGTTTTCAAATGCAATCAGTTGTTAGTAGGTGAATTTTCCTTACTATCATTATTATGTTTTTAGTAAGAAATTGCAAAGAGTATTTGTTGATGGGTACCTTAAGGAGTATAGGAATATATATATATATATATATATATATATATATATATATATATATATATATATATATATATATATATATATATATATATATATATATATATATATATGGTGATCTTCAGGGTAGCATTCTTGACCCATTACTTTTCATACTATATACACATGATATATAGTTTACATATGCAGATAAGGGGTACTCTCTTTGTCCCAATTGTATTCGCTGAATATAGATATGGTAGTGAATACCTTGATAGGGTTCTAGGTAAAATTAATGTATAGTGCAAATTGTGAGTCTTGAAGTTGAACCCTAACAAAACTTAAAGATTAATTGTATGTAGATCTAGGACAGTATTTCCTCAACATCTAAATCTCTTCAATGATAATGCTTATTTAACGATATGCAAGTCGATCAAGATTTTAGGTGAGATTCTTGAATGAAAATTTCCGTTTGAAAAACATTCGGTGTGTTTCCTATCTAGTTGGACAAGAAACTTGCTTATAGAGAGTATTTTAAGTATTTTAAGATTTTCAGCGATCAATTTATTATAAAGAAATGTTTTAATTCTTTCATTCTACGTTGTTCAAAGTATTATTTCTCTTGCTGGTCTTGAACTGCTGACTCTCATTTTAATTATTTTGACAAAGACATGCGGTATATCTTTGGCTATATATTGATATCTGGCACCTTCGTTCAGTTAGTTCTTTGTGTATGTTTCCTTAGATTTTCCCTAATTATGGCCATTCTCTCCATTCAGATCTTCCGATCATGTACCCTCCTGTAGGTAGCACAAGGTATGCAGTTAATTCGAACAGTCGTACCCCCTCCATCATAAGGATCAACACTATATAGCAGTCTTCAAATTTTATTCTAGCTGTGACCAGGTCGTGGAATGACCTTCAAAATCTGGAAGTTTAATCGATGGAACTTTAAAAGTTGAATTTTGCAACGAATGTATATATGATGAACAGGCTGACATATGTCTCTTCATAATTTATATATGACAAATCTATTTTAACTTTGTTACTGATCTGAAGATTTACTATAGTCCTTATTCATCACACCTTATATTGTTTTTATGTTTTTGTTTTTTCTATTCTTATTTCCTAATCTCACTGGGATATTTTTCCCTGTTAGAGCCATTGGGCTTATAGTACCCTGCTTTTTCAAACAGGGTTTTATCTTAGATAGTTATAATAATGATAATGATATATTTATGTATAATTTTGTACGCATATTATTCGTATATTATACACGTAAACATCTTATACAGTATATATATATATATATATATATATATATATATATATATATATATATATATATATATATATATATATATATATATATATATACATATATATATATATATATATATATATATATATATATATATATATATATATATGTATATATATATATATATATATATATATATATATATATATATATATATATATATATATATACATATATATATATATATATATATATATATATATATATATATATATATATATATATATATATATGTATATATATGTATATATATATATATATATATATATATATATATATATATATATATATATATATACATATATATATATATATACATATATATATATTTATATATATATATGTATATATATATATATATATATATATATATATATATATATATATTTATATATATATATATATATATATATGTATATATATATATATATATATATATATATATATATATATATATATATATATATATATATATATATATATATATATATATGTATATATATATATATATATATATATATATATATATATATATATATATATTTATATATATATATATATATATATATATATATATATATATATATATATATATATATATATATATATGTATGTATACATACATACATATATATATATATATATATATATATATATATATATATATATATATATATATATATATATATATATATATATATATATATATATATATATATATATATATATATATATATGTATGTATATTGTTAAATACCTACACAAATACTTACATAAGCAAGTATATATGTTTTGATACGTATTTACCTCTCTACCTATGTGTGTATATATACGCAAATATTTATATATATATATATATATATATATATATATATATATATATATATATATATATATATATATATATATATATATATATATATATATATATCCTTTCATGATATTTTTTTATCCATTATTATATAGTTCACTAATCCTTAAATGGCAAATTTCCCAACACTAATTAGCACTATCTTTTAATGAAATTTATTTGCAAGATCTGTATTTATAAACATGATATGTATTGGCAAACGAACAAAGTAACTTCAATGACACCTCATTCTCTTTTTTATGTATTTATAAACATGATAGTTATTGGCAAACGAACAAAGTAACTTCACATGACCCCTCATTCTCTTTTTTGAAATTATGCATCTTTATTCACTGCCAGTACCTAAATGGCTAGCCCCTTTTCTTCTAGGAGAACGGTCCCAATTTTCCAGCAACTTTATTCCATTCACTATTGAAAATTGGAATTAAAATATTGCTAGTGCCTCGCAATATTTATTCCAGGATATTTACCGTTTCAAAAGTGGATATATTGAGATAAGGAGTGATATTACGATCACAAACCCGTAAAAGATATAATAATAAGGTAAATTTACGGTCGCCTGTATTTTACTGAAATACGACTGAGAACAATTCATTATTTCGGAGAATTTTCGATCAAAATTACCATTCATTTTAACAGTGGTTGCATACAGCATCCCCTGTGTGTATGATACATGGTCCCATTGGAGCTCCAGGAAACAGAAAGATGTATGAAAATTCAATATTTTGATAAAGGAAAATTTTCATCAAAATAAACTATGATCATGTTTCCATGATTTGTCGCCTTTCTTAAGTTTGATGTAACTTTAGTTTATCAATATAGTATGTGCTGTATAAGTTTTAAAGTAATTCTCTGATAATGATTAGCCAGAACACTTAGTTTTTGTGTGTGTGTGTGAGAGAGAGAGAGAGAGAGAGAGAGAGAGAGAGAGAGAGAGAGAGAGAGAGAGAGAGAGAGAGAGAGATCTTGATAACTGCAACATTTAAAAAGTCTTCTTGAAATATGAAATAGCAGCACATGGGATATTATGTGACTGGTTTTATTACAAGTAAATCCACTTCACTTTTTACTTTACTCTTCCAAGTAAGAAATGTAGTGACAATATCAAAGTTATTTTACTTGCGCTCAGAAAGAAATAATATTTTCAGATTTTGTGAGCAATAAAGTATTTTACGAATTTTCATATTCACTTTATTATTGCAAAATTAGTTGACAGTCTTTATATTTATGTGCAAAGTAGACATCATAAATAAAATTTTCATTTTTTCTCCCAATGAATAAATGATTTATCATTAAAGGGATGATTAACAAACAGTACACTAAAACCAAGAAATAACGTTCAAATGGTTCATCAATAAACCAACATTGCCAGAACAGATATCAAATCTAGAGCAGGAGATTAACACCCATAATATAACAATCTCCGTTGTTGCCCCAAATCGCTTAATTCCATTGAATCCCGGATTGGCCTCTACATGGGTTGCGAGTAAGGAAGTGATTGAAGGTGATATGGCAGGATAATCTTGTCTTTTCCTCACCAATTGACATCATATACGCTTTACCAAGTACTTGTATGAATGGTTAAAATGTTTGAGACTTGCAACCATTTTCTCTAGTACCATTTAGTGTGCGTTACTGACATCCAGATACTTGTTACAAAGCACTATGAATACATACTCGTTTCAAGTTTCTTTACATGAGAAGTTATCAATTCCCCGTTATGTGTGTGGATGAGTGAAAGGTTGGGAATTAAATTAACTTACAATCTCC
>NC_090737.1:92889107-92894107 GCF_036898095.1 Palaemon carinicauda | reverse complement strand
AAGGATCAACACTATATAGCAGTCTTCAAATTTTATTCTAGCTGTGACCAGGTCATGGAATGACCTTCAAAATCTGGAAGCTTAATCGATGGAACTTTAAAAGTTGAATTTTGCAGCAAATGTAAGTATGATGAACAGGCTGACATGTCTCTCTTCATAATTTATATATGGCAAATTTATTTTAACTTTGTTACTGATCTAAAGATTTCTTATAGTTCTTATTCATCACACCTTATATTTTTTTTTTACCCTTTTTTATTTTTATTTCCTAATCTGACTGGGATATTATTCCCTGTTAGAGACCTTGGGCTTATAGCACCCTGCTTTTCAAAACAGGGTTATAGCTTAGTTAGTTATAATAATGATAATAATATATTCATGAATAATTATGTACGAATATTATTTGTATATTATAAAAGTAAACACATTATACAGTATATATATATATATATATATATATATATATATATATATATATATATATATATATATATATATATATATATATATATATATATATATATATATATGTATGTATATATATATATATATATATATATATATATATATATATATATATATGTATATATATATATATATATATATATATATATATATATATATATATATATATATATATATATATATATATATACACCTATATATATTGTTAAATGCATACACAAATACCTACATAAGCAAGTATATGTTTTAATACGTATTTAGGTCTCTGCCTGTGTGTATATATACACGCAAACATTTATATATATATATATATATATATATATATATATATATATATATATATATATATATATATATATATATATATATGTGTGTGTGTGTGTGTGTGTATATATATATATATATATATATATATATATATATTCATATTTATACATACATACATACATATATATATATGTATATATATATATATATATATATATATATATATATATATATATATATATATATATATATATATATATATATATATGTGTGTGTGTGTGTGTGTGTGTGTGTGTGTGTGTGTATATATATATATATATATATATATATATATATATATATATATATATATATATATATATATATATCCTTTTATGAAATTTTTTATCCATTATTATATAGGTTAACAATCCATAATTGGCAAAATTCCCAACACTAATTAGCACTATCTTTTAATAATACTATCATAATTTGCAAGATCTGGGTTTATAAACTTGATATTTATTGGCAAAAGGATAAAGTGACTTCACTTGACCCCTCACTCTCTTCTTTGAAATTATGCATCTTCATTCACTGCCAATACCTAAATGGTTAGCCCCTGCTCATATAGGAGATCAGTCTCAATTTTCCAGCCACTGTATTCCATACACTATTGAAAATTGTCATTAAAAATTGCTAGTGCCTCGCAACATTTATTCCAGGATTTTTACCGTTTAGAAACGGCATATATTGAGGTAAAGGAGTGATATCACGATCAAAAACCCGTAAAAGATATGATAATAAGGTAAAATTACGGGTGCCTCTATTTTACTGAAATACGACTGAGAATAATTCATTATTACGGAGAACTTTCGATTAAAATGACGATTAATTTCAACAGTGTATGTATACAGCATCCCCCGTGTGTTTGATAGATACTCACAGTGGAGCTCCAGGAAACAGAAGGATGTATGAAAATTCAATATTTTGATAAAGGAAAATTTTCAGCAAAATAAACTATGATGATGTTTCCATGATTTGTCGTCTTTCATAAGTTTGATGTAACTTTAATTTATCAATATAATGTGCTGTATAAGTTTCATAGTAATTGTCTGATAATAATCAGACAGAGCACTTAAAGTTTTTGTGGGGGAGAGAGAGAGAGAGAGAGAGAGAGAGAGAGAGAGAGAGAGAGAGAGAGAGAGAGAGAGAGAGAGAGAGATCTTGATAACTACAACATATGAAAAGTCTTCTTGAAATATTCTTGGGATATTAAGAGACTGGTTTTATTACAAATAAATCCACTCCACTTTTTACTTCACTCTTCCAAGTAAGAAATATGGTGACAATATTAAAGCTATTTTACTTGCGCTCACAAAGAAATAATATTTTCAGATTTCGTGAGTAATAAAGTATTTTACGAATTTTCATATTCAGTTTATTATTGCAAAATTAGTTGCCATATTTATATTTATGTGCAAAGTAGACATCATAAATAAAAAATTTTCCCCAATGAATAAACGGTTTATCAGTAAAGGGGTGATTAAGAAGCAGTACACTAAAACCAAGAAATAACGTTCAAATGGTTCATCAATAAAGCAACATTGCCGGAACAGATATTAAATCTCGAGCAGGAGATTAACACCCACAATATAACAATCTTTGTTGTTGCCCCAAATCGCTTAATTCCATTGAATCCCGGATTGGCCTCTACATGGGTTGCGAGTAATGAAGTGATTGAAGGTGATATGGCAGGATAATCTTGTCTTTTCCTCACCAATTGACGTCATATACGCTTTACCAAGTACTTGTATGAATGGTTAAAATGTTTGAGACTTGCAACCATTTTCTCGTGTACCATTTAGTGTGCGTTACTGACATCCAGATACTTGTTACAAAGCACTATGAATACATACTCGTTTCAAGTTTCTTTACATGAGAAGTTATCAATTCCCCGTTATGTGTGTGGATGAGTGAAAGGTTGGGAATTAAATTAACTTACAATCTCCCCTCGCTTATCTACGGTTTTCTCAATTGTGTTTATGAAAACAAATCTGTTCCAGCAATTCTGTCATTTACAGGAAACAAAATCTAAATCTATCCGGCATCAGTGATCAAATCTATTACGATGGCGTAGGATTCTTAATTAAAGTTCATCAATTAATCTCGCCTAAGGTTATGGTCAAAGGCAAAAATTAAAACAATGGGAAATCTATCGTCAGTATTCATGAAACTGAATTGAAATGTTACAACACTAGCATGAAATTCATGGTTCAAGTCATTCAACATATTGTTTTGAAAACTTCAGAATTCATCAGTGAATGGCTTTGCTATATTCAAATCTGGAACAATAGAGTTAACAAGCTTTCTGAAATAACAATGAACTGTTGAAACAATAACACGGGCAATCGGCCAAGCCGGAAGATGAAGTCTTAGTTATTTGTTACCATCCACCATTTATTCGAGTTTTGCTTGTTAGTTGTTTCGGCCGCAAAAGGAAGTTTCTGAACCGGAGAATTTTTTGTTCGGTGGCAAACCTTGATGGGGGAGGGGGAGACGTGGTTGGAATTTAGTTGGTTAGTGGTATTGTGGTACATGTGCACTGAAGTATAAAATCCATAGGAAGCAGAAAGTAAAAGACAAGGTACTTTCCCCTTGTTGTTTTGAAGTTTTTATTTTTTATACATGAATTGATTTTATTACTGTTTTATTTAGTTGTTGATTAATTCTCTTGTACTTTATCTATTTCCTCATTTCCTTTCCTCTTTAGGCTATTTTCCCTGTTGGTGAGGATGGTTTTTTAGCATCTTGCTTTCCCAACTAGGATTGTAGCTTAGCACGTAATTCTACTACTACTACTAATACCACTACTACTTCTACTACTGCTACTACTTAATAATAATAATAATAATAATAATAATAATAATAATAATAATAATAATAATAATAATAATAATAATAATAATAATAATAATAATAATAAAACTACCCGACGGATTTTGCCAAAAATTCCACCAAAGATAGATCTTTTGACATGGACAACCTCATTAAATTCTGGGAATGACCTGGCTCAGGATATGGAATCTAGATCCGGATTTGCCTTTTTCGACATTTGTGTCATTTTGGACAATATTGGAATGCTACGTCAATAGTGAACGATAGTTGTTGATAAATTTGATTCAAGGATGACTTTGCTGAGTAAACTTAGAACTTAATCCGGATCAGGATCAAGAGTGGATGAGATGTAAATCGAATGTGTGTGTGTGTGTGTGTGTGTGTTTTTTTTTTTTTTTTTTTTTTTTTTTATGTCACCCTCTGGCGAAGGTCAGAAATCTTTGATTATTATTATTATTATTATTATTATTATTATTATTATTATTATTATTATTATTATTATTATTATTATTATTATTATTGTTGTTGTTGTTGGTGTTGGTGTGGTTGTTAACAAAAATAACTATCAAGTTCAAGTAAAGATAGGATACAAAAAGGCCATTATTGTGTTGATCTCTTTATAGTGTTATGATATTACATAAACAGTAGTTTTTGTTGATACTGCATTATTATCATTATTATTATTATTATTATTATTATTATTATTATTATTATTATTATTATTATTATTATTATTATTATTATTATTATTATTATTATTATTATTATTATTATTATTATTTTACAACGTCAACTTTTACAAATTGTATCTGCTTAGTAGAAATGGCTATTTCATTATATGATAAGACATAGAATATAAATAAATATCGTAAAATCTTTTAGCTGAAAATATTTTAATGTGTAATACACATTTTAAACGTTAAATTATTTATATTTACTGGGAATCGATTACTGAACGTGAACAATTCTTTGAGGTTGTTAACATTATTTCTTTTTTAAATGAAATTAAAGCAAAATTTGCTGCTGTATAAAACAAACTTTTCTTGAAACAGAGATTGAAAAAAAAATATTTTGTCAAAATTAACAAAAAGTAGTTTTACAGACATTTCATTCCTTTATTGATTATTATTATTGATCAGATAATTTGTTATTCCTATGAAATATCTCCCTGGCCCCATAATCACAAGAACTTAATTCTGATTCTAATTTTCAAGAATCCATAAATTGGAGCAGGTAACCCATACAATCGTTAATTTCATAATACAGGAATGGAATTTAGCAAAAGTACTCATTTGGGGTAGCTTTTAAAAGATAAAAAAATGAAATACTGGCCGCCTGAAATTTTCATAGATGGCCATTATCGTCGAAAGCTTCCATATGACGGCTATCGTGGA
>NC_090737.1:92861607-92874107 GCF_036898095.1 Palaemon carinicauda | reverse complement strand
CATGTACCCTCCTATAGGTAGTACAAGGTATGCTGTTAATTCTAACAGTCTTACCTTCTACATCATAAGGATCAACACTATATAGCAGTCTTCAAATTTTATTGTAGCTGTGACCAGGTCGTGGAATGACCTTCAAAATCTGGAAGTTTAATCGATGGAACTTTAAAAGTTGAATTTTGCAGCGAATGTATATACGATGAACAGGCTGACATATGTCTCTCTTCATAAATTATAGATGACAAATCTATTTTAAGTTTGTTACTGATCTGAAGATTTTTTCTAGTTTTTATTCATCACACCTTTTTTTTTTCTTTTTTTTTCCTAATCTGACTGGGATATTTTTCTCTGTTAGAGCCCTTCGGCTTATAGCACCCTGCTTTTCAAAACAGGGTCGTAGCTTAGCTAGTTATAATAATGATAATAATACATTTATGTATAATTATGTACGTATATTATTTGTATATTACAAACGTAAACACATTATACAGTATATATATATATATATATATATATATATATATATATATATATATATATATATATATATATATATATTTATTGTTAAATACAAACACATATACCTACATAAGCAAGTATACGTTTTATAACGTATTTAGCTCTCTGCCTGTGTGTATATATACACGCAAACTTATATATATATATATATATATATATATATTATATATATATATATATATATATATATATATATATATATATGTATATATACATATATATATATATATATATATATATATATATATATATATATATATATATATATATATATATATATATATATATATATATATATATATATATATATCCTTTTATGACATTTTTTTCCATTATTATATAGGTTAACAATCCATAATTGGCAAAATTCCCAACACTAATTAGCACTATCTTTTAATAAAACTTTCTTAATTTGCAAGATCTGTGTTTATAAACATGATATTTATTGGCAAAAGGATAAAGTGACTTCACATGACCCTTCACTCTCTTCTTTGAAATTATGCATCGTTATTCACTGCCAATACCTAAATGGTTAGCCTCTGCTCATCGAGGAGAACAGTCTCAATTTCCCAGCCACTATTTTCCGTACACTATTGAGAATCGGCATTAAAAATTGCTTTGCCTCGCAAAATTTATTCCAGGATTTTTACAGTTTGCAAACGGGATATATTGAGGTAAAGGAGTGATATTACGATCACAAACCCGTAAAAGATATCACAATAAGGTAAAATTACGGTAGCCTCTATTTTACTGAAATACGACAGAGAACAATTCATTATTACGGAGAATTTTCGATTAAAATGGCGATTTATTTCAACAGTATATGTATACAGCATCCCCCTTGTGTTTGATAGATGGACACAGTGGAGCTCCAGGAAAGTGAAGTATGTATGAAAATTCAATATTTTGATAGAGGAAAATTTTCAGCAAAATAAACTATGATCATGTTTCCATGATTTGTCGCCTTTCATAAGTTTAATGTAACTTCAATTTATCAATATAATGTGCTGTATAAGTTTCATAGTAATTGTCTGATAATAATCAGACAGAGCACTTACAGTTTTTGTAAGAGAGAGAGAGAGAGAGAGAGAGAGAGAGAGAGAGAGAGAGAGAGAGAGAGAGAGAGAGAGGAGAGAGAGAGAGAGAGAGAGAGAGAGAGAGAAATCTTGATAACTGCAACATTTAAAAAGTCTTCTTGAAATATGCATTGGGAGCACCTAGGATATTAAGTGACTGGTTTCATTACAAATAAATCCACTCCACTTTTTACTTTACTCTTCAAAGTAAGAAATCTGATGACAATATCAAAGTTAATTTACTTGCGCTCAGAAAGAAATAATATTTTCAGATTTTGTGAGCAATAAAGTATTTTACGAATTTTCATATTCATTTTATTATTGCAAAATTAGTTACCAATCTTTATATTTATGTGCAAAGTAGACATCATAAATAAAATGTTTGATTTTTCCCCCAATGAATGACCGATTTATCATTAAAGGGATGATTAACAAACAGTACACTAAAACCAAGAAATAACGTTCAAATGATTCATCAATAAAGCAACATTGCCAGAACAGATATCAAATCTAGAGCAGGAGATTAACACCCACAATATAACAATCTCTGTTGTTGCCCCAAATCGCTTAATTCCATTGGATCCCGGATTGGCCTCTGCATGGTTTGCGAGTAAGGAAGTGATTGAAGGTGATCTGGCAGGGTAATCTTGTCTCTTCCTCATCAATTGATATCATATACGCTTTACCAAGTACTTGTATGAATGGTTAAAATGTTTGAGACTTGCAACCATTTTTTCTAGTACCATTTAGTGTGCGTTACTGACATCCAGATACTTGTTACAAAGCACTATGAATACATACTCGTTTCAAGTTTCTTTACATGAGAAGTTATCAATTCCCCGTTATGTGTGTGGATGAGTGAAAGGTTGGGAATTAAATTAACTTACAATCTCCTCTCGCTTATCTACGGTTTTCTCAATTGTGTTTATGAAAACAAATCTGTTCCAGCAATTCTGTCATTTACAGGAAAAAAAATCTAAATCTATCCAGCATCAGTGATCAAATCCGTTACGATGGCGTAGGATTCTTAATTAAAGTTCATCAATTAATCTAGCCTAAGGTTATGGTCAAAGGCAAAAATTAAAACAATGGGAAATCTATCGTCAGTATTCATGAAACTGAATTGAAATGTTACAACACTAGCATGAAATTCATGGTTCAAGTCATTCAACATATTGTTTTGAAAACTTCAGAATTCATCAGTGAATGGCTTTGCTTTATTCAAATCTGGAACAATAGAGTTAACAAGCTTTCTGAAATAACAATGAACTGTTGAAACAATAACAGGGGCAATCGGCCAAGCCGGAAGATGAAGTCTTAGTTATTTGTTACCATCCACCATTTATTCGAGTTTTGTATGTTAGTTGTTTCTGCCGCAAAAGGAGATTTCTGAACCGGAGGATTTTTGGTTCTGGGGAAAACATTGATGTGGGAGGGGGAAACGTGGTTAGAATTTAGTTGGTTAGTGGTGCTGTGGTACATATGCACTTAATTGTATAAAATCCACAGGAAGCAGAAAGTAAAAGACCAGGTACTTTCCCCTTGTTGTTTTGAAGTTTGTATTTTTTATATATGATTTTATTTTATTACTGTTTTATTTAGTTGTTGATTAATTCTCTTGTACTCTATCTATTTCCTTATTTCATTTCCTCACTAGGCTATTTTCCCTGCTGGAGCTTATGGGTTTTTGGCATCTTGCTTTCCCAGCTAGGGTTGTAGCTTAGCATGTACTACTACTGCTGCTGCTACTACTACTACTACTACTACTACTTAATAATAATAATAATAATGATAATGATAATAATAATAATAATAATAGTAAAACTACTCGACGGATTTTGACGAAATTTCCACCATAGATAGGTTTTTTGTCAAGGACGACCCCATTAAATTCTGGGAATGACCCGGTTTAGGATATGGAATCTAGACCCGGATATGCATTTTTCGCCCTTTATATCATTTTGCTCAATCACAAGGTTACGTCAAAAGTGAACAATAGATGTTGATAAATTTGTCCATTTTGGGGTCATAATTTTGGTCGTAATTCGGATCATGATCAAGAGTCTGGATCAGATGCAAATCGAATGTCTTTCTTTTTGTGTCAACGTCACCCTTTGACGGAGGTCAGAAATCTTAGGTTATTATTATTTTTATTATTATTATTATTATTATTATTATTATTATTATTATTATTATTATTATTATTGTTGTTGTTGTTGTTGTTGTTGTGGTTGTTGACAAAAATAACAATCACATTCATGTAAAGACAGGATACAACAAGACCATTATTGTGTCGATGTCTTTATAGTGTTATAATATTACATAACCAGTAGTTTTTTTTATACTGCATTATTGTTATTATTATTATTATTATTATTATTATTATTATTATTATTATTATTATTATTATTATTATTATTATTATTATTATTATTTTATAACGTTAACTTTTACAAATTGTATCTGCTTAGCAGAAATGGCAATTTCATTATATGATAAGACGAAAATTATTATAAATAAATATTGTGAAATCTCATAGCTGAAAATATTTGAATGTGTAATACACATTATTGAACGTTAATTTTTTTTTTTATATTTATTGGGAATCGATTACCAAACGTAAAAAAAATATTTTAGGTTGTTGACATTAATCAAAAAAAAAAAAAAAATGAAATTGAAACAAAATTTGCTGCCGTATAAAATACTTCTCTTGAAGCAGAGATTGAATAAAAAAAAATTGTTTAATAATATTTTTTGATTAATATTATTGATCAGATAATTTATTATTCTTATGAAAAATCTACCTGACCTCATGATCACAAGAACTTAATTCTGATTCTAATTTTCAAGAATCTATATAGTGGAGCAGGTAACCCATACAGTCGTTAATGTCATAATACAGGAATGGAATTTAGCACAAATACCCATTTGGGGTAGCTTTTAAAAGATAACAAAGTAAAATACTGGCTGCCTGAAATTCCCATTGATGGACATTATCGTAGAAGGCCTCCATATGACGACTATCGTGGAAAACATTAGCATATTTTTTTGTAAATAGCAAAATGTTTATCCGTATTGGGATAAATTAGTGGTTGTTGACCATAATATTGCAGATTTTACTGAAGGAGCAGTCGTTAGTATTTTGAAATTTAATTTGTCAGCTATTTTTCAAGATGACCGCCAAGTACGCCTAATATGCAAAAAGTTTCATGGCGTTTTACATATATGTCCATATAAATTAATGTGTGAGTGTTTTATATCTCTTTGTTAATAGATGTAATTTAAAAATATATGTAACTGACAAATATCCATCCATCCATATACCAAGGCACTTCCCCCAATTTTGGGGGGTAGCCGACATCAACAAAAAAACAAAAACAAAAAGGGAACTACTCTCTACGTTCCTCCAGCCTAACCAGGGACTCAGCCGAGTTCAGCTGGTACTGCTAGGGTGCCACAGCCCAACCTCCCACAATTTCACCACAGATGAAGCTTCATAATGCTGAATCCCCTACTGCTGCTACCTCCGCGGTCATCTAAGGCACCGTAGGAAGCAGCAGGGCCTACCGGAACTGCTCGCCATTCATTCTTATTTCTAGCACGCTCTCTTGCCTCTCTCACATCTATCCTCCTATCACCCAGAGCTTTCTTCACACCATCCATCCACCCAAACCTTGGTCTTCCTCTTGTACTTCTCCCATCAACTCTTGCATTCATCACCTTCTTTAGCAGACAGCCATTTTCCATTCTCTCAACATGGCCAAACCACCTCAACACATTCATATTCACTCTAGCCGCTAACTCATTTCTCACACCCGTTCTCACCCTCACCACGTCGTTCCTAACCCTATCTACTCGAGATACACCAGCCATTCTCCTTAGACACTTCATCTCAAACACATTCAATTTCTGTCTCTCCGTCACTTTCATTCCCCACAACTCCGATCCATACATCACAGTTGATACAATCACTTTCACATATAGAACTCTCTTTACATTCATGCCCAACCCTCTATTTTTTACTACTCCCTTAACTGCCCCCAACACTTTGCATCCTTCATTCACTCTCTGACGTACATCTGCTTCCACTCCACCATTTGCTGCAACAACAGACCCCAAGTACTTAAACTGATCCACCTCCTCAAGTAACTCTCCATTCAACATGACATTCAACCTCGCACCACCTTCCCTTCTCGTACATCTCATAACCTTACTCTTACTCACATTAACTCTCAACTTCCTTCTCTCACACACCCTTCCAAATTCTGTCACTAGTCGGTCAAGCTTCTCTTCTGTGTCTGCTACCAGTACAGTATCATCCACAAACAACAACTGATTTACCTCCCATTCATGATCATTTTCGTCTATCAGTTTTAATCCTCGTCCAAGCACTCGAGCATTCACCTCTCTCACCACTCCATCAACATACAAGTTAAACAACCACGGCGAAATTACACATCCCTGTCTCAGCCCCACTCTCACCGGAAACCAATCACTCACTTCATTTCCTATTCTAACACATGCTTTACTACCTTTGTAGAAACTTTTCACTGCTTGCAACAACCTTCCACCAACTCCATATAACCTCATCACATTCCACATTGCTTCCCTATCAAATCTATCATATGCTTTCTCCAGATCCATAAACGCAACATACACCTCCTTACCTTTTTCTAAATATTTCTCGCATATCTGCCTAACTGTAAAAATCAGATTCATACAACCCCTACCTCTTCTAAAACCACCTGGCAAATATACAAACTCAATATTAACTGTGCAAACATCACTTTTTTAGACTCCTGAAAATGCATGACAAGGGGCAGTTACAGAGTACAAGATAGTCTAAAATTCTGCATTTGCACCTTCAACCATGGTCTTCTTAACACAAAAATCATTGTACTTTTGGAGTGTCTGAGGATTTTTATCTCTTTCCAGAGATTTAATCTATGCTCGCCATGCAACGAGTCACTTTTCTCTTCTGTGCTCTGTTCAGTTTGGTATTATGAAACAAATATCTGCAACGTTTTTATATTTGCTGTGTTTTGTATCAGCGTAGATTTCATGCCTTCTCCCGTATCTAAACGTAATAGATAGAATGGTATTGGCATAGCAATAATAACAAGAGGCAATGGTGTTGGATATACGATGCAATATTCACATATCCATCAGACTTCTGTTTCCTCTAAAATAAGCAAAGATATAATTAGTGTTGCTTCACTTTTGTCATCTTGACAAAGACATCATATACTCCAGTCAGTTTACACATTTGGTTTAGTGTTCATGATAAGATACTTTGAGCTTGAGTAGTGTTGGCCGAAGGTTTATCCTTTAACCACCTCACTTTCATCACTGAGATAATGTTTGGTGCAAGTGTTTGCCCTACTCGTTTTTTGATCACTCATCCAAAATCTTTCAAATCCCGGGTGATCTCTACATCCTCCGGATAACGTTAAACCCCATATCATCCTTTTGAGGCTGATAAATGAAGTGCTCTTGCTTGAGGGGACACTCGGGCACTATATTATATCTTATTTCTCTTCCTCTTGTTTTTTTAAAGTTTTTATAGTTCAATATGAAAGATTTATTTTAATGCTACTAGTCTTAAAATATTTTAATTGTTAATTACTTCTCTTGGAGTTTATCTATTTCATTATTTCTTTTTCTCACTGGGCTATTTTCCCTGTTGGAGTCCGAGGACTTATAGCATCTTGCTTTTCCAATTACGATTGTAGCATGGCAAGTAATAATGATAATGTTAGTTTGGGATACTAAACGTACCTTTTCGTTGATATTAACTCTCACACTGAGTTTCACAGAAGTATCAGTCAACAGTATGTCGTGGTAATGAGATAGAGACACTCTCTTGGTTCTAACTTACATAGTTTTATTGTTTTTCCCAAAATCTACCATTTGTCCCATTGTTGTCTGTAGAATCCCTCCGGCCTCGGGAACAGTGTTGTTACCTCAACTGCAAGATCAGCTCTTTAGTAGCAATCCTTTAGTCTATCATTCCCCCCCCCCCTCTTCATTAGTAGCCCTTTTAGTTGCAGAAATTTGGAAATAAATGGACATGGATTGGTGTTTTTCAGGGATATGACTTTTCTCTGCGCAGGGATTCATATTAAAGTTTATTATGGGTAGCACTTTTTTCTGAAAATGTGACGTATAGAGTATAATCTTGAGAAATTTCATGCTTTTGTCATTAAATTGAATATTATGGTCAATATTACATTAAGCTTCTCCAATAATAAGCTGAAAATAGATAATATACTCATAGTCCTACTTTAAATCTAGGTTGAATAATCAAGTTCTTAGCTTAATATCTGAAATTGGAACAAATATTCAGTGGGAGGTCGAAGATTAGAAATACTAGCAAGAAAGTTATGGTTTCACACAAACATTTATTTTCGTATAATAACTCACTCGTTGTTTGTGAGATTTTCAGTGCAGTGCAGAAACTGGGATTCAGGAACCAATCAAAAAGTTCTGCATAATTAAATACTGAAACAAGTTATTAACTGCAAAACTAGAGCCAATAACTCTAGCAGGACGAGGAGTAAAGAAATTTGTCTTTATATCTGAATGACATTTTCTGACTGTTAAAAATGACCTTCATCTTAAGGCAATTTTTCAATGTGTTGCTTTCAGTGTTATTTTGTCCTTATGTTTCAACAATTTCCTGTCTCTTATTTGAATCTATCGTCCTTCAATATCCATACAATTTTTATGACATTCAATTTCCTCAGCATATCAGTAAATGCATAATATTTACTGCCCTACTACTGCATTTCTATGCCATGTTCCACGCATATTTACACCAGATATATTTGAAGTAAGAAATTCCTTTAACTAAAATATTTTTGAATTCACCGAGTAGAAAATCTCAAGTAATGTAATCTCCGAGCCTACGATTAAGAAACTCTGGATCTTGGGTGTAACTCCATCCTTGTGGTTTTTTTTATTTATTTTTTTTTTTTTTTTTTTTTTTTTTTTTTTTTTTTCTTTTTTTTTTTTTTTTTTTTTTTTTTTATAGCGACGTAATTCATTGTGGTATGGTAGATAAATTTAACCAGTTGTCTGCATGCACGAATTTTGAACTCTTCGGATAATGTGTAGTATACCTGATAGAGTTTTTTTCGTGAGTTTGAATGGGACTAGATATCAACGTAACGCCTACGTCTATACCAGACTAAATAGAAATCAGAAAAAGAAAGAGAAGAAAAAGCATATCGCCAAATCGGAGGAGGCGGTGAACCCTGTGGTTGAATAATAAATGGATTAAGAAATGACAGCTGTATTAAAATTCCAAAGCTATCTTCTAGGAGTAATTTAATATTCGTTAAATAATACATCGAACTTCTCTTCTGTATAAAAATATTTGGAAGAGGGAATTAGAATATTTGAAACTACCCTTGAAATATGAATTCAAGAAAAAAAAGGTTATCAAAATAGATCAGGGGTTTCCACTTTAATGTCCCCACGTACTTCTTCAGGCACTCATGTCAGCCAGGTACCCACACCCCTATTTGTCTCGTTTTTATATAAAACAACAAAAGATTATAAATGCAGTACGAATCAATTATAGGTGGAACAAAGCATACACATACGTAAGGAGGTATACACACATACAACCATATATATATATATATACAGGAAGGTTGGGGCATCTGGAACGCCGTAGATTTAGTATAAATAGGATGGAGAAAAGCCAGCGTAGCATCATATATTTATTTTCCAAATTTTCGAGACTTTGGGTCTCATCATCAGGGCTGTAAAATATACAAAATATACAAATTAAAAAAAGACTCAGTATTGATATTAATATAAAAAGAACAACGTAAAAGTTAAATATAATCATTTAAAAAATGAAAGGAAAAAAAGGAAAAATTATATACATATATAAAATCAAAAAGTGAAGAATTCTCAAAGTACCTATCATTATGGAGCTAAAAAACTGAGTGACGTTGTCTGGTTTGGGAAGGAGGACGTCAACTATGCTATATATAGAATTGTGGAAGAAGTCTGACCATTTAGTGGGGGCACAAGCTGTTTAATTGCCAACGACTCCAAAACAGAGAGAGAATAGTCATTGGGCGCTTGGGTGACAATACGAAAATCCTTATATGAAAATGATGTTTTACATTTATTACAATGTTCACGTATATTGGAAAATTCTTTAGTTTTCAAAGTACATCCCGTACGGTGACTGACTCCGAGATGAGAATCGATTCTGACCTTGAGCAGTCTTTTGGTGGCTCCCACGTATTTCCCGATCTTACATTTCGGGCAAGTAAAGCAATATACCACCAAAGACCGCATCAAAGTCGGAAGTTTATCTTTGTGGGAGAACAAAGAACCCAGAGTTTTGGGATTTTTTTCTATTAACTTAAGGTTCACTGCCGGAAAAGTTTTTTGAATGACATTTTGTATTTGCACCTTAAATGTGTTAGAATGAATTAAAGGTATAGAGGCATATATTAATAATTTAGGCACGTTCGGTGCAAGTTGACGTGGCTGAGATTTATCATTTAAAAAGTTATTGACATATTTCAAGATTAAGGCTGGAGGATACGAATTGTTTTTAAAAAACTTTAGTAAAAATTGGATTTCACTATGAAAGTTATGCCAGTTGGAAGATAACGTATAAGCACGGTGTAACAGCGTGGAAATACTATTTAATTTAAAAATCTTGGAACAACTGCTATAATAGTTTGTACCTTGACCTGTGAACGTCTTTTTTCTAAAGACGCTTGTATTAAAACCATGTTCTGTCCTTGTAATCAAAACATCTAAAAAAGCAAGTTGGTTGTCTTGTTCATGCTCAATTGAGAAATTTATATTAGGATGTAGGCCATTGATATATTGCAAGAAGGCTTCAGCTGCTTCTTTAGACCTAAATAGAGCAATAGTGTCATCCACATATCGCTTATAAAAGAGAGGGCGATATGATAGGGGACACCCATCCAGCATCTGTTCCTCGAAAGAGCACATAAAAGCGTTAGCCATAACTGGGCCAAGTGGTGACCCCATCGAAACACCATCAACTTGTTTAAAAACGTTATTGTTAAAAATAAAGTGAGTGTCCTGCACTGCAATTTCTAGAAGTTTCTTAAAATTATCCTTATTAAAACCATGATATAAAATATTTTCCTCGTAAAAAATCTTATCTAAAATGATGTCAACCGTCGCCTGCAACGGTATGTTCGTAAAAAGAGATGCGACATCCAAACTCACCATATATAAGTCAACATCCTGTGGTAGAATATCAGGTACAAGGTTAGCAGAATTGAGTAAAACGTATTCATTATTTGCAAATGGCTGTAGCAATGGTACCAAGAATTTTGCTATCTTGTAATTTGGGGTATTGTATGCCGCCAAAAAAGACGTTCACAGGTCAAGGTACAAACTATTATAGCAGTTGTTCCAAGATTTTTAAATTAAATAGTATTTCCACGCTGTTACACAGTGCTTATACGTTATCTTCCAACTGGCATAACTTTCATAGTGAAATCCAATTTTTACTAAAGTTTTTTAAAAACAATTCGTATCCTCCGGCCTTAATCTTGAAATATGTCAATAACTTTTTAAATGATAAATCTCAGCCACGTCAACTTGCACCGAACGTGCCTAAATTATTAATATATGCCTCTATACCTTTAATTCATTCTAACACATTTAAGGTGCAAATACAAAATGTCATTCAAAAAACTTTTCCGGCAGTGAACCTTAAGTTAATAGAAAAAAATCCCAAAACTCTGGGTTCTTTGTTCTCCCACAAAGATAAACTTCCGACTTTGATGCGGTCTTTGGTGGTATATTGCTTTACTTGCCCGAAATGTAAGATCGGGAAATACGTGGGAGCCACCAAAAGACTGCTCAAGGTCAGAATCGATTCTCATCTCGGAGTCAGTCACCGTACGGGATGTACTTTGAAAACTAAAGAATTTTCCAATATACGTGAACATTGTAATAAATGTAAAACATCATTTTCATATAAGGATTTTCGTATTGTCACCCAAGCGCCCAATGATTATTCTCTCTCTGTTTTGGGGTCGTTGGCAATTAAACAGCTTGTGCCCCCACTAAATGGTCAGACTTCTTCCACAATTCTATATATAGCATAGTTGACGTCCTCCTTCCCAAACCAGACAACGTCACTCAGTTTTTTAGCTCCATAATGATAGGTACTTAGAGAATTCTTCACTTTTTGATTTTATATATGTATATAATTTTTCTTTTTTTTCCTTTCATTTTTTAAATTATTATATTTAACTTTTACGTTGTTCTTTTTATATTAATATCAATACTGAGTCTTTTTTAATTTGTATATTTTGTATATTTTACAGCCCTGATGATGAGACCCAAAGTCTCGAAAATTTGGAAAATAAATATATGATGCTACGCTGGCTTTTTTCCATCCTATTTATACTATATATATATATATATATATATATGTATATATGTATGTATATATATATATATATATATATACATATGTATATATATATATACATATATATATACATATATATATATATATATATATATACATATATATATATATATATATATATATACATATATATATATATATATATATATATATTTCCATCATTATTCTTTCCATAGCTCTTTGAGTTGTAACTAGCATATTTTCTAAATATTCAATATGGCTCCAAGTTTCTGATGTTTTTGGTACTGGTAAGACACTCTCATTAAATATTTTTAATTTTAGAGAAATTGGCATTTTACTTTTCATAACCTCGTTTTTTTTTTTTTCTAGATACTCTTCATCAACTGCTTCTTCTTTTAATTTCCGTCTCCCCGGGGGAAATACTTACTGTCTCTCTTAAGTAGGTATCTTCATTAGCAATCTCTAGAGTTTATTCCATAACTTATTTGTTGTCT
>NC_090737.1:92851607-92856607 GCF_036898095.1 Palaemon carinicauda | reverse complement strand
CTTTTATGTAAGGGAAGCATTCCTATATTTCCTTGAAATCATACAGGATGTCAACTTTTACAGTATTTTTTCCATTTCGTATAATGACCCAATGGTCACATGTAGGTTGATTTCTGATTTGATATTGTGGGCATCAGTGATCCTTTTATCAAGATTTCCATTGCTATTTTTATCCCATATGCGGTCGAAATTCGAGGACACTCTTATTGCTCTTAATTTTCATGATAAATATCTAATGTTACCTTCGGTTCAAAGTCGATTATATTAGTCAGCTGAAGAAAAAAAAAGCCATAATTTAGTATGCTTCATTAAAAAAACTAAATAAAAGAACAAAGACTGTTCCACTATGATTGAAAAATCCATACGTAAAGATAAAATCATATGTCTTGACAAAAGTATATTTCTGAAAAATCTAAAAGGTATGAATGAATATTTGCATGATAGCAATTTCTGGCCAATTATGAGACTTTAAAAGACTATATTGTACATGGCACGTTAGAAGACATTCGCTCAATGAGGACCTAACATAACAGTGCGAATGCCAGAACCACGAAAAATGTTATTCATTATTTGACGGATGAATTTTCTCCGTCGCTCTTTTTGTTATTGTTGTTGCGAATATTGGTATCCAGAGCAGCCATATCAAAACTCAATTGAAATTCATCCAGTCCCAACGGGCCTTCCAGCGCCAGTGAAATATTATTCCAACAGGATGGAAACTTCATCACGCGCTTTAACGGACGAGTAGGAAAGTCAATTTAGAAAACAAATATATCTTTCCGAAAGAATAATATATCGTAAATCATCAAGCCAGTCACCCATCGATGGAGCTGTCATTTTTTAACAAATAGTGGCCCCGAGCATTAGTGATACAGAACGGTATTATTATTATTATTATTATTATTATTATTATTATTATTATTATTATTATTATTATTATTATTATTATTATTATTATTATTAACCAAGCTACAAGCCTATTTGGAAAAGATGTTATAAGCCCGAGGACTCCAAAAGGAAAAAATAACCTAGAAAGGAAAGGAAACAAGTAAATAAATAAACGATATAAGAAGTGATGAAGAATTAAAATAAAATATCTCAAAAAACATTAACATTAAAACAGATAATTTATATATAACTATGAAAAGATTTATGTCAGCCTATTCAACATGAAGAAAACATTTGCTGCAACTTTGAACTGAAGTTCTAATGATTCAACTGCCTGGTTAAGAAGATCATTCTACAACTTGGCTACAGCTGGAATAAAACTTCTAGAATACTCTGTAGTATTGAGCCTGATGATGGAGAAGCATTGACTATGAGAATATACTGCATGCCTAGTATTACGAACAGGATGGAAACTGTCCAGGAAGATCTGAATGTAAAGGATGTTCAGAAATATAAAAAATCTTGTACAACTTATGCATAATGAGCTAATTGAAAGACGGTGCCAAATATTAATATCTACTATGCATTTCAGGGCCGTGTCCAATTGATTTTCGTTGATAAAATCCTGCCAAAACATCGGAGATGTGTCATATTTTGGAAATTGGTATTTGAAGCCACAGCCTAATTGGCAGAAATATGCAGTAGTGTCTAATGTGAATAATAAAGGCAATTACCAGAGTAAATATATGAAATTGAAAGGGTAACTCATGTGAATTTAGACGCACCCAGAGAAAAGCTAGTTGGGACGTGAAATGTCATCAGACGTAATACACAGTAAACTTTCCATTCACAAAAGTAAACATGCCCATTGCAGGAGGAGGACAGCAGAGCATTCATACGTCCAAGCCAATGTGTTGTACATAACTGCTGTCTGGTGCTTCACTTATGGCAGACCTGGAAAATTGTCCTCGTGGCTGCAAGACTGCTTTCGTGCTGCGTGTTTTTGCAATAAAGAAAATAACCGCATGCATCATATGATTAATATTAACAGGTAAGTGGATAACAGATCATGCACAAACAGTGATGCAGAGAGAGTAGCATCATCTGCATAAGCAATAAGCTCGTTTTCTAAGCCAAACCACATGTCATGTGTATATAGGAGGAAAAGTAATGGCCAAGAACACTACCCTGTGGAACACCAGATATCCCATTCCTATACTCAGTATGGTGACCATAAACAATAACTATTTGAGATTTATTACTTAAAAAATCAATAATAATGTTCAGTAATGACCCACCCACTCTCAACTGTGTGAGTTTGAAAACAAGGGCCTCAAGATTAACATGGGCAAAGGCAGCACTAAGATTAAGGCCAGTCATACGAACTTCCTGCCCATAATCAAGAAATTTATGTGCAGCATTGGAGATTGTAAGAAGGGTATCACATTCTCCAAGGGCTTTACGAAAACCAAATTGCAAAGTAAGGAACAGATGATAACCTTCAGAAAACCTATTAAGACGTTTTGCCAAAAACCATTCGAAAACTTTAGATAATATGGGAGTTATGGAGATTGGGCGGTAATCAGTTGGACTTGAGGTACCATAAACACATTTACATAGTGAAGTAATATTACCAATTCTCCAACAAGTGCTAAAAGCTCCTCTTCTTGCTAACTTGCGCAAATTGACATATAACTTTAGAGCTAAGAAATTGCAGTCTTTATAATTAAACAAAGGAAAAATACCATTTGGATCTACACGTCCATAAGCATCAAGGTCTATCAACAGAGCTTCAATCTAATGAGATTGAAAAGCTAAACTGGTTAGTTTAGCCACAGGAAAATAGGAATGAAGAAGTTCGAGTTTCTCGGTACTCTGCTTTCTGTCAAACACATCAGCCAAAAGGGTTGCCTTTCCCTTTGGATGGTGAGTGACTGATCCCTCTGGTTTAAGTAAAGGGAACCGTTGCATCTACACGAAAGAGTGCAGATTTAAGGGCAGTCCACTACTTATGTTCCTGGGTTGTACCATAACGGGTTTCTTTTAAGGTTAGATTGTTTTGTTTTTCAAAAAGTTCTATGTTTAGTATAGTTATTCTAGGTCAAATCTGATCGGTTACCCTTCCAAAGATGATAGGTCATCTAATTTTACAAACAAGCACGTCTACATTCATCATTGAACCATGGTTTGTCCTTCAATCGGTACCTTAGCACACGAAAAGTGATACATACATACATATACCAAAGGCACATCCCCCAATTTTGGGGGGTAGCCGACAACAACAAGAAACAAAACAAAAAAGGGGACCTCTACTCTCTACGTTCCTCCAGCCTAACCAGGGACTCAGCTGAGTTCAGCTGGTACTGCTAGGGTGATACGCCTATTATTTATCTTGACTAGATTCTCAATAAAAGGGACAACAGGATCAACACTACTATAAAATTGTGGCCAATTCAAGCCCAAGAGGTCATGCTAAATCCCATTCCAGTCTGCTTGAGATTTCATATAAATCTTACTCAATCTTCACTGCTAATGAAATCAAGGAATGATCAGATATCCTATCTGGAGAACCAACATTACTTGCTATAACGCCAGGGGAGTCAGTGTATACTAGATCAGAAGTGTCCAGACCTGTGAGTAGCTTGACTTATTATATGCTCACAGCCTGATTTAGAGGCTAAGTCTAAAGTTCTTACGCCATGGTGATCAGTAGGAGAAACAGAACTCAACCACTCCCTATGGTGAGCATTGAAATCACCAAAAAAGTCAAAAGAGGCCTCTCCATCATCTGCTCGTTTCTTAGCCATAAGAAGACAATCAAAGATAGAATCATCCATGTCTGGATTCCGGTAGATTGAACACAAATAGAAGTTATTATGCCTACCGAAAACTTTTATTACCTGAATCTCATGATATCCACATTCATAGCAGGACTTATGAGATGCAGGGTACTCAGTCCTAATATACAACCCCTCCCCCTTTCAACATTATTGGCTTCTTAAAACTAGTTATAAGGAGCTCAGATGAGTGCCTGGTATTAGAAACCAAAGTTTCTGAGCATAAAAGAATATCATACTGTCTGGACGCAACTGTAAGGTCTTGAATATTTTCATGTAGGTCACGAATATTGCAATAAAGTAGATGACATTGACGAAATCTATGACGCGCTGGTCCTGGATTTCATTCAAAGTCTCCAGAGAGCATAAGAATTGATGGTAATAAAAAAAGATACATCATACTTAACAACTAAATTAACAATAATAATAACAAAAACAATCTGTCTTAAGGAAGTATACATAGAGTGATAGATCAACCCCATAGATTATAGAAAAAAAAAGTCGGAAGACTAGTCAACATGGAGGAGCCGATACACCATGCAAGACTAAATACCCTCCAGGATTGCCACTTCAACTAAAGCGAGGGCAGTAAGGATGGTTTTAAGAAGAAACTTAATCAGATTACGAAAAGACAACCTTTTGATGAACCACTAGGCATCCATGGCTTTTTTATTAAGCATGCCAACACACCATTTAAAAAGAAAAACCAGGGGTAAGAGAAACAAAATTGAGATGGAATAGTGTGCTCCAGTGTACCCTCAAGCTAGAAAACTCTAACCGAAGAAAGTGGAAGATCGGGGTACATAGGCTATGGTACTACCCCAGACTAGAGAACAATGGTTTGATTTTGGAGTTTCTTTTTCCTAGAAAAGACTCTTACCACTGCTAAAGAGTCTCTTCTACCCTTACCAAGAAGAAAGTAGCCACTGAACTATCACAGTACAGTAATTAGCCCCTTGAGCGAAGAAGCGTTTGGAGGTTTCAGTGCTGTCAGTTGTATGAGGAAAGACGAGATTGTGTAAAGAATGGGCCAAACTATTCGGTGGATGTGTAGGCGAGGAGAAATGAGCCGTAACCAGAGAGATGAATCCACTGCATTACTGTCTGGCCATTTAAAGGATCCAACAAACACTCTAGCGGTAGTATCTCAACTGGTATAATTTTGAAAAGTGTATCCTCAATGCGAAAGTTTCTAGCAGTAGTAAACAATATAATTATAAAATTTCATTCACTCGAGGGAATATGTATTGTAATAATAATAATAATAATAATAAT
>NC_090737.1:92839107-92849107 GCF_036898095.1 Palaemon carinicauda | reverse complement strand
TTATTTTGTTATGTATTTACATAGCATTTATTGTAATAATGTAGTTTTAAAAGAACTAAACTAAAAGGAAATAATAAACAAATCTAGTTTGGAGAGTGGTCAGAAATTTAACAAAAAAGTTCCTACGGTTAGAGGATATGAGGTCGAGGGATATTTGCATCGAAAGTCCATCACGATTCATGATTCTACGGTAAGGTAAATGGTCTACAGTACTGCTTATGCATTTCCTTTTTTATCCCAACTTTTTTTTTTTTGTCTACTTAATGAAAATTGCACGATAGTCTTACTCCACACTTTAACCCGGTACTGGGAACTTACGAGTAAGCAGAGATTTCTGACCTCCGCCACAGGATGACCTTAACACACAAAAACAATGCAAAACAAGATCTGGAATCTAGATCCAGTACCGGATCATTTCCAAATGTTAATGGAGTCGCCCATGGCCCAAGATTTATCTGTAGTGGAAATTTAGCCAAATTTAATCTCTTCGTTTTGACGTAATCTTCCAAATTGTGGAAAAAGTAAATGCAGTTTTAGAATCCGGATCCGTATTTTATCCGAAACTTAATCAGGTCGTCCGTGCCCTAAAATACGGCTGTGGTGAAAATTTTGACAAAATCCTTTTAGCAGTTTTGGCATAATCCTGTCTACAGACAAGATGTCAAATAAACAAATAAACCGACTCGCAAATGTAACCTCCTTGGCGAATGTAATAACTTCAGATTGGTAAACGGTATCTCTTCTGATCTCTCCAGAGCATAAAGTGTATTTATAGATATTATATACAGAAAAGCCCCCTGTGGCCGCGGGGGCATAAAACAATTAGAATAGCGCCAACGTTATCCCTGCGTGTCGTAAGAGGCGACTAAAAGGGACGGGACGAGGGGGCTGGGAACCCCCTCTCCTGTAAAAGTATCCTGTGAGACAGCAACAAAGAGCTGGAGCTGGGGGGAGAGTGACTGCTCCCCGCACTCTAGTTTTGGGGGTGTTTGAATGTGCGTGGATGTAGTACGATAGAGAGTAAAAGATGTGAGATTGGAAGTATGTTTAGAAGTAGAAGGATGGATGTATTGGCCTTGTGTGAGACAAAGATGAAAGGAAAGGGTGAAGTGATGTTTGGTGAAATGTCTGGTAGAGTGTGGGATTGAAAGGGGAAGAGTGAGAGAGGGTGTGGCTTTATTGATGAGTGAATGGATGACAGGTAAAGTAGTGGAATGGAAGGAGATATCATCTAGGTTAATGTGGGTAAGGGTTAGGTTGGGTAGGGAATGTTGGGCGTTTGTCAGTGCGTATGGGCCAGGTAGTGAGAAAAGTGAAGAAGAGCGGAATGAGTTTTGGAATGAATTAACTAGGTGTGTAGAAGGACTGGGTAGAAGGAATTATGTAGTTGTTATGGGTGACTTAAATGCTAGAGTGGGTGCTGGAGAGGTAGAAGGTGTCATTGGGAAGTATGGCGTACCAGGTGAAAATGAGAGTGGTGAGAGACTGGTAGATATGTGTGTTGAACAAGAGATGGTAATAAGTGCTAGCTTTTTTAAGAAGAAAGATAAAAATAAGTATACATGGGTAAGAGTGGCAAATGGAAGAGTAGTAGAAAGGGCATTAATGGATTATGTGTTGATAACTAAAAGAATGTTTGGAAGATTGAAAGACGTGCACGTGTTTAGGGGTATGGATAACGGTATGTCTGATCATTTTTTGGTGGAAGGAAAATTGGTTGTAGCAAAAGAGTGGGGGAATAGAGTAGGTGGATGTAAAAGGGAGCTAGTGAGGGTTGAAGAGCTAATAAAACCTGGGGTAAAAAGTAAATATCAGGAAAGGTTGAAAATGGCATATGACGAGGTAAGAGTAAGAGAAACTGGTAATTTAGAGGAGGAGTGGAAGTTAGCAAAAGAAAATTTTGTTGGGATTGCAAGTGATGTATGTGGCAAGAAGGTTGTTGGAGGCAGCATGAGGAAGGGCAGTGAATGGTGGAATGAAGGAGTGAAGGTAAAAGTGGAAGATAAAAAGAGGGCTTTTGAAGAATGGCTGTAGGGTAATAGTATAGAGAAGTATGAAAAATATAGAGAGAAAAAGGTGGAAGTAAAGCGCAAGGTACGTGAGGCAAAGAGGGCAGCTGACCTGAGGTGGGGTCAGGGACTGGGTCAGTCATATGAAGAGAATAAGAAGAAGTTTTGGAAAGAAGTGAAGAGAGTAAGAAAGGCCGGCACAAGAATTGAAGAGACAGTGAAAGATGGAAATGGAAGGTTGTTAAAAGGAGAGGAGGCAAGGAAAAGGTGGGCGGAATATTTTGAAAGTTTGCTGAATGTTGAGGATGATAGGGAGGCAGAGATAATTGCTGTTCCAGGTGTTGAGGTGCCAGTGATGGGAGATGAGAATGAGAGAGAGATTACAATAGAGGAAGTGAGGAGAGCACTAGATGAAACGAGAGTAGGAAAAGCATCTGGTATGGATGGTGTGAAAGCTGAGATGTTGAAGGAAGGGGGTGTGACTGTAATTGAATGGTTGGTGAGATTGTTTAATGTGTGTTTTGTGTTGTCAATGGTACCAGTAGAATGGGTCTGTGCATGTATTGTACCACTATATAAGGGTAAGGGAGATGTGCATGAGTGTTGTAATTCAAGAGGTATTAGTTTGTTGAGTGTAGTTGGAAAAGTGTATGGTAGAGTACTGATTAATAGGATTAAGGATAAAACAGAGAATGCAATCTGGGAAGTACAGGGGGGTTTTAGAAGAGGTAGGGGTTGTATGTATCAGATTTTTACAGTTAGGCAGATATGCGAGAAATATTTAGCAAAAGGTAAGGAGGTGTATGTTGCGTTTATGGATCTGGAGAAAGCATATGATAGAGTTGATAGGGAAGCAATGTGGAATGTGATGAGGTTATATGGAGTTGGTGGAAGGTTGTTGCAAGCAGTGAAAAGTTTCTACAAAGGTAGTAAAGCATGTGTTAGAATAGGAAATGAAGTGAGCGATTGGTTTCCGGTGAGAGTGGGGCTGAGACAGGGATGTGTGATGTCGCCGTGGTTGTTTAAGTTGTATGTTGATGGAGTGGTGAGAGAGGTGAATGCTCGAGTGCTTGGACGAGGATTAAAACTGGTAGACGAGAATGATCATGAATGGGAGGTAAATCAGTTGTTGTTTGCGGATGATACTGTACTGGTAGCAGACACAGAAGAGAAGCTTGACCGACTAGTGACAGAATTTGGAAGGGTGTGTGAGAGAAGGAAGTTGAGAGTTAATGTGGGTAAGAGTAAGGTTATGAGATGTACGAGAAGGGAAGGTAGTGCAAGGTTGAATGTCATGTTGAATGGAGAGTTACTTGAGGAGGTGGATCAGTTTAAGTACTTGGGGTCTGTTGTTGCAGCAAATGGTGGAGTGGAAGCAGATGTACGTCAGAGAGTGAATGAAGGTTGCAAAGTGTTGGGGGCAGTTAAGGGAGTAGTAAAAAATAGAGGGTTGGGCATGAATGTAAAGAGAGTTCTATATGAGAAAGTGATTGTACCAACTGTGATGTATGGATCGGAGTTGTGGGGAATGAAAGTGATGGAGAGACAGAAATTGAATGTGTTTGAGATGAAGTGTCTGAGGAGTATGGCTGGTGTATCTCGAGTAGATAGGGTCAGGAACGAGGTGGTGAGGGTGAGAACGGGTGTAAGAAATGAGTTAGCGGCTAGAGTGGATATGAATGTGTTGAGGTGGTTTGGCCATGTTGAGAGAATGGAGAATGGATGCCTGCTAAAGAAGGTGATGAATGCAAGAGTTGATGGGAGAAGTACAAGAGGAAGACCAAGGTTTGGGTGGATGGATGGTGTGAAGAAAGCTCTGGGTGATAGGAGGATAGATGTGAGAGAGGCAAGAGAGCGTGCTAGAAATAGGAATGAATGGCGAGCGATTGTGACGCAGTTCCGGTAGGCCCTGCTGCTTCCTCCGGTGCCTTAGATGACCGCGGAGGTAGCAGCAGTAGGGGACTCAGCAGTATGAAGCTTCATCTGTGGTGGAAATGTGGGAGGTTGGGCTGTGGCACCCTAGCAGTACCAGCTGAACTCGGCTGAGTCCCTGGTTAGGCTGGAGGAACATAGAGAGTAGAGGTCCCCTTTTTTGTTTTGTTCTTGTTGATGTCGGCTACCCCCCAAAATTGGGGGAAGTGCCTTTGGTATATGGATGGATATACAGAAAATATACGTGTACGCACATACCTACGTACCTGTAACATATATATTGTAGACGCACATGCCACATACTAAATTTATATGTATGCTTTTTCATCGAGGGGTTGTATCTCAGCTAATAATAATAATAATAATAATAATAATAATAATAATAATAATAATAATAATAATACATGTGGGTAGAAGACCCTCTTCCAGGCAAGTTTTGTTTAAAATAATTGCAGCCAAAGTTGCATTGAAGACAGAGTATAAGATCAATGCAACTGAGGCAGCAATTATTTCGAACAAAATAATAATAATAATAATAATAATAATAATAATAATAATAATAATAATAATAATAATATTTGCGATTTTACCATTAACGTTATATTTGTCGATTACTCGGAGAGGAAAGGTCTTGACTTCCTGCCTCAGTAAAAGGGAGTAAATGACATATAATGTTTCTCAGACTAATTCTCTTTACGTCCTTTATGCAGGGAATACACATCTATACTACCTTGAAGTCATAAATAATGGTGATTTTCACCTTTTTTCCAATTATTATTATTATTATTATTATTATTATTATTATTATTATTATTATTATTATTATTATTATTATTATTATTATTATTATATGCTAAGCTACAACCCTAGTTGGAAAAACAGGATGCTATGAGCCTAGGGGCCCCAACAGGGAAAATAGCCCAGTGAGGAAAAGAAATAAGGAAATAGGGAAAAATAAAATATTTTAGGAATAGTAACATTATTAAAATAAATATTTCCTATTTAAACTATGAAAACTTTAACAGAACAAGAGGAAGAGAAACTAAATAGAAAAGTGTGCCAGAGTGTACCCTCAAGCAAGAGAACTCTAACCCAAGGCAGTGTAAGACCATGGTACAGAGGCTATGGCACTACCTAAGAATAGAGAACAATGGTTTGATTTTGGAGTGTCCTTCTCCTAGAAGAGCTGCTTACCATAGCTAAAGAGTCTCTTCTACCCTTACCAAGAGGAAAGTAGCCACTGAACAATTACAGTGCAGTAGTTAACCCCTTGGGTGAAGAAGAATTGTCTATTAATCACAGTGTTATCAGGTGTATGAGGAAAGAGGAGAATCTGTAAAGGATAGGCCAGACTATTCGGTGTCTGTGTAGGCAAAGGGAAAGAACCGTAACCAGAGAGAAGGGTCCTATGTACCTATGTAGTACTGTCTGGCCAGTCAAAGGACCCCATAACTCTCTAGCGGTAGTATCTCAACGGCCGGCTGGTGCCCAGGCCAACCTACTACCTAGAAAATTTCGTATAATGACCCAATGATCACTCATAGGAATCGATTTTCGATTTGACATTGTGGGCATCAAAGATCCTTGCATTAAGATGCCCATTGACAATTTCTGTTTCCATTTATGGTCAAAATTCAACACACCTCTCTTGCTCTTTTATATTCTTTACATCTATCTAGTGGTACCTTCGGTTCACAAGCGATTATATTAGTCAGATGAAGTAAAAAAAAAAAAGAAAAAAAAAACCTAACTTAGTTTAATTAAAAAACTCAATAATAGAACAAATACTGTTCCACTATGATTGATAAATCCATACGTAAATATACAATCATAATATGACTTGTCCTAACCATATTGCCGAAAAATCTAAATGGAATTTATGAATGAATAATTGCATGATAACTATTATTTGTCAATTATGAAACTTCAGACGGTTACAGTGTAAATGACACGTTGAAAAACGTTCGCTCAATGAGGACCTACCATAGTGCAAATGCCAGCACCACGAGAAATGTTATTCATTGTTTGACAGATGTATATTCGCCCTTCCTTGTTTTTTTCTTTTTTTTGCTAAGGCTGATATTCAGAGCAACCATATCAAAACTCAAATTAAATTCATCCAGTCCCAGTGGGTCTTCCAGCGCCTCCGAAATATTATTCCAACAGGATGGAAATTTCATCACTCGCTTTAGAGGACGAGTGGAAAATTTAAATTGGAAAACAAATATATCTTTCAGAGAAGAATATTATTTTGTAAATCAACAGCCCAGTCACCAATCCATGGAGCCCTCACTTTTTCAGAGAAAGGGGGGCCATTCCATGGGTGATATGGGACGGTATGATTTGGAAAAGTGTATCCGGAATACGAAAGCCTCTGGCAATAAGAGTAGGTGGATCATATATTGAACAATTGATTGTGTAGTAACTTCTGAATGGTAAGTGTTATCTCCTATGCTTTATCAAAAATAATCAAACTGCTCTGTTATGTATTGTAAATATATATATATATATATATATATATATATATAACACTTATCTGTAACCTGTATTTACACTCATAACTAAATACTATTGAATTTATATATTTTTTCCATCTATAGTTTTATCTGAGCTAATAATAATAATAATAATAATAATAATAATAATAATAATAATAATAATAATAATAATAATAATAATAATAATAATAATAATAATAATAATATCCAACTTTTATTATCTTACTGTTAACGTGTTCACGTTTATCCATTCACGGTGTATTCAGGGATTACTCGGAGAAGAAAGGTCTTGAATTTTTGCCTTAGTAAAACGGAGTAAATGACCTTTAATGCTTTTCAGACTAATTATCTTTACGTGTTTAATGCAAGGACTGCATACCTATATTGCCATGAAATCACAAAGAACGGTGAGTTTTACCGTTATTTTCTCATTTCATAAAATGACGCTCAATATTCTTAAAATCTGCTTACTGGTTAAAATTAATTATATTATTCAGATGGATTAGATATATATATATATATATATATATATATTTATTTATATATATATATATATATATATTTATATATATATATATATTTATATATATATATATATATATATATATGTATATATATATATATATATATATATATTTATTTTTATATATATATATATATATATATATATATTTATATATGTGTGTGTGTGTGTGTATGTACATATGTATGTAGATATATATATATATATATGCATATATATACATACATATATATATATATATATATATATATATCTTTTATGCAAGGAATGTACACTTATATTACCCCAAAATTAAAAAGAAGGACAAATTTCACAATCTCGTTAAATGAACCAATGGTCACGCCTAAGTGGATTTTCGAGTTGATGCTGTGGGGATCAGGGATTCGTGCATTATGATGCCCATCGACATTTTCGTTCAATTTATCGTCGAAATTGCGCTTAATTTCCTTAATATCCGTGTCAGGTTTAAACCGATTATATTAGTCAGACAAATAAAAAAAAAAAAAAAAACATAATTTAGTCTGTTTTATCAAAAGTTCAGTGACAGAACAAACACTTCGACTATAATTAACAGATCCTCACTTAAAGGTAAAATTTTAATATTTCTTCAATTGTCATAGTTATATTGCCGAAAAATATAAAAGGAATTTAAGAATGAATAACTACATAATAACAATTTTGGGCCAATTATGAAACTTCAGACGGCTACATTGTACATGACCTAACATAACAGCGGCAAATGCCAGTACAGCGAAAAATGTTATTCATTGTTTGACGGATGAATATTCGCCATCGCTCTTTTTGTCATAGTTTTTGAGAAGGTTGATATCCAGAGCAGCCGTATCAAAACTCAATTGAAATGAACCCAATCCCAGAAGAGCTTCCAGCGCCAGCGAAATATTATTCCAACAGGATGGAAACTTCATCACTTGCTCTAACGGAAACGTGGGGAAAGTAAAATTGGAAAAGAAATATATCTTTTCAAGGAGAATATTATATTGTAAATCAACAGGCCAGTCACCAATCGATGGGGCTGTTATTTGTTAACAGACCGGGGAACGACCTTTAGTGATATACGATGGGATAATTTGGAAAACTGTATTCTCATTGCAAAAGCCTCCGGCTATAATATATATATATATATAAAAGAACACTTGAAATGCCTAATTCAGGGAATAAAAGAACTGATTGTATATGAATTGGTGAAAGTGGAAAACCAGTAATAATAATAATAATAATATTGATAATAATAATAATAATAATAATAATAATAATAATAATAATAATAATGATAATTTTTATTATCATTTTTATTAGTGTTATCTATATATTAATATGATAGCGTGTGTGTTGTTTATTTTGTGTGTCACGCTTTAAAGAAAACGGAGATAATTTCATGGTATTTTCTTACAAATTCACATTAGACTTTGATTATTTAACCAAAACACATCTTATATAGTTTTCCAAATTTATGTATTGCCTCATTTTTAAAATAAATATACAAGTAAAATCTTATCATATTTTATCCAAACATGTATAGGTTAGGAACAAGATAATTAGTATTGAAAATATAATTTTGTTTAATTTACACTGGTTCCGCTAGTTATTATTATTATTATTATTATTATTATTATTATTATTATTATTATTATTATTATTATTATTATTATTATTATTATTAATAGAAATTCATACAGATAGTTTGACAAAAGTGTAATAAAGTGATATATAAAAGTCTTTATACACGCACACACACAGGCACACACACACACACACACACATATATATATATATATATATAAGGTATGTATGAATTTATATGCATGTGTGGTATGTGTGTGTTTTATGTATATATATACACATATAATATATAATATAAAATATATGTACATATTTTATATATATATATATATATATATATATATATTTATATATATATATATATATATATATTTATATATAAATATGAATATAATATGTATATATACAGTATGTATATAAATATAATATATATATATATATATATATATGTGTGTGTGTGTGTGTGTATATGTATATATATATATATATATATAGATAGATATAATATATATACATATATATGAATATATATATATATATATATATATAGATATAATATATATACATATATATATATATATATATATACATATATATATATATATATATGTATGTATATATATATATATATATATACATATATATATATATATATATATGTATCTGTATATATATATATATATATATATATTATCTTCATTATCATTAACTGCAACTAATGCACCGAATATATAGGACTTCTGTGTATGGATCTCCTATGAATAAACTGAGAGAGAGAGAGAGAGAGAGAGAGAGAGAGAGAGAGAGAGAGAGAGATAAAAACTCAGTTTCAGAGTAGGAATAACTTACTAAAGTGTTATTTTTTAGGCGATTGTAAAATTTATTTTTCATTTCGAATTATTGTTTTGAATGTTTTTGCTGCAAATATCATAACTTTGCTCCCATCCTAGAACAAATAATTCCTATAATAGTTGTCATTTATAAACAAAAAGAACCTCTATAAGACTAAAAGGGTATTTCAATGTCTAAATAAAGAAAAGCACTGTAAATCGATTATATAACTATCCTACAGTAAAAGTGAAGAGTAAATAACCAACAAAATATGGAAATTGCGACTAATGATTAGTAAAACTATGTTCAGAAGTTTTGTAAAAGTCAAAATAAAAATATCGTATGAATATCATTTATATCTGGTATTTGTAACTTATCGTTCCTGACCTTTAGATTCTAGCAACATTTCCTTTAATAACCTTGGTGGATCCATTAGAAATGCAATCAATTTTAGTGGATTTCTCTAGTAGTGAAAGTTTTTCTGTTATTTAGTTTAGAAACGTTATTTTCAATCGTTTGCAACGAGAAATTTACTCCTTAAGGCCGGTAAATCACTAAACTAATAATTGCTTTTAAAGTTTACAAGAATTTTTGTAGAGAAGAGAGGAACGTGAATTCGTGTTGTA
>NC_090737.1:92825838-92838607 GCF_036898095.1 Palaemon carinicauda | reverse complement strand
TATTACTGTTCTAATTTTTTCCAATTTGGTCTTTACGAAGTTCTCGAGCATGGGATGCCCTTCTTGTAATTTCCCATGGTATAGAGGAATCCCATGATTGTTGGCAGGAAGTTCGTATGATTGGCCTGGATTTTAGTGCTAATTTTGATCGTACTAATTAAGAGGCTATCGTTTTCAAATGCAATCAGTTGTTAGTAGGTGAATTTTTTTTACTATAATTTTTGAGTATTTAGTAAAAAATTGCAAGGAGTATTTGTTTATGGGTACCATAGGGATTATAGGAATATATATCTGGTTTTCCTCAGGGTTGCGCTCTTGGCCCATTACTTTTCAAACTATATACACATGATATATAGTTTACATATGCAGATAATGATACTCTCTTTGCCCCAATTCTATTCCCTGAATGTAGATATGGTAGTGAATACCTTGATAGAGATCTAGGTAAAATTAGTGTATAGTGGAAATTGTTAGGCTTGAAGTTGAACCCTAACAAAACTTAACGTATGATTGTAAGTAGGTCTAGGACAGTATTTCCTCAATATCTAAATCTCTTCAATGATAATGCTTATTTAACGATATGCAAGTCGATCAGAGTTTTAGGTGAGATTTTTTAATGAAAATTTACGTTTGAAAAACATTCGGTGTGTTTCCTATTCCGTTGGACAAGAAATTAGCTTACTAAGAGTATTTCAAGAGATTCAGTGATCAATTTGTTACGAAGAAATGTTTTAATTCTTTCATTCTACGTTGTTCAAAGTATTGTTTCTCTAGCTAGTCTTGAACTGCTGACTCTCATTTTAATTATTTTGACAAAGACATGCAGTATATCTTTAGCTATATATTAATATCTGACACCTTCATTCAGTATGTTGCCTAAGATTTCTTCTTATTATGACCATTCTCTCCATTCAGATCTTCCCATCATGTACCCTCCTATAGGTAGTACAAGGTATGCTGTTAATTCTAACAGTCTTACCTTCTACATCATAAGGATCAACACTATATAGCAGTCTTCAAATTTTATTGTAGCTGTGACCAGGTCGTGGAATGACCTTCAAAATCTGGAAGTTTAATCGATGGAACTTTAAAAGTTGAATTTTGCAGCGAATGTATATACGATGAACAGGCTGACATATGTCTCTCTTCATAAATTATAGATGACAAATCTATTTTAAGTTTGTTACTGATCTGAAGATTTTTTCTAGTTTTTATTCATCACACCTTTTTTTTTTCTTTTTTTTTCCTAATCTGACTGGGATATTTTTCTCTGTTAGAGCCCTTCGGCTTATAGCACCCTGCTTTTCAAAACAGGGTCGTAGCTTAGCTAGTTATAATAATGATAATAATACATTTATGTATAATTATGTACGTATATTATTTGTATATTACAAACGTAAACACATTATACAGTATATATATATATATATATATATATATATATATATATATGTTAAATACAAACACATATACCTACATAAGCAAGTATACGTTTTATAACGTATTTAGCTCTCTGCCTGTGTGTATATATACACGCAAACTTATATATATATATATATATATATATATGTATATATATACATATATATATATATATATATATATATATCCTTTTATGACATTTTTTTCCATTATTATATAGGTTAACAATCCATAATTGGCAAAATTCCCAACACTAATTAGCACTATCTTTTAATAAAACTTTCTTAATTTGCAAGATCTGTGTTTATAAACATGATATTTATTGGCAAAAGGATAAAGTGACTTCACATGACCCTTCACTCTCTTCTTTGAAATTATGCATCGTTATTCACTGCCAATACCTAAATGGTTAGCCTCTGCTCATCGAGGAGAACAGTCTCAATTTCCCAGCCACTATTTTCCGTACACTATTGAGAATCGGCATTAAAAATTGCTTTGCCTCGCAAAATTTATTCCAGGATTTTTACAGTTTGCAAACGGGATATATTGAGGTAAAGGAGTGATATTACGATCACAAACCCGTAAAAGATATCACAATAAGGTAAAATTACGGTAGCCTCTATTTTACTGAAATACGACAGAGAACAATTCATTATTACGGAGAATTTTCGATTAAAATGGCGATTTATTTCAACAGTATATGTATACAGCATCCCCCTTGTGTTTGATAGATGGACACAGTGGAGCTCCAGGAAAGTGAAGTATGTATGAAAATTCAATATTTTGATAGAGGAAAATTTTCAGCAAAATAAACTATGATCATGTTTCCATGATTTGTCGCCTTTCATAAGTTTAATGTAACTTCAATTTATCAATATAATGTGCTGTATAAGTTTCATAGTAATTGTCTGATAATAATCAGACAGAGCACTTACAGTTTTTGTAAGAGAGAGAGAGAGAGAGAGAGAGAGAGAGAGAGAGAGAGAGAGAGAGAGAGAGAGAGATCTTGATAACTGCAACATTTAAAAAGTCTTCTTGAAATATGCATTGGGAGCACCTAGGATATTAAGTGACTGGTTTCATTACAAATAAATCCACTCCACTTTTTACTTTACTCTTCAAAGTAAGAAATCTGATGACAATATCAAAGTTAATTTACTTGCGCTCAGAAAGAAATAATATTTTCAGATTTTGTGAGCAATAAAGTATTTTACGAATTTTCATATTCATTTTATTATTGCAAAATTAGTTACCAATCTTTATATTTATGTGCAAAGTAGACATCATAAATAAAATGTTTGATTTTTCCCCCAATGAATGACCGATTTATCATTAAAGGGATGATTAACAAACAGTACACTAAAACCAAGAAATAACGTTCAAATGATTCATCAATAAAGCAACATTGCCAGAACAGATATCAAATCTAGAGCAGGAGATTAACACCCACAATATAACAATCTCTGTTGTTGCCCCAAATCGCTTAATTCCATTGGATCCCGGATTGGCCTCTGCATGGTTTGCGAGTAAGGAAGTGATTGAAGGTGATCTGGCAGGGTAATCTTGTCTCTTCCTCATCAATTGATATCATATACGCTTTACCAAGTACTTGTATGAATGGTTAAAATGTTTGAGACTTGCAACCATTTTTTCTAGTACCATTTAGTGTGCGTTACTGACATCCAGATACTTGTTACAAAGCACTATGAATACATACTCGTTTCAAGTTTCTTTACATGAGAAGTTATCAATTCCCCGTTATGTGTGTGGATGAGTGAAAGGTTGGGAATTAAATTAACTTACAATCTCCTCTCGCTTATCTACGGTTTTCTCAATTGTGTTTATGAAAACAAATCTGTTCCAGCAATTCTGTCATTTACAGGAAAAAAAATCTAAATCTATCCAGCATCAGTGATCAAATCCGTTACGATGGCGTAGGATTCTTAATTAAAGTTCATCAATTAATCTAGCCTAAGGTTATGGTCAAAGGCAAAAATTAAAACAATGGGAAATCTATCGTCAGTATTCATGAAACTGAATTGAAATGTTACAACACTAGCATGAAATTCATGGTTCAAGTCATTCAACATATTGTTTTGAAAACTTCAGAATTCATCAGTGAATGGCTTTGCTTTATTCAAATCTGGAACAATAGAGTTAACAAGCTTTCTGAAATAACAATGAACTGTTGAAACAATAACAGGGGCAATCGGCCAAGCCGGAAGATGAAGTCTTAGTTATTTGTTACCATCCACCATTTATTCGAGTTTTGTATGTTAGTTGTTTCTGCCGCAAAAGGAGATTTCTGAACCGGAGGATTTTTGGTTCTGGGGAAAACATTGATGTGGGAGGGGGAAACGTGGTTAGAATTTAGTTGGTTAGTGGTGCTGTGGTACATATGCACTTAATTGTATAAAATCCACAGGAAGCAGAAAGTAAAAGACCAGGTACTTTCCCCTTGTTGTTTTGAAGTTTGTATTTTTTATATATGATTTTATTTTATTACTGTTTTATTTAGTTGTTGATTAATTCTCTTGTACTCTATCTATTTCCTTATTTCATTTCCTCACTAGGCTATTTTCCCTGCTGGAGCTTATGGGTTTTTGGCATCTTGCTTTCCCAGCTAGGGTTGTAGCTTAGCATGTACTACTACTGCTGCTGCTACTACTACTACTACTACTACTACTTAATAATAATAATAATAATGATAATGATAATAATAATAATAATAATAGTAAAACTACTCGACGGATTTTGACGAAATTTCCACCATAGATAGGTTTTTTGTCAAGGACGACCCCATTAAATTCTGGGAATGACCCGGTTTAGGATATGGAATCTAGACCCGGATATGCATTTTTCGCCCTTTATATCATTTTGCTCAATCACAAGGTTACGTCAAAAGTGAACAATAGATGTTGATAAATTTGTCCATTTTGGGGTCATAATTTTGGTCGTAATTCGGATCATGATCAAGAGTCTGGATCAGATGCAAATCGAATGTCTTTCTTTTTGTGTCAACGTCACCCTTTGACGGAGGTCAGAAATCTTAGGTTATTATTATTTTTATTATTATTATTATTATTATTATTATTATTATTATTATTATTATTATTATTATTGTTGTTGTTGTTGTTGTTGTTGTGGTTGTTGACAAAAATAACAATCACATTCATGTAAAGACAGGATACAACAAGACCATTATTGTGTCGATGTCTTTATAGTGTTATAATATTACATAACCAGTAGTTTTTTTTATACTGCATTATTGTTATTATTATTATTATTATTATTATTATTATTATTATTATTATTATTATTATTATTATTATTATTATTATTATTATTATTTTATAACGTTAACTTTTACAAATTGTATCTGCTTAGCAGAAATGGCAATTTCATTATATGATAAGACGAAAATTATTATAAATAAATATTGTGAAATCTCATAGCTGAAAATATTTGAATGTGTAATACACATTATTGAACGTTAATTTTTTTTTTTATATTTATTGGGAATCGATTACCAAACGTAAAAAAAATATTTTAGGTTGTTGACATTAATCAAAAAAAAAAAAAAAATGAAATTGAAACAAAATTTGCTGCCGTATAAAATACTTCTCTTGAAGCAGAGATTGAATAAAAAAAAATTGTTTAATAATATTTTTTGATTAATATTATTGATCAGATAATTTATTATTCTTATGAAAAATCTACCTGACCTCATGATCACAAGAACTTAATTCTGATTCTAATTTTCAAGAATCTATATAGTGGAGCAGGTAACCCATACAGTCGTTAATGTCATAATACAGGAATGGAATTTAGCACAAATACCCATTTGGGGTAGCTTTTAAAAGATAACAAAGTAAAATACTGGCTGCCTGAAATTCCCATTGATGGACATTATCGTAGAAGGCCTCCATATGACGACTATCGTGGAAAACATTAGCATATTTTTTTGTAAATAGCAAAATGTTTATCCGTATTGGGATAAATTAGTGGTTGTTGACCATAATATTGCAGATTTTACTGAAGGAGCAGTCGTTAGTATTTTGAAATTTAATTTGTCAGCTATTTTTCAAGATGACCGCCAAGTACGCCTAATATGCAAAAAGTTTCATGGCGTTTTACATATATGTCCATATAAATTAATGTGTGAGTGTTTTATATCTCTTTGTTAATAGATGTAATTTAAAAATATATGTAACTGACAAATATCCATCCATCCATATACCAAGGCACTTCCCCCAATTTTGGGGGGTAGCCGACATCAACAAAAAAACAAAAACAAAAAGGGAACTACTCTCTACGTTCCTCCAGCCTAACCAGGGACTCAGCCGAGTTCAGCTGGTACTGCTAGGGTGCCACAGCCCAACCTCCCACAATTTCACCACAGATGAAGCTTCATAATGCTGAATCCCCTACTGCTGCTACCTCCGCGGTCATCTAAGGCACCGTAGGAAGCAGCAGGGCCTACCGGAACTGCTCGCCATTCATTCTTATTTCTAGCACGCTCTCTTGCCTCTCTCACATCTATCCTCCTATCACCCAGAGCTTTCTTCACACCATCCATCCACCCAAACCTTGGTCTTCCTCTTGTACTTCTCCCATCAACTCTTGCATTCATCACCTTCTTTAGCAGACAGCCATTTTCCATTCTCTCAACATGGCCAAACCACCTCAACACATTCATATTCACTCTAGCCGCTAACTCATTTCTCACACCCGTTCTCACCCTCACCACGTCGTTCCTAACCCTATCTACTCGAGATACACCAGCCATTCTCCTTAGACACTTCATCTCAAACACATTCAATTTCTGTCTCTCCGTCACTTTCATTCCCCACAACTCCGATCCATACATCACAGTTGATACAATCACTTTCACATATAGAACTCTCTTTACATTCATGCCCAACCCTCTATTTTTTACTACTCCCTTAACTGCCCCCAACACTTTGCATCCTTCATTCACTCTCTGACGTACATCTGCTTCCACTCCACCATTTGCTGCAACAACAGACCCCAAGTACTTAAACTGATCCACCTCCTCAAGTAACTCTCCATTCAACATGACATTCAACCTCGCACCACCTTCCCTTCTCGTACATCTCATAACCTTACTCTTACTCACATTAACTCTCAACTTCCTTCTCTCACACACCCTTCCAAATTCTGTCACTAGTCGGTCAAGCTTCTCTTCTGTGTCTGCTACCAGTACAGTATCATCCACAAACAACAACTGATTTACCTCCCATTCATGATCATTTTCGTCTATCAGTTTTAATCCTCGTCCAAGCACTCGAGCATTCACCTCTCTCACCACTCCATCAACATACAAGTTAAACAACCACGGCGAAATTACACATCCCTGTCTCAGCCCCACTCTCACCGGAAACCAATCACTCACTTCATTTCCTATTCTAACACATGCTTTACTACCTTTGTAGAAACTTTTCACTGCTTGCAACAACCTTCCACCAACTCCATATAACCTCATCACATTCCACATTGCTTCCCTATCAAATCTATCATATGCTTTCTCCAGATCCATAAACGCAACATACACCTCCTTACCTTTTTCTAAATATTTCTCGCATATCTGCCTAACTGTAAAAATCAGATTCATACAACCCCTACCTCTTCTAAAACCACCTGGCAAATATACAAACTCAATATTAACTGTGCAAACATCACTTTTTTAGACTCCTGAAAATGCATGACAAGGGGCAGTTACAGAGTACAAGATAGTCTAAAATTCTGCATTTGCACCTTCAACCATGGTCTTCTTAACACAAAAATCATTGTACTTTTGGAGTGTCTGAGGATTTTTATCTCTTTCCAGAGATTTAATCTATGCTCGCCATGCAACGAGTCACTTTTCTCTTCTGTGCTCTGTTCAGTTTGGTATTATGAAACAAATATCTGCAACGTTTTTATATTTGCTGTGTTTTGTATCAGCGTAGATTTCATGCCTTCTCCCGTATCTAAACGTAATAGATAGAATGGTATTGGCATAGCAATAATAACAAGAGGCAATGGTGTTGGATATACGATGCAATATTCACATATCCATCAGACTTCTGTTTCCTCTAAAATAAGCAAAGATATAATTAGTGTTGCTTCACTTTTGTCATCTTGACAAAGACATCATATACTCCAGTCAGTTTACACATTTGGTTTAGTGTTCATGATAAGATACTTTGAGCTTGAGTAGTGTTGGCCGAAGGTTTATCCTTTAACCACCTCACTTTCATCACTGAGATAATGTTTGGTGCAAGTGTTTGCCCTACTCGTTTTTTGATCACTCATCCAAAATCTTTCAAATCCCGGGTGATCTCTACATCCTCCGGATAACGTTAAACCCCATATCATCCTTTTGAGGCTGATAAATGAAGTGCTCTTGCTTGAGGGGACACTCGGGCACTATATTATATCTTATTTCTCTTCCTCTTGTTTTTTTAAAGTTTTTATAGTTCAATATGAAAGATTTATTTTAATGCTACTAGTCTTAAAATATTTTAATTGTTAATTACTTCTCTTGGAGTTTATCTATTTCATTATTTCTTTTTCTCACTGGGCTATTTTCCCTGTTGGAGTCCGAGGACTTATAGCATCTTGCTTTTCCAATTACGATTGTAGCATGGCAAGTAATAATGATAATGTTAGTTTGGGATACTAAACGTACCTTTTCGTTGATATTAACTCTCACACTGAGTTTCACAGAAGTATCAGTCAACAGTATGTCGTGGTAATGAGATAGAGACACTCTCTTGGTTCTAACTTACATAGTTTTATTGTTTTTCCCAAAATCTACCATTTGTCCCATTGTTGTCTGTAGAATCCCTCCGGCCTCGGGAACAGTGTTGTTACCTCAACTGCAAGATCAGCTCTTTAGTAGCAATCCTTTAGTCTATCATTCCCCCCCCCCCTCTTCATTAGTAGCCCTTTTAGTTGCAGAAATTTGGAAATAAATGGACATGGATTGGTGTTTTTCAGGGATATGACTTTTCTCTGCGCAGGGATTCATATTAAAGTTTATTATGGGTAGCACTTTTTTCTGAAAATGTGACGTATAGAGTATAATCTTGAGAAATTTCATGCTTTTGTCATTAAATTGAATATTATGGTCAATATTACATTAAGCTTCTCCAATAATAAGCTGAAAATAGATAATATACTCATAGTCCTACTTTAAATCTAGGTTGAATAATCAAGTTCTTAGCTTAATATCTGAAATTGGAACAAATATTCAGTGGGAGGTCGAAGATTAGAAATACTAGCAAGAAAGTTATGGTTTCACACAAACATTTATTTTCGTATAATAACTCACTCGTTGTTTGTGAGATTTTCAGTGCAGTGCAGAAACTGGGATTCAGGAACCAATCAAAAAGTTCTGCATAATTAAATACTGAAACAAGTTATTAACTGCAAAACTAGAGCCAATAACTCTAGCAGGACGAGGAGTAAAGAAATTTGTCTTTATATCTGAATGACATTTTCTGACTGTTAAAAATGACCTTCATCTTAAGGCAATTTTTCAATGTGTTGCTTTCAGTGTTATTTTGTCCTTATGTTTCAACAATTTCCTGTCTCTTATTTGAATCTATCGTCCTTCAATATCCATACAATTTTTATGACATTCAATTTCCTCAGCATATCAGTAAATGCATAATATTTACTGCCCTACTACTGCATTTCTATGCCATGTTCCACGCATATTTACACCAGATATATTTGAAGTAAGAAATTCCTTTAACTAAAATATTTTTGAATTCACCGAGTAGAAAATCTCAAGTAATGTAATCTCCGAGCCTACGATTAAGAAACTCTGGATCTTGGGTGTAACTCCATCCTTGTGGTTTTTTTTTATTTATTTTTTTTTTTTTTTTTTTTTTTTTTTTTTTTTTTTTCTTTTTTTTTTTTTTTTTTTTTTTTTTATAGCGACGTAATTCATTGTGGTATGGTAGATAAATTTAACCAGTTGTCTGCATGCACGAATTTTGAACTCTTCGGATAATGTGTAGTATACCTGATAGAGTTTTTTTCGTGAGTTTGAATGGGACTAGATATCAACGTAACGCCTACGTCTATACCAGACTAAATAGAAATCAGAAAAAGAAAGAGAAGAAAAAGCATATCGCCAAATCGGAGGAGGCGGTGAACCCTGTGGTTGAATAATAAATGGATTAAGAAATGACAGCTGTATTAAAATTCCAAAGCTATCTTCTAGGAGTAATTTAATATTCGTTAAATAATACATCGAACTTCTCTTCTGTATAAAAATATTTGGAAGAGGGAATTAGAATATTTGAAACTACCCTTGAAATATGAATTCAAGAAAAAAAAGGTTATCAAAATAGATCAGGGGTTTCCACTTTAATGTCCCCACGTACTTCTTCAGGCACTCATGTCAGCCAGGTACCCACACCCCTATTTGTCTCGTTTTTATATAAAACAACAAAAGATTATAAATGCAGTACGAATCAATTATAGGTGGAACAAAGCATACACATACGTAAGGAGGTATACACACATACAACCATATATATATATATATACAGGAAGGTTGGGGCATCTGGAACGCCGTAGATTTAGTATAAATAGGATGGAGAAAAGCCAGCGTAGCATCATATATTTATTTTCCAAATTTTCGAGACTTTGGGTCTCATCATCAGGGCTGTAAAATATACAAAATATACAAATTAAAAAAAGACTCAGTATTGATATTAATATAAAAAGAACAACGTAAAAGTTAAATATAATCATTTAAAAAATGAAAGGAAAAAAAGGAAAAATTATATACATATATAAAATCAAAAAGTGAAGAATTCTCAAAGTACCTATCATTATGGAGCTAAAAAACTGAGTGACGTTGTCTGGTTTGGGAAGGAGGACGTCAACTATGCTATATATAGAATTGTGGAAGAAGTCTGACCATTTAGTGGGGGCACAAGCTGTTTAATTGCCAACGACTCCAAAACAGAGAGAGAATAGTCATTGGGCGCTTGGGTGACAATACGAAAATCCTTATATGAAAATGATGTTTTACATTTATTACAATGTTCACGTATATTGGAAAATTCTTTAGTTTTCAAAGTACATCCCGTACGGTGACTGACTCCGAGATGAGAATCGATTCTGACCTTGAGCAGTCTTTTGGTGGCTCCCACGTATTTCCCGATCTTACATTTCGGGCAAGTAAAGCAATATACCACCAAAGACCGCATCAAAGTCGGAAGTTTATCTTTGTGGGAGAACAAAGAACCCAGAGTTTTGGGATTTTTTTCTATTAACTTAAGGTTCACTGCCGGAAAAGTTTTTTGAATGACATTTTGTATTTGCACCTTAAATGTGTTAGAATGAATTAAAGGTATAGAGGCATATATTAATAATTTAGGCACGTTCGGTGCAAGTTGACGTGGCTGAGATTTATCATTTAAAAAGTTATTGACATATTTCAAGATTAAGGCTGGAGGATACGAATTGTTTTTAAAAAACTTTAGTAAAAATTGGATTTCACTATGAAAGTTATGCCAGTTGGAAGATAACGTATAAGCACGGTGTAACAGCGTGGAAATACTATTTAATTTAAAAATCTTGGAACAACTGCTATAATAGTTTGTACCTTGACCTGTGAACGTCTTTTTTCTAAAGACGCTTGTATTAAAACCATGTTCTGTCCTTGTAATCAAAACATCTAAAAAAGCAAGTTGGTTGTCTTGTTCATGCTCAATTGAGAAATTTATATTAGGATGTAGGCCATTGATATATTGCAAGAAGGCTTCAGCTGCTTCTTTAGACCTAAATAGAGCAATAGTGTCATCCACATATCGCTTATAAAAGAGAGGGCGATATGATAGGGGACACCCATCCAGCATCTGTTCCTCGAAAGAGCACATAAAAGCGTTAGCCATAACTGGGCCAAGTGGTGACCCCATCGAAACACCATCAACTTGTTTAAAAACGTTATTGTTAAAAATAAAGTGAGTGTCCTGCACTGCAATTTCTAGAAGTTTCTTAAAATTATCCTTATTAAAACCATGATATAAAATATTTTCCTCGTAAAAAATCTTATCTAAAATGATGTCAACCGTCGCCTGCAACGGTATGTTCGTAAAAAGAGATGCGACATCCAAACTCACCATATATAAGTCAACATCCTGTGGTAGAATATCAGGTACAAGGTTAGCAGAATTGAGTAAAACGTATTCATTATTTGCAAATGGCTGTAGCAATGGTACCAAGAATTTTGCTATCTTGTAATTTGGGGTATTGTATGCCGCCAAAAAAGACGTTCACAGGTCAAGGTACAAACTATTATAGCAGTTGTTCCAAGATTTTTAAATTAAATAGTATTTCCACGCTGTTACACAGTGCTTATACGTTATCTTCCAACTGGCATAACTTTCATAGTGAAATCCAATTTTTACTAAAGTTTTTTAAAAACAATTCGTATCCTCCGGCCTTAATCTTGAAATATGTCAATAACTTTTTAAATGATAAATCTCAGCCACGTCAACTTGCACCGAACGTGCCTAAATTATTAATATATGCCTCTATACCTTTAATTCATTCTAACACATTTAAGGTGCAAATACAAAATGTCATTCAAAAAACTTTTCCGGCAGTGAACCTTAAGTTAATAGAAAAAAATCCCAAAACTCTGGGTTCTTTGTTCTCCCACAAAGATAAACTTCCGACTTTGATGCGGTCTTTGGTGGTATATTGCTTTACTTGCCCGAAATGTAAGATCGGGAAATACGTGGGAGCCACCAAAAGACTGCTCAAGGTCAGAATCGATTCTCATCTCGGAGTCAGTCACCGTACGGGATGTACTTTGAAAACTAAAGAATTTTCCAATATACGTGAACATTGTAATAAATGTAAAACATCATTTTCATATAAGGATTTTCGTATTGTCACCCAAGCGCCCAATGATTATTCTCTCTCTGTTTTGGGGTCGTTGGCAATTAAACAGCTTGTGCCCCCACTAAATGGTCAGACTTCTTCCACAATTCTATATATAGCATAGTTGACGTCCTCCTTCCCAAACCAGACAACGTCACTCAGTTTTTTAGCTCCATAATGATAGGTACTTAGAGAATTCTTCACTTTTTGATTTTATATATGTATATAATTTTTCTTTTTTTTCCTTTCATTTTTTAAATTATTATATTTAACTTTTACGTTGTTCTTTTTATATTAATATCAATACTGAGTCTTTTTTAATTTGTATATTTTGTATATTTTACAGCCCTGATGATGAGACCCAAAGTCTCGAAAATTTGGAAAATAAATATATGATGCTACGCTGGCTTTTTTCCATCCTATTTATACT
>NC_090737.1:92815838-92820838 GCF_036898095.1 Palaemon carinicauda | reverse complement strand
GGACAGCAAACATGTTTACTTTGGTGGTTGAATTCAACTGTAAGAAAATAATGCCATATTTATACCAATAAAACTTTTATAGGAAACAATATTAAAGAGGAGGGTGAGGCGTAACCAGAGAGAAGGCTCATATGCAGTACTGTCTGGTCAGTAAGAGGCCCAGAAGACTCTCTAGTGGTAATACCTCAACGGGAGACTGGTGCCCTGGCCAACCTATGTGCATGATAGTATTAGCTTTTTCATTCGATACTCCAAACTCATCGGGATTCGTAATTCCTTTACATTACTGAGATTTATATGACTGAGCATTTAAATAATAAGAAGATAATGATAATAATAATAATACTACTCCTCATAACATTGTAATGATTCTAAGATCTTGAAACTTCCATGATAATCCTCCCTTCGAGAGATTTTTCCTAACACAAACAAATCGCCAAAAATATATGGTTTATATTTCAAAGAGCCAATTCATTGTTACTTAGTATTTGAACAGGTAAAGATAAAGAAACTGTGCTTATTCACCAAGCACTCGATATTCATATATTTTTTGTAACGTTGAGTAAACTTTGCTAAAACCTGTTTAGGTATTAAGCTGCTCAGAATATTTTGGATTCTTATTGAATCATTTGTTTTATTATGCGTTTTGCGTTTTACCTGAAAACTTTGCAATGCTGTACGTAGTACTATACTATACTAAAATTTTATTAATGATTTGTTAGAATTATCTTGTCCAACCAATCAGCGATCAGGAAACTTTTCCGAGCTAAAAGGGCACCCCTGCGAGTCTGTACAAAATAATATGCCTCACTAAAAAAAGAATTAACTATAGATATGCCATTGATTCTACCAGTCTTGCCTTCCTTATCCTAATTCTCAATTCTAAAAAGTATTTCAGAAGTTTTATTCCAGTCGTGACCAGATTGTGGAATGATATTCCTTATCAGGCAATTGAAAATTTTTATAATGAACTGGTTACCATGATTCTCTCTTCATTGGTTCTATAAGACAGATCTATTTTACGATGTTACTAAACTTAATATATTTCATAACTTTTACTATTACTTCTCATATATAGTTTATTTTTTTCCTTATTTCCTTTTTTCAAAGGAAATAATAATAATAATAATAATAATAATAATAATAATAATAATAATAATAATAATAATAATAATAATAATAATAATAATAATAATAATAATAATAATAATAATAATAAAAAGTAGAGAAAATGAAAGATTAGAATGATATCTTTCATAAAATATCCAACTTTCATTAGTTAACTATTAACAATGTTAACAACGTATTCCCGTTTTAACTACTTGCGAGCAATTACTCGGAAGGGAAAGGTCTTGATAACTTACCTTAATAAAACGGAATGAATTTAATTTAATGCTATTTAGAATAATTATCTTGACGTCTTTTATGTAAGGGAAGCATTCCTATATTTCCTTGAAATCATACAGGATGTCAACTTTTACAGTATTTTTTCCATTTCGTATAATGACCCAATGGTCACATGTAGGTTGATTTCTGATTTGATATTGTGGGCATCAGTGATCCTTTTATCAAGATTTCCATTGCTATTTTTATCCCATATGCGGTCGAAATTCGAGACACTCTTATTGCTCTTAATTTTCATGATAAATATCTAATGTTACCTTCGGTTCAAAGTCGATTATATTAGTCAGCTGAAGAAAAAAAAAGCCATAATTTAGTATGCTTCATTAAAAAAACTAAATAAAAGAACAAAGACTGTTCCACTATGATTGAAAAATCCATACGTAAAGATAAAATCATATGTCTTGACAAAAGTATATTTCTGAAAAATCTAAAAGGTATGAATGAATATTTGCATGATAGCAATTTCTGGCCAATTATGAGACTTTAAAAGACTATATTGTACATGGCACGTTAGAAGACATTCGCTCAATGAGGACCTAACATAACAGTGCGAATGCCAGAACCACGAAAAATGTTATTCATTATTTGACGGATGAATTTTCTCCGTCGCTCTTTTTGTTATTGTTGTTGCGAATATTGGTATCCAGAGCAGCCATATCAAAACTCAATTGAAATTCATCCAGTCCCAACGGGCCTTCCAGCGCCAGTGAAATATTATTCCAACAGGATGGAAACTTCATCACGCGCTTTAACGGACGAGTAGGAAAGTCAATTTAGAAAACAAATATATCTTTCCGAAAGAATAATATATCGTAAATCATCAAGCCAGTCACCCATCGATGGAGCTGTCATTTTTTAACAAATAGTGGCCCCGAGCATTAGTGATACAGAACGGTATTATTATTATTATTATTATTATTATTATTATTATTATTATTATTATTATTATTATTATTATTATTATTATTATTATTATTAACCAAGCTACAAGCCTATTTGGAAAAGATGTTATAAGCCCGAGGACTCCAAAAGGAAAAAATAACCTAGAAAGGAAAGGAAACAAGTAAATAAATAAACGATATAAGAAGTGATGAAGAATTAAAATAAAATATCTCAAAAAACATTAACATTAAAACAGATAATTTATATATAACTATGAAAAGATTTATGTCAGCCTATTCAACATGAAGAAAACATTTGCTGCAACTTTGAACTGAAGTTCTAATGATTCAACTGCCTGGTTAAGAAGATCATTCTACAACTTGGCTACAGCTGGAATAAAACTTCTAGAATACTCTGTAGTATTGAGCCTGATGATGGAGAAGCATTGACTATGAGAATATACTGCATGCCTAGTATTACGAACAGGATGGAACTGTCCAGGAAGATCTGAATGTAAAGGATGTTCAGAAATATAAAAAATCTTGTACAACTTATGCATAATGAGCTAATTGAAAGACGGTGCCAAATATTAATATCTACTATGCATTTCAGGGCCGTGTCCAATTGATTTTCGTTGATAAAATCCTGCCAAAACATCGGAGATGTGTCATATTTTGGAAATTGGTATTTGAAGCCACAGCCTAATTGGCAGAAATATGCAGTAGTGTCTAATGTGAATAATAAAGGCAATTACCAGAGTAAATATATGAAATTGAAAGGGTAACTCATGTGAATTTAGACGCACCCAGAGAAAAGCTAGTTGGGACGTGAAATGTCATCAGACGTAATACACAGTAAACTTTCCATTCACAAAAGTAAACATGCCCATTGCAGGAGGAGGACAGCAGAGCATTCATACGTCCAAGCCAATGTGTTGTACATAACTGCTGTCTGGTGCTTCACTTATGGCAGACCTGGAAAATTGTCCTCGTGGCTGCAAGACTGCTTTCGTGCTGCGTGTTTTTGCAATAAAGAAAATAACCGCATGCATCATATGATTAATATTAACAGGTAAGTGGATAACAGATCATGCACAAACAGTGATGCAGAGAGAGTAGCATCATCTGCATAAGCAATAAGCTCGTTTTCTAAGCCAAACCACATGTCATGTGTATATAGGAGGAAAAGTAATGGCCAAGAACACTACCCTGTGGAACACCAGATATCCCATTCCTATACTCAGTATGGTGACCATAAACAATAACTATTTGAGATTTATTACTTAAAAAATCAATAATAATGTTCAGTAATGACCCACCCACTCTCAACTGTGTGAGTTTGAAAACAAGGGCCTCAAGATTAACATGGGCAAAGGCAGCACTAAGATTAAGGCCAGTCATACGAACTTCCTGCCCATAATCAAGAAATTTATGTGCAGCATTGGAGATTGTAAGAAGGGTATCACATTCTCCAAGGGCTTTACGAAAACCAAATTGCAAAGTAAGGAACAGATGATAACCTTCAGAAAACCTATTAAGACGTTTTGCCAAAAACCATTCGAAAACTTTAGATAATATGGGAGTTATGGAGATTGGGCGGTAATCAGTTGGACTTGAGGTACCATAAACACATTTACATAGTGAAGTAATATTACCAATTCTCCAACAAGTGCTAAAAGCTCCTCTTCTTGCTAACTTGCGCAAATTGACATATAACTTTAGAGCTAAGAAATTGCAGTCTTTATAATTAAACAAAGGAAAAATACCATTTGGATCTACACGTCCATAAGCATCAAGGTCTATCAACAGAGCTTCAATCTAATGAGATTGAAAAGCTAAACTGGTTAGTTTAGCCACAGGAAAATAGGAATGAAGAAGTTCGAGTTTCTCGGTACTCTGCTTTCTGTCAAACACATCAGCCAAAAGGGTTGCCTTTCCCTTTGGATGGTGAGTGACTGATCCCTCTGGTTTAAGTAAAGGGAACCGTTGCATCTACACGAAAGAGTGCAGATTTAAGGGCAGTCCACTACTTATGTTCCTGGGTTGTACCATAACGGGTTTCTTTTAAGGTTAGATTGTTTTGTTTTTCAAAAAGTTCTATGTTTAGTATAGTTATTCTAGGTCAAATCTGATCGGTTACCCTTCCAAAGATGATAGGTCATCTAATTTTACAAACAAGCACGTCTACATTCATCATTGAACCATGGTTTGTCCTTCAATCGGTACCTTAGCACACGAAAAGTGATACATACATACATATACCAAAGGCACATCCCCCAATTTTGGGGGGTAGCCGACAACAACAAGAAACAAAACAAAAAAGGGGACCTCTACTCTCTACGTTCCTCCAGCCTAACCAGGGACTCAGCTGAGTTCAGCTGGTACTGCTAGGGTGATACGCCTATTATTTATCTTGACTAGATTCTCAATAAAAGGGACAACAGGATCAACACTACTATAAAATTGTGGCCAATTCAAGCCCAAGAGGTCATGCTAAATCCCATTCCAGTCTGCTTGAGATTTCATATAAATCTTACTCAATCTTCACTGCTAATGAAATCAAGGAATGATCAGATATCCTATCTGGAGAACCAACATTACTTGCTATAACGCCAGGGGAGTCAGTGTATACTAGATCAGAAGTGTCCAGACCTGTGAGTAGCTTGACTTATTATATGCTCACAGCCTGATTTAGAGGCTAAGTCTAAAGTTCTT
>NC_090737.1:92798338-92810838 GCF_036898095.1 Palaemon carinicauda | reverse complement strand
CACACTTTAACCCGGTACTGGGAACTTACGAGTAAGCAGAGATTTCTGACCTCCGCCACAGGATGACCTTAACACACAAAAACAATGCAAAACAAGATCTGGAATCTAGATCCAGTACCGGATCATTTCCAAATGTTAATGGAGTCGCCCATGGCCCAAGATTTATCTGTAGTGGAAATTTAGCCAAATTTAATCTCTTCGTTTTGACGTAATCTTCCAAATTGTGGAAAAAGTAAATGCAGTTTTAGAATCCGGATCCGTATTTTATCCGAAACTTAATCAGGTCGTCCGTGCCCTAAAATACGGCTGTGGTGAAAATTTTGACAAAATCCTTTTAGCAGTTTTGGCATAATCCTGTCTACAGACAAGATGTCAAATAAACAAATAAACCGACTCGCAAATGTAACCTCCTTGGCGAATGTAATAACTTCAGATTGGTAAACGGTATCTCTTCTGATCTCTCCAGAGCATAAAGTGTATTTATAGATATTATATACAGAAAAGCCCCCTGTGGCCGCGGGGGCATAAAACAATTAGAATAGCGCCAACGTTATCCCTGCGTGTCGTAAGAGGCGACTAAAAGGGACGGGACGAGGGGGCTGGGAACCCCCTCTCCTGTAAAAGTATCCTGTGAGACAGCAACAAAGAGCTGGAGCTGGGGGGAGAGTGACTGCTCCCCGCACTCTAGTTTTGGGGTGTTTGAATGTGCGTGGATGTAGTACGATAGAGAGTAAAAGATGTGAGATTGGAAGTATGTTTAGAAGTAGAAGGATGGATGTATTGGCCTTGTGTGAGACAAAGATGAAAGGAAAGGGTGAAGTGATGTTTGGTGAAATGTCTGGTAGAGTGTGGGATTGAAAGGGGAAGAGTGAGAGAGGGTGTGGCTTTATTGATGAGTGAATGGATGACAGGTAAAGTAGTGGAATGGAAGGAGATATCATCTAGGTTAATGTGGGTAAGGGTTAGGTTGGGTAGGGAATGTTGGGCGTTTGTCAGTGCGTATGGGCCAGGTAGTGAGAAAAGTGAAGAAGAGCGGAATGAGTTTTGGAATGAATTAACTAGGTGTGTAGAAGGACTGGGTAGAAGGAATTATGTAGTTGTTATGGGTGACTTAAATGCTAGAGTGGGTGCTGGAGAGGTAGAAGGTGTCATTGGGAAGTATGGCGTACCAGGTGAAAATGAGAGTGGTGAGAGACTGGTAGATATGTGTGTTGAACAAGAGATGGTAATAAGTGCTAGCTTTTTTAAGAAGAAAGATAAAAATAAGTATACATGGGTAAGAGTGGCAAATGGAAGAGTAGTAGAAAGGGCATTAATGGATTATGTGTTGATAACTAAAAGAATGTTTGGAAGATTGAAAGACGTGCACGTGTTTAGGGGTATGGATAACGGTATGTCTGATCATTTTTTGGTGGAAGGAAAATTGGTTGTAGCAAAAGAGTGGGGGAATAGAGTAGGTGGATGTAAAAGGGAGCTAGTGAGGGTTGAAGAGCTAATAAAACCTGGGGTAAAAAGTAAATATCAGGAAAGGTTGAAAATGGCATATGACGAGGTAAGAGTAAGAGAAACTGGTAATTTAGAGGAGGAGTGGAAGTTAGCAAAAGAAAATTTTGTTGGGATTGCAAGTGATGTATGTGGCAAGAAGGTTGTTGGAGGCAGCATGAGGAAGGGCAGTGAATGGTGGAATGAAGGAGTGAAGGTAAAAGTGGAAGATAAAAAGAGGGCTTTTGAAGAATGGCTGTAGGGTAATAGTATAGAGAAGTATGAAAAATATAGAGAGAAAAAGGTGGAAGTAAAGCGCAAGGTACGTGAGGCAAAGAGGGCAGCTGACCTGAGGTGGGGTCAGGGACTGGGTCAGTCATATGAAGAGAATAAGAAGAAGTTTTGGAAAGAAGTGAAGAGAGTAAGAAAGGCCGGCACAAGAATTGAAGAGACAGTGAAAGATGGAAATGGAAGGTTGTTAAAAGGAGAGGAGGCAAGGAAAAGGTGGGCGGAATATTTTGAAAGTTTGCTGAATGTTGAGGATGATAGGGAGGCAGAGATAATTGCTGTTCCAGGTGTTGAGGTGCCAGTGATGGGAGATGAGAATGAGAGAGAGATTACAATAGAGGAAGTGAGGAGAGCACTAGATGAAACGAGAGTAGGAAAAGCATCTGGTATGGATGGTGTGAAAGCTGAGATGTTGAAGGAAGGGGGTGTGACTGTAATTGAATGGTTGGTGAGATTGTTTAATGTGTGTTTTGTGTTGTCAATGGTACCAGTAGAATGGGTCTGTGCATGTATTGTACCACTATATAAGGGTAAGGGAGATGTGCATGAGTGTTGTAATTCAAGAGGTATTAGTTTGTTGAGTGTAGTTGGAAAAGTGTATGGTAGAGTACTGATTAATAGGATTAAGGATAAAACAGAGAATGCAATCTGGGAAGTACAGGGGGGTTTTAGAAGAGGTAGGGGTTGTATGTATCAGATTTTTACAGTTAGGCAGATATGCGAGAAATATTTAGCAAAAGGTAAGGAGGTGTATGTTGCGTTTATGGATCTGGAGAAAGCATATGATAGAGTTGATAGGGAAGCAATGTGGAATGTGATGAGGTTATATGGAGTTGGTGGAAGGTTGTTGCAAGCAGTGAAAAGTTTCTACAAAGGTAGTAAAGCATGTGTTAGAATAGGAAATGAAGTGAGCGATTGGTTTCCGGTGAGAGTGGGGCTGAGACAGGGATGTGTGATGTCGCCGTGGTTGTTTAAGTTGTATGTTGATGGAGTGGTGAGAGAGGTGAATGCTCGAGTGCTTGGACGAGGATTAAAACTGGTAGACGAGAATGATCATGAATGGGAGGTAAATCAGTTGTTGTTTGCGGATGATACTGTACTGGTAGCAGACACAGAAGAGAAGCTTGACCGACTAGTGACAGAATTTGGAAGGGTGTGTGAGAGAAGGAAGTTGAGAGTTAATGTGGGTAAGAGTAAGGTTATGAGATGTACGAGAAGGGAAGGTAGTGCAAGGTTGAATGTCATGTTGAATGGAGAGTTACTTGAGGAGGTGGATCAGTTTAAGTACTTGGGGTCTGTTGTTGCAGCAAATGGTGGAGTGGAAGCAGATGTACGTCAGAGAGTGAATGAAGGTTGCAAAGTGTTGGGGGCAGTTAAGGGAGTAGTAAAAAATAGAGGGTTGGGCATGAATGTAAAGAGAGTTCTATATGAGAAAGTGATTGTACCAACTGTGATGTATGGATCGGAGTTGTGGGGAATGAAAGTGATGGAGAGACAGAAATTGAATGTGTTTGAGATGAAGTGTCTGAGGAGTATGGCTGGTGTATCTCGAGTAGATAGGGTCAGGAACGAGGTGGTGAGGGTGAGAACGGGTGTAAGAAATGAGTTAGCGGCTAGAGTGGATATGAATGTGTTGAGGTGGTTTGGCCATGTTGAGAGAATGGAGAATGGATGCCTGCTAAAGAAGGTGATGAATGCAAGAGTTGATGGGAGAAGTACAAGAGGAAGACCAAGGTTTGGGTGGATGGATGGTGTGAAGAAAGCTCTGGGTGATAGGAGGATAGATGTGAGAGAGGCAAGAGAGCGTGCTAGAAATAGGAATGAATGGCGAGCGATTGTGACGCAGTTCCGGTAGGCCCTGCTGCTTCCTCCGGTGCCTTAGATGACCGCGGAGGTAGCAGCAGTAGGGGACTCAGCAGTATGAAGCTTCATCTGTGGTGGAAATGTGGGAGGTTGGGCTGTGGCACCCTAGCAGTACCAGCTGAACTCGGCTGAGTCCCTGGTTAGGCTGGAGGAACATAGAGAGTAGAGGTCCCCTTTTTTGTTTTGTTCTTGTTGATGTCGGCTACCCCCCAAAATTGGGGGAAGTGCCTTTGGTATATGGATGGATATACAGAAAATATACGTGTACGCACATACCTACGTACCTGTAACATATATATTGTAGACGCACATGCCACATACTAAATTTATATGTATGCTTTTTCATCGAGGGTTGTATCTCAGCTAATAATAATAATAATAATAATAATAATAATAATAATAATAATAATAATAATAATACATGTGGGTAGAAGACCCTCTTCCAGGCAAGTTTTGTTTAAAATAATTGCAGCCAAAGTTGCATTGAAGACAGAGTATAAGATCAATGCAACTGAGGCAGCAATTATTTCGAACAAAATAATAATAATAATAATAATAATAATAATAATAATAATAATAATAATAATAATAATATTTGCGATTTTACCATTAACGTTATATTTGTCGATTACTCGGAGAGGAAAGGTCTTGACTTCCTGCCTCAGTAAAAGGGAGTAAATGACATATAATGTTTCTCAGACTAATTCTCTTTACGTCCTTTATGCAGGGAATACACATCTATACTACCTTGAAGTCATAAATAATGGTGATTTTCACCTTTTTTCCAATTATTATTATTATTATTATTATTATTATTATTATTATTATTATTATTATTATTATTATTATTATTATTATTATTATTATATGCTAAGCTACAACCCTAGTTGGAAAAACAGGATGCTATGAGCCTAGGGGCCCCAACAGGGAAAATAGCCCAGTGAGGAAAAGAAATAAGGAAATAGGGAAAAATAAAATATTTTAGGAATAGTAACATTATTAAAATAAATATTTCCTATTTAAACTATGAAAACTTTAACAGAACAAGAGGAAGAGAAACTAAATAGAAAAGTGTGCCAGAGTGTACCCTCAAGCAAGAGAACTCTAACCCAAGGCAGTGTAAGACCATGGTACAGAGGCTATGGCACTACCTAAGAATAGAGAACAATGGTTTGATTTTGGAGTGTCCTTCTCCTAGAAGAGCTGCTTACCATAGCTAAAGAGTCTCTTCTACCCTTACCAAGAGGAAAGTAGCCACTGAACAATTACAGTGCAGTAGTTAACCCCTTGGGTGAAGAAGAATTGTCTATTAATCACAGTGTTATCAGGTGTATGAGGAAAGAGGAGAATCTGTAAAGGATAGGCCAGACTATTCGGTGTCTGTGTAGGCAAAGGGAAAGAACCGTAACCAGAGAGAAGGGTCCTATGTACCTATGTAGTACTGTCTGGCCAGTCAAAGGACCCCATAACTCTCTAGCGGTAGTATCTCAACGGCCGGCTGGTGCCCAGGCCAACCTACTACCTAGAAAATTTCGTATAATGACCCAATGATCACTCATAGGAATCGATTTTCGATTTGACATTGTGGGCATCAAAGATCCTTGCATTAAGATGCCCATTGACAATTTCTGTTTCCATTTATGGTCAAAATTCAACACACCTCTCTTGCTCTTTTATATTCTTTACATCTATCTAGTGGTACCTTCGGTTCACAAGCGATTATATTAGTCAGATGAAGTAAAAAAAAAAAGAAAAAAAAAACCTAACTTAGTTTAATTAAAAAACTCAATAATAGAACAAATACTGTTCCACTATGATTGATAAATCCATACGTAAATATACAATCATAATATGACTTGTCCTAACCATATTGCCGAAAAATCTAAATGGAATTTATGAATGAATAATTGCATGATAACTATTATTTGTCAATTATGAAACTTCAGACGGTTACAGTGTAAATGACACGTTGAAAAACGTTCGCTCAATGAGGACCTACCATAGTGCAAATGCCAGCACCACGAGAAATGTTATTCATTGTTTGACAGATGTATATTCGCCCTTCCTTGTTTTTTTCTTTTTTTTGCTAAGGCTGATATTCAGAGCAACCATATCAAAACTCAAATTAAATTCATCCAGTCCCAGTGGGTCTTCCAGCGCCTCCGAAATATTATTCCAACAGGATGGAAATTTCATCACTCGCTTTAGAGGACGAGTGGAAAATTTAAATTGGAAAACAAATATATCTTTCAGAGAAGAATATTATTTTGTAAATCAACAGCCCAGTCACCAATCCATGGAGCCCTCACTTTTTCAGAGAAAGGGGGCCATTCCATGGGTGATATGGGACGGTATGATTTGGAAAAGTGTATCCGGAATACGAAAGCCTCTGGCAATAAGAGTAGGTGGATCATATATTGAACAATTGATTGTGTAGTAACTTCTGAATGGTAAGTGTTATCTCCTATGCTTTATCAAAAATAATCAAACTGCTCTGTTATGTATTGTAAATATATATATATATATATATATATATATATATATATATATATATATATATATATATATATATATATATATATATATATATATATATATATATATATATAACACTTATCTGTAACCTGTATTTACACTCATAACTAAATACTATTGAATTTATATATTTTTTCCATCTATAGTTTTATCTGAGCTAATAATAATAATAATAATAATAATAATAATAATAATAATAATAATAATAATAATAATAATAATAATAATAATAATAATAATAATAATAATAATATCCAACTTTTATTATCTTACTGTTAACGTGTTCACGTTTATCCATTCACGGTGTATTCAGGGATTACTCGGAGAAGAAAGGTCTTGAATTTTTGCCTTAGTAAAACGGAGTAAATGACCTTTAATGCTTTTCAGACTAATTATCTTTACGTGTTTAATGCAAGGACTGCATACCTATATTGCCATGAAATCACAAAGAACGGTGAGTTTTACCGTTATTTTCTCATTTCATAAAATGACGCTCAATATTCTTAAAATCTGCTTACTGGTTAAAATTAATTATATTATTCAGATGGATTAGATATATATATATATATATATATATATATATATATATATATATATATATATATATATATATATATTTATTTATATATATATATATATATATATATATTTATATATATATATATATATATTTATATATATATATATATATATATATATATATATATATATATATATATATATATATATATATGTATATATATATATATATATATATATATATATATATATATATATATATATATATATATATATATATATATATATATATATATATATATTATATTTTTATATATATATATATATATATATATATATATATATATATATATATATATATATATATATATATATATATATATATATATATATATTTATATATGTGTGTGTGTGTGTGTATGTACATATGTATGTAGATATATATATATATATATATATATATATATATATATATATATATATATATATATATATATGCATATATATACATACATATATATATATATATATATATATATATATATATATATATATATATATATATATATATATATATATATATATATATATATCTTTTATGCAAGGAATGTACACTTATATTACCCCAAAATTAAAAAGAAGGACAAATTTCACAATCTCGTTAAATGAACCAATGGTCACGCCTAAGTGGATTTTCGAGTTGATGCTGTGGGGATCAGGGATTCGTGCATTATGATGCCCATCGACATTTTCGTTCAATTTATCGTCGAAATTGCGCTTAATTTCCTTAATATCCGTGTCAGGTTTAAACCGATTATATTAGTCAGACAAATAAAAAAAAAAAAAAAAACATAATTTAGTCTGTTTTATCAAAAGTTCAGTGACAGAACAAACACTTCGACTATAATTAACAGATCCTCACTTAAAGGTAAAATTTTAATATTTCTTCAATTGTCATAGTTATATTGCCGAAAAATATAAAAGGAATTTAAGAATGAATAACTACATAATAACAATTTTGGGCCAATTATGAAACTTCAGACGGCTACATTGTACATGACCTAACATAACAGCGGCAAATGCCAGTACAGCGAAAAATGTTATTCATTGTTTGACGGATGAATATTCGCCATCGCTCTTTTTGTCATAGTTTTTGAGAAGGTTGATATCCAGAGCAGCCGTATCAAAACTCAATTGAAATGAACCCAATCCCAGAAGAGCTTCCAGCGCCAGCGAAATATTATTCCAACAGGATGGAAACTTCATCACTTGCTCTAACGGAAACGTGGGAAAGTAAAATTGGAAAAGAAATATATCTTTTCAAGGAGAATATTATATTGTAAATCAACAGGCCAGTCACCAATCGATGGGGCTGTTATTTGTTAACAGACCGGGGAACGACCTTTAGTGATATACGATGGGATAATTTGGAAAACTGTATTCTCATTGCAAAAGCCTCCGGCTATAATATATATATATATATAAAAGAACACTTGAAATGCCTAATTCAGGGAATAAAAGAACTGATTGTATATGAATTGGTGAAAGTGGAAAACCAGTAATAATAATAATAATAATATTGATAATAATAATAATAATAATAATAATAATAATAATAATAATAATAATGATAATTTTTATTATCATTTTTATTAGTGTTATCTATATATTAATATGATAGCGTGTGTGTTGTTTATTTTGTGTGTCACGCTTTAAAGAAAACGGAGATAATTTCATGGTATTTTCTTACAAATTCACATTAGACTTTGATTATTTAACCAAAACACATCTTATATAGTTTTCCAAATTTATGTATTGCCTCATTTTTAAAATAAATATACAAGTAAAATCTTATCATATTTTATCCAAACATGTATAGGTTAGGAACAAGATAATTAGTATTGAAAATATAATTTTGTTTAATTTACACTGGTTCCGCTAGTTATTATTATTATTATTATTATTATTATTATTATTATTATTATTATTATTATTATTATTATTATTATTATTATTATTATTATTAATAGAAATTCATACAGATAGTTTGACAAAAGTGTAATAAAGTGATATATAAAAGTCTTTATACACGCACACACACAGGCACACACACACACACACACACACACATATATATATATATATATATATATATATATATATATATATATATATATATATATATATATATATATATATATAAGGTATGTATGAATTTATATGCATGTGTGGTATGTGTGTGTTTTATGTATATATATACACATATAATATATAATATAAAATATATGTACATATTTTATATATATATATATATATATATATATATATATATATATATATATATATATATATATATATATATATATATATTTATATATATATATATATATATATATATATATATATATATTTATATATAAATATGAATATAATATGTATATATACAGTATGTATATAAATATAATATATATATATATATATATATATATATATATATATATATATATATATATATATATATATGTGTGTGTGTGTGTGTGTGTATATGTATATATATATATATATATATATATATATATATATATATATATATATATATATATATATATATATATATATATATATATATATATATATATAGATAGATATAATATATATACATATATATGAATATATATATATATATATATATATATATATATATATATATATATATATATAGATATAATATATATACATATATATATATATATATATATATATATATATATATATATATATATATATATATATATACATATATATATATATATATATATATATATATATATATATATATATATATATATGTATGTATATATATATATATATATATATATATATATATATATATATATATATATATATATATACATATATATATATATATATATATATATATATATATATATATATATATATATATATATGTATCTGTATATATATATATATATATATATATATATATATATATATATATATATATATATATATATATATATATATATATATATATATATTATCTTCATTATCATTAACTGCAACTAATGCACCGAATATATAGGACTTCTGTGTATGGATCTCCTATGAATAAACTGAGAGAGAGAGAGAGAGAGAGAGAGAGAGAGAGAGAGAGAGAGAGAGAGAGAGAGAGAGAGAGAGAGAGAGAGAGAGAGAGAGAGAGAGATAAAAACTCAGTTTCAGAGTAGGAATAACTTACTAAAGTGTTATTTTTTAGGCGATTGTAAAATTTATTTTTCATTTCGAATTATTGTTTTGAATGTTTTTGCTGCAAATATCATAACTTTGCTCCCATCCTAGAACAAATAATTCCTATAATAGTTGTCATTTATAAACAAAAAGAACCTCTATAAGACTAAAAGGGTATTTCAATGTCTAAATAAAGAAAAGCACTGTAAATCGATTATATAACTATCCTACAGTAAAAGTGAAGAGTAAATAACCAACAAAATATGGAAATTGCGACTAATGATTAGTAAAACTATGTTCAGAAGTTTTGTAAAAGTCAAAATAAAAATATCGTATGAATATCATTTATATCTGGTATTTGTAACTTATCGTTCCTGACCTTTAGATTCTAGCAACATTTCCTTTAATAACCTTGGTGGATCCATTAGAAATGCAATCAATTTTAGTGGATTTCTCTAGTAGTGAAAGTTTTTCTGTTATTTAGTTTAGAAACGTTATTTTCAATCGTTTGCAACGAGAAATTTACTCCTTAAGGCCGGTAAATCACTAAACTAATAATTGCTTTTAAAGTTTACAAGAATTTTTGTAGAGAAGAGAGGAACGTGAATTCGTGTTGTAGAGAATTACTTCACTTTGCAGGGCGGTCGGAATGTTAAAAAGTTCTTGTGGTTTAAGCATAGGATATGAACTCGAGTGATATTTGCATCGAAAGTCAATTGGTCACGATTCCAGAGATCCATGATTGTACAGCATTGCCTTTTATCACAATTTTCTTTTTCTCTACTAGATGAGGATTGGAAGATAGTCTTACCCCACGCTAATAATAATAATAATAATAATAATAATAATAATAATAATAATAATAATAATAATAATAATAATAATAATAATAATAATAATAATAATAATAATAGTAATAATAATAATAATAATAAAACGTAGAGAAAATTAAGGATTAAAATGATATATTATGATAAACATCCAAGTTTTCAAACCAACTGTTAACGTATTCTCGTTTTTACCTCAGCGATTTCTTGGAGAGGAAAGGTCTTAACTTCCAGCCTTAGTAGAACGGAATAAATGTCATTTAATGTTTTCGAGATTAAATCTCTTTACGTTTTTTATGCAGGTAATGCACATTTATATCTCTATTACTTTGAAATCATAAAGAATGGCGACTTTCAAAGTTTTTTTTTTTTCTATTATTTTTTATCTTTTTTTTTTCTTTTTTTTTAATTTCGTATAACGACCCAACAATCACTCGTAGGTAGATTTTCGATTTGACACTGTGTGCATCAGTGATCCTTGCATCAAGATACCCATGAAAAATTTTTTTTTTTTTCATCTATGGTAAAAATTCGATACACTCTTCTTGCTCTTAATATCATATACATCTATCTAATGGTGTACCTTCTGTTCACGTGCAATTATATTAGTCAGATGAAGTTAAAAAAAAAAAAAAGTAATTTAGCCTGATTAGAAACTCAATGAAAGAAGAATGACTGTTCCACTTGGATTGATAATTCCTTACGTAAATATACAATCATATTATGACTTGTCCTAACTATATTGCCGGGAAATCTAAAACGAATTTATAGATGACTAATTACATAATAACAATTTCTGGCTAGTTATGAAACTACAGACGGCTACAGTGTAAATGACATGTTGGAAAACGTTCGCTTAACTAGGAACTAACTAAACAGTACGCGTGCCAGTACCTTGAAAAAATTTTATTCATTGTTCGACGGATGAATATTCCCCATCGCTCTTTTTATTTGATAGCCAGGGCAGCCGCATCAAAACTCAATTGAAATTCATCCAGTCCCAGTGGAGCTTCCAGCGCCAGCGAAATACTATTCCAATAGGATGGAAACTTCATCACTCGCTTTTACGGACAAGTGGGAGAGTCAATTTGGAAAACAAATATATCTTTCTGAGAAGAATATTATATCGTAAGTCAACAGGCCAGTCACCCATCGATGGAGCTGTCACTTTTTAACAGAAAGGGGGTCATTCCATAAGTGATATAGGACGGTATAATTTGGGAAAGTTTATCCTCAATGCGAAAGCCTCTGGTAATAGTAGGCTTCTATAAAATTCCTGAGCCGTATGAATTAGGGTTACAGTAACATATATATGAAGAACTGATTCTGTATTAACTTCAGAATGGTAAACGTTATCTTCTCTGCTTTCTCAAAAGTACCCAGACTGCTGTTCATTGTATTGTATATATAGATAATATATATAGTAATATATATATACATAAATACTACATATCTTTAACCTGTATATACACGCATAACTACGTATTTAATTTATATACTTTTTCCCCCTAGGGTTGTATCTTAGCTAATAATAATAATTGTATGAAATAATAATAATAATAATAATAATAATAATAATAATAATAATAATAATAATAATAATAATAATAATAATAATAATAATAATAATATATAACGAAATGTAGAGAAAATGAAGGATAAGATATTTCTTATAAAGAAATCCAACTTTTATAAACTCACTGTTAACTTATTCACGTTTTTCCATTCACTTTATAT
>NC_090737.1:92780838-92793338 GCF_036898095.1 Palaemon carinicauda | reverse complement strand
GGTCGTCCTGGACCTAACATCTGTCTTTGGTGAAAATTTCGTCAATTTCCGTTTTGTAGCTTTTCTTCTTTTGATAATAGAAAATACAACGCCGGATTCTGAATCCGGATCGGGAACCATATCATCTCCAAAAGTTATTGGAGTCGCCTATGACCTACGATTTATCTCTGGTGGAAATTATGTCCAAATCCATCAATTTGTTTCGAAGCATCTTTCAAAATTTGGAAGTGCAATTCAGGATCTGGATCATCTCCAAAATTTGATGGGGTCGTCCATGACCTAATATCTGTCTATGGTGAAAACCTTTGCCGTAATCCTATCCACAAACAAATAGATAAATATACCGCTTCACAAATATTAACCTTTTTGGCGGATGTAATAACTTCAGAATGGTAAACGGTATCTCTTGTGATTTCTCCAAAGTGATGATACTGCTGTTCGATGTACTGTATTTATAGATATTATTTTCAGAAATATATACATGGACACACACCTGTAACATATATGCTGTATACACACATGCCCGCATACTAAAACTGTTTACATGCTTTTCCATCTAGAGTTGTATCTCATCTAATAATAATAATAATAATAGTAATAATAATAATAATAATAATAATAATAATAATAATAATACTGAAAAAAGAGAAAATCAAGGAATAGAATGATATCTTTCATGAAACAACCAACTTTTACAAATCAACTGTTAACGTATTCGCGTTTTTACCATTAACGTTTTATTCATCGATTATTCGCAGAGGAAAGGCCTCAGTAAAACGGAGTATGACAGTTGATGCTTTTCAGGCTAATTCTCTTTATGTATTTTATGCAGGGAAGGCACGTATATATTACCTTGAAGTTAATAAGAATGTCAATTTTCACAGCTTTTTTTTTTTTTTTTTTTAATTTCGTATGATGACCGAACGATCACTCGTAGGTAGATTTTCGATTCGACATTGTGGGCATCAATGATCCTTGCATTAAGATACTCATGGAATATTTCTTTTTTCGATTTACACTCCAAAATTCAACACACTTCTCTTGCTCTTAATATTCTTTACATACATCAATTGGTACCTTCGGTTCACAGGTGATTTCATTAATCAGATAAAAAAAGAAAATAAAATTTAGTCTGATTAAAAAACTCTATACAAAAACAATGACTGTTCCACTGTTATTAATAAAATCTTACATAAATATACAATCATAATATGACTCTTCATAACTATCTTTCCAATAAATATAAAAGAAGTTTATGAAGGAATAATTGCATAATAACAATTTCTGGCCGATTATGAAACTTCAGAAGCCTACACTGTGAATGATACGTTGGAAAACGCTCACGCAATGGGGACCATGCACAAAACTGTCGCATTCCAGTACCATTGTTTGACGGATGAATATTCGCCGTCGCTATTTTTGTTATTGTTGTTGCAAAGGTTGATATCCCGAACAGCCGTATCAATACTCAATTGAAATTCATCCAGTCCCAGCGGAGCTTCCAGCGAGAGCGAAATATTACTCCAACAGGATAGAAACTTCAACACTCGCTTTTACGGACAATTGGGAAAGTCAATTTGAACAAATATATCTTTCCGAGAAGAATATTATATCGTAAATGAACAGACCAGTAACCCAAAGATGGGGATTTCATTTTTAACAGACCTGAACCCGACCATGAGTGATATATGTCAGTATAATTTGGAAAAGTGTATCCTCAATGCGAAAGCCTCTGGCAATAATAGGTTTTATGATATTATAGAATCAAGGGAATAAGTGTAGTTGGATCATATATATGAAGAATTTATTTCATATGAATTGGTGACAGTATAATAATAATAATAATAATAATAATAATAATAATAATAATAATAATAATAATAATAATAATAATAATAATAATAATTGTAGCGGACTTTCAAACGGTTGTTTGTGCTGTTTAAGTATTTATTACTCTAAAGATGTGGGTGTCTGCAAATGCTGTTTACCCTTAAACGAGCATTGAAATGGTTACTGTCTATATGCTAGTGGTTGCTTCCAGGCTGTTTATATTTTAACGTGTAGTCTTTAGTAAGAAGGTCTGGCTGAGAGACCATAAGTGAATACGCTCTTGTTTTAAATTTGGATAACTGTTTTCATGAAGTCGGGTGGACTTGTGAGTGATATTGATATATACTGTATTTGTCACTATTAAGTTGTATTTTTTTTTTATCTATTTTATTCTTTGCATTTAAATATTTCATCTTTATTTTCGTTATGTCATAAGCAGTTCGTATTTTGTCATTACTTTTTGCAGTTTTATTTGTCCTTTATTTTGTGTTTTTTTCTTCTTTGTAGACTTAACCCAGTAAAGAAAATGTTAGAAGTGGTTTTCCTTGACTCGTGGAATCTCATCGTTGTCCAAATTAGTGAAGTTAACCCAAATCGACCTCTCCCATACAGGACTTTGTAGCAGCGGACTACGGAAAATTAAAAAAAAACTTGGATATACATGAAGTCTCAAATTACCAGAGGGATGAATGGGCTAAGGGAACTCTTTGAAAAGGGCAGTACCGACAATGTTGAAATAAATCGCAGAATATCCATGATGGATGGTCGAAATTTTGAATCAGATGGAAAAAACTCTTTCATGTAATGATTTATATAACAAAGAAGGTAATATGACCGAGTGGGGTCATGATCTAGAGACCCAGTCAGAGGAGTTGGACTCAAGAGCTGTCACATTGTCTTCTCTACGCTCGGAGTTTTTAGGCAAACACACGCCAACTGACTCTACGAAGGACGAAGAAATGTTGAAGCTAATCGAGAAGCTTTTGACTAAGTTGGATGATATTCGAATAGCAGAGAAATCACGACCTGCTCTCCGAATGCCAGGTCTTTATGCACCGTGTTGGGATGGAGCACCTCGAAACTTTCAATCGTGGAGGGTTCGAATGGACCAATACTTTGAGTCAGCTGGTATGACTGATGGTAAAGAAAAGCTCATGATCTTATTAAATGGCAACGCATTACCAAAAGTAGTTCAAGATACTATTGTGAATTGTAGTTCTGTTGATGGTGAAAATGCAGCTTGGAGGCGCCTTGAAGAGAAAGTACCAACATCTGCCATCATATGAGATGTGCTACTTGGTTTAGAAGCCTTGAAACCAATGAAGTCTACACCAGCAAGGGAGATGAGACAGGTTTTGGATGGACTGACTGATTTTGCTCGGCGAATGAGAGAACTTGGTCAAGAAAGGGAATTGGATTCATTAATGACAATTGAAATTGCCAGCAGAAAGATCGATTCTGGAATTTATTACGAATAGATGCGGCAATCAAAATGTCCTAATCAGACATTAGCAGAGTTGATTACATATCTACTGAGAGTAACAGGAGCTAGAGAGCATCGAGAACATCCACATTCCCTGAGTAATAATACTAACAAGTCAGCTGTAAACTATTTTAGAGACGAAAGCTCAGAATGTGATGAATCCTTGGCTACATTGGTTGATGATGGGAGTGCTTACGCCTTTTGCATAGATAAAACTCATTTGATCATTAAATGTCCTATCTTTATATAAAAAACCAAGGAAGAAAGATGAAGGATGATTGTGTCCAGTAAGAGATGTTTCTTTTGTCTAAGAATCAACCACAACGCAATCAATTTTACACGCCCGGATAAGAAACTTTGTGTAGATTGCCAACTTTATCATCATCGATTTGTAGCCTGCCCACCATACAGAGATAAAGTACAGCCAATGACTTTTTCTGGGCTGGAAAGTTCACGGGCGGGAGGTACTTCTGCTTTGAACGTGAATCTAACTCTGTCGGGAAGGGCTTCTGAGTGCAACATTGGTCATGAACGGTAGGTTGCTTCAGATGCAGATACAACATTCAACACAGTAGGGACCCTGAACTCAAGGCAGGAAGGAAAAATTCATCGACACTACTCCCCTACAGTGTATGTAGAACTGCAGGATGTTGAGGAAAAATGGCATCGCGTGGTTGCATTTATTGATACAGGTGCTGATACAACATTGCTTAAGTTATCCACAGCTAAGAATTTTGGCTTGCAAGGTGAACCATTCAAGTTTCGGAGTAGCTGGAGGAAGAATGCAGTGCTAAGTTTTCTATCCAAATTAGACCAGTTAATGGAATTAAGTCATACAATGTAATTGCAATTGGAATTTAGAAACGAGCCCATAACAGTCCTGCAGTTGGAAGTAATGTTTTTGATGAGTATCCTCATCTGAATGCTGCCAAGGGAACGTTACCGACAGATGAAGCAGAAATTGATATCATCATTGGTTATGACTATTATTTCCTTACAATGCCAGTTGAGAGCGTAAAAGACTCTGTGTCTTCTGAATCGTCTCCAGTTGGCGTCAGAAGTATCTTGGGGTGGACCATTTTTGGAGGGAATATTCCAAAACCCAAACCACATGCCGCATCCAGGGTCCAGTTTTTGAGTCATTTGGAGGATTTGCAGAAATTGTAAACATCTGATTTTGTTGGTGTCAAACCAACATCATTGTGTGTTTGCTCAGATAAGGAAATAGCAGAGTCTCAGTTCATAAAACATTGTCGAAATAAGCTTTGCATTAATGCGGATAGCCGCATGACTGAGGAAATGCCTTGGAAGCCCGGTTTCCCTGAAGCATTGGTGTGTAACTAGCCTCAAGCAGAAATAAAACCTATGAGCCAAGAAAAAAGATTAATTACGAATGGAACCTTTGATGAAAAAACCGAAGAAGTCTAGAAATTAATCGACAGTTGCTTTGCCAGATAATTATATCCAGAGGAATCCAGAGGTGAGGGATGGTTCTTACAACATCATGCTGTATATCAACTACACAAATCAACAAAGGCTTGCATCGTATGGAATTCTGCTGTCAAGTTCAATGGCTTGTGTTTGAATGATGGATTTTACCAAGGGCCAGATTTCTTGAACTCTCTTCTGTATTGCCTTCTTCACTGGAGAATGAAAAGCATAGGAATTGCAGGCGATGTTAAAAAATGTTTGATCAAATACTTATTGCTGAAAAGGATCAGAGATATCACTGGTTTGTATGGCGTTTGGATTTATCTTCTCCAATTCGTCACTGGCAGTGGCTGCGCCTTCCTTTTGGGGATAAACCAGCACCAGGCATAGCTATGATGGCTGTACACACTTTTGCAGATGCATTCAAGGAGGAGGAACCTATTGGAGCACAGTTAATTAACTGTTGCATGTACATGGATGATGTGATCGAATCATTTGATAAGAGTGAATTAGCTATTGCAGCCATGGATCAGGTGGATCGGATATTAGGGCCCCTTCAGAATAAAAGAATGGCATTTTAATGACCCCTCTGTTGACCGAAGCCCAGAAGACAAGCAAACACGAGTTTTGGGTCATGTATGGGATAAGGTTAGGGATAGTGTGGCTATTCAGCTAGACAAATTCAGTGAGGAGTTTTCAAAACTAACAAAGCGGAAAGTTCCTAGTTTGGTATCAAAGTTATGGGATCCTACAGGTATGTTAACTTCAGGATTTATGGGCTATAGGAGTTGGTTGGTATGATTAACTGAGTGAAGAACAAATCAAAATATGGAAGGGATATGTTCATGAAAGGAATCAACTAATTGGATTTAGATTACATCGGATGATAAAGCCAGAAGATTTTCTAGGAGACCCTCAACTTCATGGATTTAGTGATGCCAGTAAATCTGCCCTAGGTTCTCTGATTTGGCTGAAATAGAATACTTCTCATGGAGTTGAACTGAAGCTCTTCATTGCAAAGTCTTTAGTGGTTCCTTTGAAACAGCGTTCTATCCCACGTCTTGAGCTTACTGCTGCTGTGGTTATGGCTAGACTTGCCTTGCCTGTTTTGCAAGTGGTTGACAGGGTTAGTACCATAAAAATTTGGACTGATTCAGTAGTAGTGTTGGCCTGGGTTTGCTCTCCTGCTAGAACCTTTAAACCATTTGTGTCAGCTGGAGTTCAGGAGATTCAGGATGCTTTGCCAGGATTTTCAAAAGAATTTTGCTATGTTCCTTCACAATTGAATCCTGCCGATGCATTAACCAAGCCAATAAAACCAAGTAAACTACAAGGATGGATCAATGATCCTGATTTCCTTTGAACAGGTCTCAAGATTGTGATTTTGGGGAACCAACACATGATTTCGAAAAGAAGCGTATTGTTAAAGAGTACACACCAGAATCTCTTAAAAGGATCCAATTTTTTGGAATTTTGGCTGATGAGAGTTTTGAGGAATGATTTACAGAACTCTCTTCAGACTAGAATAGACTTGTACGAATAACTGCTTACTGCCGCGGTTGGCTATTACAACAAAACCCAGAAAACTATCAAAGTCATCTAGAACCTAAAATACAAGAAGCAGACCTGACTTTATTTTATGCAAGCCAGAAGTCTTTAAATAATCAAGATGAAGTTAATCATAAACAGATTAAAAAGCTTGACCCAAAGTTGGATGAAAGAGGCATTTTAAGAATTGGGGGCATACTACATAAACTCCATTTACCCTACAAGCAGAGGCATCCAGTTTTATTGGTGAGGAATTCTTACCTGGCTGAAGCATTCGCTCAGATGATTCATCGATGTACAGGTCATCAAGGATATAGAGTCGCAATTGCTTTAGTTTTAAGCGTGGAGTTTACATTATTGGAGGAGCAAGATTATTCAAGGACATTGCTTTCAAATGTTGTTTCTGCAGAACCAGACGTCGCCTATTGTTGGGCCAACAGATGGGGGAACTGCCAAGTTTCAGAGGTGAGCCCCCTTTAGCAGAGTTGCATTAGATTTCTTTGGCCCTATCAAAATAAAGTTAACTCGTAATGCAAGCACTGAAGGAAGCTTAATGATCATAACTTGCACCGTCACTTGTGTCATATCTCTTGAACTGGTCGACTCATTGTCTTCAGATGCTTTTCTCTGTGCATGGAGAAGATTTTCTTGTAATCATGGAATCCATCCAACTTGGCAGTAAGTGACAGAGGACGCAATTTCATAGGGCTCAAGAGAAATTGCAAAAGTGGATAAATTCTTGTAACGAGAACCTAATAAAGGACAAGTTTGCAATTGCTGGGACAAAATTTTAGTGGAAATTCAACACATCTCACGCTTCTCATATGAATGGTATTGTTGAATCATTGATCAGAAGCTGTAGAAGAGGTTTAGATGCAGTAACAGATTATCACCACAAGAAATTCAGTGCTTTGGAATGGCAATAATACTGTCAGAGGTGACGTACCTTGTTAATTCACGACCACTTTTCCCAAACGGACCAGATCCTCTTGAGTCCCCAACTATAACCGGCCATGACTTACTGTTTCCTCACAGGCAGCCTTCAGTTCTACAACCATATACCGGTAATGAAGTGAACTTCAGAGGCATGGTAGTGGTGGCTCAACAGAGAATTGAAATATTTTGGGAGACTTGGATTCGTTATATGCCTCCTCAGGTAGTACAAAGATCGAACTGGTTTCATCCAAAACAGAATTTTCAAGCTGGTGATTTGGTTCTTCTGGAACCAGGCCTGAAGGGAGGTGTCGCTCCTAGGGGACTGTGGAGGCACGGTCTTGTTGAGAGGATTCATCCCGGAAAAGATGGGCTTGTTCGAAGAGTTATTGTTCAAACAGTGGAGAATGGAAAGGTGGTTCAGTGGGAGACCAATTCATAAACTCTGCTTAATTGGTACAGTACAAGAGCTTCAACATGGATTCGAAGCTAAGGCAGATAAAGATGTTTTGGTCTCTCTATATAAGTATATGTTTCGAAAGTCCTTTAAATTATTGTGGTTCATTGCATTCTCCACTAGGCGGGAGTGTAGCGAACTTTCAAACGATTGTTTGTGCTTTTCAAGTATTTATTACTATAAAAATTTGGGCGTTTGTAAATGCTGTTTACCCTTAAACGAGCATTAATATGGTTACTGTCTGCTAGTGGTTGGTTCCAGGCTGTTTATGTTTTAACGTATATTCTTTAATAGCAAGGTCTGACTGACAGACCATAAGTGAATACTCTCTTGTTTTAAGATTGGATAACTGTTTACATTTAGTCGGTTGGACTTTGTGAGTGATATTAATATTTACTGTATTAGTCACTATTAAGTTGTATTTTGTTTTATCTATTTTATTCTTTGCATTTGAATATTTTATCTTTATTTTCGTTATACCATAAGCAGTTCGTATTTTGTCATTACTTTTTGCAGTTTTATTTGTCCTTTATTTTGTGTTTTTTCTTCTTTGTAGACTTAACCCAGTAAAGAAAATGTTAGAAGTGGTTTTCCTTGACTCGTGGAATCTCATCGTTGTCCAAATTAGTGAAGTTAACCCAAATCGACCTCTCCCATACAGGACTTTGTAGCAGCGGACTACGGAAAATTAAAAAAAACTTGGATATACATGAAGTCTCAAATTACCAGAGGGATGAATGGGCTAAGGGAACTCTTTGAAAAGGGCTGTACCGACAATGTTGAAATAAATCGCAGAATATCCATGATGGATGGTCGAAATTTTGAATCAGATGGAAAAAACTCTTTCATGTAATGATTTATATAACAAAGAAGGTAATATGACCGAGTGGGGTCATGATCTAGAGACCCAGTCAGAGGAGTTGGACTCAAGAGCTGTCACATTGTCTTCTCTACGCTCGGAGTTTTTAGGCAAACACACGCCAACTGACTCTACGAAGGATGAAGAAATGTTGAAGCTAATCGAGAAGCTTTTGACTAAGTTGGATGATATTCGAATAGCAGAGAAATCACGACCTGCTCTCCGAATGCCAGGTCTTTATGCACCGTGTTGGGATGGAGCACCCCGAAACTTTCAATCGTGGAGGGTTCGAATGGACCAATACTTTGAGTCAGCTGGTATGACTGATGGTAAAGAAAAGCTCATGATCTTATTAAATGGCAACGCATTACCAAAAGTAGTTCAAGATACTAATGTGAATTGTAGTTCTGTTGATGGTGAAAATGCAGCTTGGAGGTGCCTTGAAGAGAAAGTACCAACATCTGCCATCATATGAGATGTGCTACTTGGTTTAGAAGCCTTGAAACCAATGAAGTCTACACCAGCAAGGGAGATGAGACAGGTTTTGGATGGACTGACTGATTTTGCTCGGCGAATGAGAGAACTTGGTCAAGAAAGGGAATTGGATTCATTAATGACAATTGAAATTGCCAGCAGAAAGATCGATTCTGGAATTTATTACGAATAGATGCGGCAATCAAAATGTCCTAATCAGACATTAGCAGAGTTGATTACATATCTACTGAGAGTAACAGGAGCTAGAGAGCATCGAGAACATCCACATTCCCTGAGTAATAATACTAACAAGTCAGCTGTAAACTATTTTAGAGACGAAAGCTCAGAATGTGATGAATCCTTGGCTACATTGGTTGATGATGGGAGTGCTTACGCCTTTTGCATAGATAAAACTCATTTGATCATTAAATGTCCTATCTTTATATAAAAAACCAAGGAAGAAAGATGAAGGATGATTGTGTCCAGTAAGAGATGTTTCTTTTGTCTAAGAATCAACCACAACGCAATCAATTTTACACGCCCGGATAAGAAACGTTGTGTAGATTGCCAACTTTATCATCATCGATTTGTAGCCTGCCCACCATACAGAGATAAAGTACAGCCAATGACTTTTTCTGGGCTGGAAAGTTCACGGGCGGGAGGTACTTCTGCTTTGAACGTGAATCTAACTCTGTCGGGAAGGGCTTCTGAGTGCAACATTGGTCATGAACGGTAGGTTGCTTCAGATGCAGATACAACATTCAACACAGTAGGGACCCTGAACTCAAGGCAGGAAGGAAAAATTCATCGACACTACTCCCCTACAGTGTATGTAGAACTGCAGGATGTTGAGGAAAAATGGCATCGCGTGGTTGCATTTATTGATACAGGTGCTGATACAACATTGCTTAAGTTATCCACAGCTAAGCATTTTGGCTTGCAAGGTGAACCATTCAAGTTTCGGAGTAGCTGGAGGAAGAATGCAGTGCTAAGTTTTCTATCCAAATTAGACCAGTTAATGGAATTAAGTCATACAATGTAATTGCAATTGGAATTTAGAAACGAGCCCATAACAGTCCTGCAGTTGGAAGTAATGTTTTTGATGAGTATCCTCATCTGAATGCTGCCAAGGGAACGTTACCGACAGATGAAGCAGAAATTGATATCATCATTGGTTATGACTATTATTTCCTTACAATGCCAGTTGAGAGCGTAAAAGACTCTGTGTCTTCTGAATCGTCTCCAGTTGGCGTCAGAAGTATCTTGGGGTGGACCATTTTTGGAGGGAATATTCCAAAACCCAAACCACATGCCGCATCCAGGGTCCAGTTTTTGAGTCATTTGGAGGATTTGCAGAAATTGTAAACATCTGATGTTGTTGGTGTCAAACCAACATCATTGTGTGTTTGCTCAGATAAGGAAATAGCAGAGTCTCAGTTCATAAAACATTGTTGAAATAAGCTTTGCATTAATGCGGATAGCCGCATGACTGAGGAAATGCCTTGGAAGCCCGGTTTCCCTGAAGCATTGGTGTGTAACTAGCCTCAAGCAGAAATAAAACCTATGAGCCAAGAAAAAAGATTAATTACGAATGGAACCTTTGATGAAAATACCGAAGAAGTCTAGAAATTAATCGACAGTTGCTTTGCCAGATAATTATATCCAGAGGAATCCAGAGGTGAGGGATGGTTCTTACAACATCATGCTGTATATCAACTACACAAATCAACAAAGGCTTGCATCGTATGGAATTCTGCTGTCAAGTTCAATGGCTTGTGTTTGAATGATGGATTTTACCAAGGGCCAGATTTCTTGAACTCTCTTCTGTATTGCCTTCTTCACTGGAGAATGAAAAGCATAGGAATTGCAGGCGATGTTAAAAAATGTTTGATCAAATACTTATTGCTGAAAAGGATCAGAGATATCACTGGTTTGTATGGCGTTTGGATTTATCTTCTCCAATTCGTCACTGGCAGTGGCTGCGCCTTCCTTTTGGGGATAAACCAGCACCAGGCATAGCTATGATGGCTGTACACACTTTTGCAGATGCATTCAAGGAGGAGGAACCTATTGGAGCACAGTTAATTAACTGTTGCATGTACATGGATGATGTGATCGAATCATTTGATAAGAGTGAATTAGCTATTGCAGCCATGGATCAGGTGGATCGGATATTAGGGCCCCTTCAGAATAAAAGAATGGCATTTTAATGACCCCTCTGTTGACCGAAGCCCAGAAGACAAGCAAACACGAGTTTTGGGTCATGTATGGGATAAGGTTAGGGATAGTGTGGCTATTCAGCTAGACAAATTCAGTGAGGAGTTTTCAAAATTAACAAAGCGGAAAGTTCCTAGTTTGGTATCAAAGTTATGGGATCCTACAGGTATGTTAACTTCAGGATTTATGGGCTATAGGAGTTGGTTGGTATGATTAACTGAGTGAAGAACAAATCAAAATATGGAAGGGATATGTTCATGAAAGGAATCAACTAATTGGATTTAGATTACATCGGATGATAAAGCCAGAAGATTTTCTAGGAGACCCTCAACTTCATGGATTTAGTGATGCCAGTAAATCTGCCCTAGGTTCTCTGATTTGGCTGAAATAGAATACTTCTCATGGAGTTGAACTGAAGCTCTTCATTGCAAAGTCTTTAGTGGTTCCTTTGAAACAGCGTTCTATCCCACGTCTTGAGCTTACTGCTGCTGTGGTTATGGCTAGACTTGCCTTGCCTGTTTTGCAAGTGGTTGACAGGGTTAGTACCATAAAAATTTGGACTGATTCAGTAGTAGTGTTGGCCTGGGTTCGCTCTCCTGCTAGAACCTTTAAACCATTTGTGTCAGCTGGAGTTCAGGAGATTCAGGATGCTTTGCCAGGATTTTCAAAAGAATTTTGCTATGTTCCTTCACAATTGAATCCTGCCGATGCATTAACCAAGCCAATAAAGCCAAGTAAACTACAAGGATGGATCAATGATCCTGATTTCCTTTGAACAGGTCTCAAGATTGTGATTTTGGGGAACCAACACATGATTTCGAAAAGAAGCGTATTGTTAAAGAGTACACACCAGAATCTCTTAAAAGGATCCAATTTGTTGGAATTTTGGCTGATGAGAGTTTTGAGGAATGATTTACAGAACTCTCTTCAGACTAGAATAGACTTGTACGAATAACTGCTTACTGCCGCGGTTGGCTATTACAACAAAACCCAGAAAACTATCAAAGTCATCTAGAACCTAAAATACAAGAAGCAGACCTGACTTTATTTTATGCAAGCCAGAAGTCTTTAAATAATCAAGATGAAGTTAATCATAAACAGATTAAAAAGCTTGACCCAAAGTTGGATGAAAGAGGCATTTTAAGAATTGGGGGCATACTACATAAACTCCATTTACCCTACAAGCAGAGGCATCCAGTTTTATTGGTGAGGAATTCTTCCCTGGCTGAAGCATTCACTCAGATGATTCATCGATGTACAGGTCATCA
>NC_090737.1:92770838-92773338 GCF_036898095.1 Palaemon carinicauda | reverse complement strand
CGCTCAGTGAGGACGCACATAAGAGCCGCGGATGCCAGTGCCAGGAAAAATGTTTTTCCTTTTTTGACGGATGAATACTCCCCATCGCTCTTTTTTTACTGTTGTTGCGGATGTTGATATCTAGAGCATTTGCATCAAAACTCAATTGAAATTCATCCAGTCCCATTGGGTCATGCAGCGACAGCGAAATATTCCAACAGAATGGAAACTTCATCACTCGCTTTTACGGACAAGTGGGAAAGTCAATTTGGAAAACAAATTTATCTTCCCGAGAAGAATATTATACTGTAAATCAACTGGCCAGTCACCCATCGATGGGGGGTGTCATTTATGAGCAGACAGGGACCCGATCATGAGTGATATAGGACGGTATAATATGAAAAAGTATTTCCTCAATACGAAAGCCTCTGGCAATATTAGGTTTTGTATAATAACAGACTCCAGGGGATAAAGATAGGCGGATCATAATGTACAAGGGTTTGATTTCATATGAAGTGGTGAGAGTGTAAAATGAGTAAAAAATCAGAGTATATCATAATATTAACTAATTATTATTTATTTTCTTTATTGAAAAGTTATGTAAGTGTATAGATATGCGAATGAAAAGATATACCGATATTTTGACAAAAGTGAAGGAACGTTAGATACCTACATTATATATATATATATATATATATATATATGGATAAATACCAACACAACATCGTGTTCAAATAGAAATAAATTTCTACCTCATACTTGGGATCGAACGCTAGCCACTTCTAATGAAAGGCCAGGTCGAAACCAACCATGCCACGAGAGCCCATAAAAGAAATTGGAACCTGACGCTAACAGCTGTCCGAGGATTTACCTGGCGAGACATCAGTCTCTTACCAGCGAGTTTTACCCAATTTCCCGGGCCACCACGTGACACAATTGGTAGTAATTCATTCAAATTACCCCTAATGAGTCAATATGGATAAATACCAACACAACATCGTGTTCAAATAGAAATAAATTTCTACCTCATACTTCAGATCAAACGCTAGCCCCTTCTAATGAAGGGCCAGGTCGAAACCAACCATGCCACGAGAGCCCATATATTTATATATATATATATATATATATACATATATATATATATATATATATATATGTTTTCTCAAAAAGGCCCATAAAAGAAACACAGGAAATATAAATAAATCACTATATTTCGGTCAATAACCATCGACCCTCTTCAGGATGTAGAGTAAAAATGAGGAATACAGTGGAGAGTGACGGTTTATATACGAAAGCAAAAGGGTATGTACAATTGTTCAATAGTTGTTATAATTGCTGGAAGGATTAGCCAAATTTAATTACATCCAGGTGCGTCTTCTTATTGTTGAGCCGCTCGGAGGAAGTCTTGACCTCTGATGCATATCTGGTGGTCGGTCTCCGTGGATTATCTTTTTAATGAGAGGGTTGAGAAGAGTATTGTCCACTGTGTCAGCTTTCCATTGGCCGCCAGATAGGTTCATTGTGTTCGATTGATTTATGATGGCTGATTCCAGGATTTTCCTTCTGTACGGACAGGTACTCTTTAAAAGCAAAGACGACTCACTCCAGTTAATCTGGTGCCCTAAATCTCTAAGGTGAACAAAAATCCCGAGTTTTCATAGCCATATCTAACAGATCTTTTGTGTTGGGATAATCTTTGAGATAGCGAACGGCCCGTTTGCCCAACGTAAACTTTTTCAAAATTCCCACATGGTACACAAAAGATCTGTTAGATAACTTCAACAATATAGATAATGAAACACCTTTGCCGCTACCAAAGTAACAGTAGGAGAAGTAAAGTAAATGTTAAAAGGGCGCGAAAAGAGGTAAAGCAGCAGAATATGGCGAAACATTTCATTTGATAATACATGTATGATGTTCCTTACTAGCGAAACTCTGAATATTACATAGAATATATGCAATAATGAACTATACCTACATTCAGCTGCATTGCCTCTTTTTGCTCCTTTTCAACTTTTACTTTACTTCTAATGTTACTTTGGTACCGGCTAAGGTGTTTCATTATCAATATTGGTGTACTTATTTCTTATATCACTCTTGTATACCATTGTGTAGAAATCCTCTGGGAGTCTTGTAACTTCCTCTCTTTTGTAGATAATATGTCAATTGAAATATTTCAAATCAAACATCTGTTGACTCCGAGATCTTCTTGTCAATTTGATACTTCTTCCTTTCTTCAGTATTTCCTCAATTCTTGTTTGATCGTGTTTAGGGATTCTTAGAGTTTTAAGATTGTTTATCGTTATACTAATTCACTAATAGAGAGGTACAAAATTCCTGAAAAATTACCGCCCAATAAGTTCACTTTCAAGATTTAGAAGCAGATTTTCGAGAACTGACCATATCCTTGTGATTAACCAGCTAAAGGAAAAATTAACAGAGCTTGGCAAACCACTATGTATGGAATTTATAGGCTACGAGCAAGCATTTTTTTTCTTTTCAAAACTTCCTCAGTAATGAA
>NC_090737.1:92763338-92765838 GCF_036898095.1 Palaemon carinicauda | reverse complement strand
GACTTCATTAACATTAACTCTACACTTGCTGTGCTCACGAACAGACTTAATAAAATCACATATATAAGAGGAATTCCATAATATTGCAGGACTCAACAAATTTGCCCGGTGCACACCATTAAAGCCTTTTTCATAGTCCACAAGTACCATCACAAGTGGATTTTTATATTCCATACATTGCTCTGCAACATGTTTCAAAATGAAAATTAGGTCGGTACATCTTTTACATTTTCGAAATCCTGCTTGTTCATCTCGGAGTTTTTTCATCAATATTTCTCTCCAGTCTCTTTAGAATAAGCATACTGTTATATTTTCATAGCAACTTAGGTATGTTTGATGCATCTGTTATTGTTGCAATCAGTCAAGTCTACCATTTTTTTGGCCATTGTTACCAACACTCTACCTCCCATTCACTCCACATTCTACAAAATAATCTTATAACTACTCTGTGGGTCACTACATTTTTAGGCAGTATCATCTCATCAGTTATTCCATCCAATCCAGGGCTTTCCATCTCTTGATTTTTTTTTTCCTTTTGATGATAGCTTCCACTTCAAATAAATATCAATGAAATAATTCCCTTTGTATATCCTATTCATAACCTTATTAAAGTGTTCCATCTAAAGTTGTCTTTCTTCATCTCTTGTCATAACAAGTCCATCTCTCCTATTGATGAGTACATGCTTCTTCTTCTTTAGCCCAGTAGAGATTTCATTAATGATTCTATGAGCAATTCTTACACCATAGCCACTCCCTGAATTCATAGCTTAGTCAGCCCCATCTTCTTTTCTGTCTAAATATTCTCTCCAGTCATTTCTTGCTCCTACTATCAATAATAGAATATTTAGCATACCTTATCTTGTAGTTTTCATTTAATTTTTGAAGACTTTCAACAATTAATTTCGATCTTTGTCTCCCTTTTATAGTATCCCAAGTATCATTTGTTTATATATATATATATATATATATATGTGTGTGTGTGTGTGTGTGTGTGTGTCATATGTGCGTGCGTGTGTTGGGGGAGTAAGCATATATTAATGCATGATAGTTATTTAAATAATTCAGTTACCTAATAGTGAACATCATATGGCTTTCTTGCACAGCAAAACATATAATGAATGCGTGCAGGTTGATTAATGAAAAGAAAAATATTTCCAGCCATTAATCACAAGATGAGCTTCAGATTTATTTATAAAGATCAGTATTTTATGTATTGCAAAACAGAATCTATGAAGGATTTTCCAAGGTTCTTCTGTCTAGAACTTTGAAAACAGATTTATTTTTTTCCTTGTAATTCGAATATTACCGGTATAAAATGAAAAAAAAAAAATTGTTTTGATATGTATCATATTTTATGTATCTGCTTTTGAAGGGAGATGTGCATGAGTGTTGTAATTCAAGAGGTATTAGTTTGTTGAGTGTAGTTGGAAAAGTGTATGGTAGAATACTGATTAATAGGATTAAGGATAAAACAGAGAATGCAATCTTGGAAGTACAGGGTGGTTTTAGAAGAGGTAGGGGTTGTATGAATCAGATTTTACAGTTAGGCAGATATGCGAGAAATGTTTAGCAAAAGGCAAGGAGGTGTATGTTGCGTTTATGGATCTGGAGAAAGCATATGATAGAGTTGATAGGGAAGCAATGTGGAATGTGATGAGGTTATATGGAGTTGGTGGAAGGTTGTTGCAAGCAGTGAAAAGTTTCTACACAGGTAGTAAAGCATGTGTTAGAATAGGAAATGAGGTGAGCGATTGGTTTCCGGTGAGAGTGGGGCTGAGACAGGGATGTGTGATGTCGCCGTGGTTGTTTAACTTGTATGTTGATGGAGTGGTGAGAGAGGTGAATGCTAGAGTGCTTGGACGAGGATTAAAACTGGTAGGCGAGAATGATCATGAATGGGAGGTAAATCAGTTGTTGTTTGCGGATGATACTGTACTGGTAGCAGACACAGAAGAGAAGCTTGACCGACTAGTGACAGAATTTGGAAGGGTGTGTGAGAGAAGGAAGTTGAGAGTTAATGTGGGTAAGAGTAAGGTTATGAGATGTACGAGAAGGGAAGGTGGTGCAAGGTTGAATGTCATGTTGAATGGAGAGTTACTTGAGGAGGTGGATCAGTTTAAGTACTTGGGGTCTGTTATTGCAGCAAATGGTGGAGTGGAAGCAGATGTACGTCAGAGAGTGAATGAAGGTTGCAAAGTGTTGGGGGCAGTTAAGGGAGTAGTAAAAAATAGAGGATTGGGCATGAATGTAAAGAGAGTTCTATATGAGAAAGTGATTGTACCAACTGTGATGTATGGATCGGAGTTGTGGGGAATGAAAGTGATGGAGAGACAGAAATTGAATGTGTTTGAGATGAAGTGTCTGAGGAGTATGGCTGGTGTATCTCGAGTAGATAGGGTTAGGAACGAAGTGGTGAGGGTGAGAACGGGTGTAAGAAATGAGTTAGCAGCTAGAGTGGATATGAATGTGTTGAGGTGGTTTGGCCATGTTGAGAGAATGG
>NC_090737.1:92753338-92758338 GCF_036898095.1 Palaemon carinicauda | reverse complement strand
TGCATGCAACTTCATCATCTGAAGCATCCGAGTCTTGGTCAATGTCTACTTCTTTATTGTCATGTTTATCCAGAAGGTCGTGGATTCCATTCAAAGTAAGTGTGCAGAGAAGATATATATATATATATATATATATATGTATGTATAGATATATATTATATATATATATGTATATATATTTATATATATGTATATATGTATATATATATATATATATATGTATATATATATATATATATATATACATATATACATATATATAAATATATATAAATAAATATATATATATATATATATATATGTGTGTGTGTGTGTGTGTGTGTGTTTACTGCGTATAGACCTATATATCGACATTCACATAGATGTACTATCATTTTTGTAGGAACACTAATGTTACGTTTGTAAGATAAAACATCCGTGAGGATGAAAAATTGCATCAGTTTTTCTTATAAAACTCCTGTGAAGCCGAGTAGCAAACAAAGAATTGAGTTCATTCAACGTTAATTTCTTCTCTCAGTCACGAAACTACAAACTGAATATACTCTAATAAGATTTTGACCACTATTTGAAAAATAAATGAACTCTATATAAGAAAACGGAAAAAAATGATTACGTTATAGCCTAGTGGCAGCAAAAGCTGCCATTAAAAATGCTTTTCTCAGTGATGGCCTTGTAAAAAAATTGCAGAGATATTTTATGGGTAACACACAAAAAAAGGAACCTTTAGATCACAGAAACACAGCAATAATGTTTTGAAATCATTGTAAATTTCATATAGGAAAATACCTTTCTTTACAACTAAATGTAGTCCCTCTTTTCACCCATCTTAACTTATTCACAATCTAATCTCAACTGCCAGCATTAGGTGAGTTGTAGGGTAATGTGGGCCGGTCAGCAGCAAGAATGAACTTGTTTCAATATGCTCATAATGTAAGATAAGTCTGTAAGACATACAGACGATTCTGTTCGATGGTCTTCTTTGACAATTCCCGAATCATTGAGTACACACCCAAATGGTAACGCTCAACGACGGTTTCAAATCTCCTGTGCCAAGCCTCTACTACATTATTTGTTCTTGGGAGATTGAGTTCTTGCAAATGATGGATGCTCCAAAAAGTTGGATGAAACTGTGTGAAGGTGACGTAATTGGTTTTGTCTTGGCCTTCCCCTTCGTGAAATCATGCGCTGCCTAGCACATTACGTTTCCTCGAAATATTTATAAACCGGTTCTGCTTCATCTCGGATGTTATTTGCAAGACATAGATATGCATCATGGATGTCATCAGGTCGTAGAAATGCGAGCGCTGCCAACTGTCGTGAACCTAAAGCTAAATCGCAATTATTTTTGTATACATCAACGAGGCCATACTTTTGAATACTTCGGTAAATACTTTGACATAGGTGGAAAACGCATCCGGTTATTCTAGCCTCGATAAATTTTTCTTGGAGAGCTTTGATACAAGATAAGTCAAAATCTATCAAGATGAATCTATGAGTTAACTGAATTCCTTTTGCTCCTGCAACTGAAAGTAAATGTTCTAGCATTGATGAATATATCTGCGTTGTTCTCCCAGGGAGCAACACATAGACAACCGGTAATATTTGCCCCTGGAATATGTAATGGATAGTGTATATTTGATAGAATTGCTTAGGGACACGTTTTAAATGTCCCATCAAGGAACCATATATCCGACTCAGCTAGTCTTTGTAAATTATTTCACTACCGAAAGCTAGAATTCTTTCCTGTACCTCTTCCTCCTGGAATTCTGCATTCAAAGTCTCACTTTCGGTCTTGGTGTCATACAAAAGGAAGTTTCTTTCTCCAGTATGAGTAACCTTCAGCTTATTTGGTATTACTAAATCAGTGGCAGAATTTGCTTCCACTGGAAATTCTTTTTTACGTATACGATGAATAGCTTGTCTTATAGCTGATGTAGATGGCATTTCAACAGCATAGTTTATATCTATTTTCTGTCTGGTTTCCTGCATGATTGCCGCCGGTGTTGCATTTGTACTCTTTGCCAGACCTTTCACTTCATCAATACACTGTAGTACAATCATTTCTCCCAGCAATCTTTGCATGGTTATGTTCCATTCCTTCAGTTCAGATATCATACCACCTTGTGTTTTAAAAGCTGAATCCCACGAAGTGTTGCAGCACCACCACAGTTTTTGTCCTCGCACCTGAATAATGATTTTGTTCTCGTGATCTCGATATATGTGCCCTCTATAGACTAACTTTTCTTCTCCTTTTTGAGATTTCACAAAAGTGTATTCGTCCATTATGGCAGCCGGATTTGGAAAAAAAAAATCTTCTCTATAAGTATAAAACAATCCGGACGAAAACTCTCAGACAACTAAAGTATTTTCTCGAAATTATTGAAAAAGAGACAGAACAGAGAAAGAGAGAGAGAAAAAAAGCAAAGTATCCACAACTACTATTTAGCATAACCACTAGTTTAGAGTTAGAGAAAAGAGGCTTTAATTTGTCAATCTTTTGAACTCTAATTTAGCTTTGTCACTCTTTTGTTATATCACTCTTTTGAATTTTTATTTCGGTTTGTCACTCTTTCGTTATGTCACTCTTTTGAATTTTTATTCATGTTTGTCACTCTTGTGTTATGTCACTCTTTCGAAATGTCACTCTTTCAATACACACCCTATATATATATATATATATATACACACACATATATATAAACATATACATATATATATATATATATATATACATATATATATATATATATACACACACATATATACTGTATATATATATATATATATATACATTATATATATATATATATGTATATATATATATATATATATGTATGTATATATATATATATATGTATATATATATAATATATATATATATTATGGCTGGCAAATTACATAAAATCCCGAGCTGTGGTACTTTTACATTTGCTTTGGAACAGTACTATTAGTGCTTCTGCTGTAACTATTGAACTTGTTATTACTGAACTGGTTGCCATGGTTTAGCAATACTTGACACATGATCGGAATGACAGTTGAAATTCCATATCTGAGGAGGGTATACGACTGATAATATTGTAATATTCACTCAGCAAAGCGGCTTTATCAAGTTTCTTCACCTCTTTCTCTCTCAAGTATGTTCGAATATGTTCAGGAATTCCTCGTAAATATTGTTCGAGCAACTATCATTTCTTCTAAATCGGCAATCTCCCTCACATTAACAGCCTCTATCCATATCTTAAAACATCATCACACTTTATAATCGTAATCCATGAAAGTCATTATCTCGTCCATCCGCAAATTTCGGAATCTATCATTATAATATTCAGGGGTATCTGATACAAATTGTAGCACACTCGTTATCCCTTCCTGATACTCCTTTCTCTGGTCCTGAGATAAGGCAAGATAAGCACTGCGTCCTATCCCAATGAGGACTCTCTGCAATAACACAGACCATTTATCTTCTGGCTATTCCATCGTCAATATGACCGTTACAAATGATCGAAGAACTCGTCGGGAGCTCCGTCTGTGAATTTTGGAATTAACCTCTGGGTATTCATCGCATTAAACATGGGATCCTGCATATCAGGAGTCGCCTTTGCATTCCTGTCTGCTTTCATTCTCTCGGCTCCGAGGTCAGCTGATCCTTGCTTCGCTACAAATTCTGGTTCAGCATTCCCCAACAGTTTGTGAGCTGCTATAATATCTTCATCCGAAAACCTACCCGAGTTTATCAATTCTTCTAAGGCTAGACACTTGATTTGGGGCTTTAATCATCCCAATCGTCGCATGACCACCACATGCCATCAGAATAGAGAGCCACTGAGCTTTAGTTACATTAGCTTTGGCAATTCCTGAACAATTGAGCTTTTATAAAACTCTTGGATATTTAGCTGTGCCATCTTGTACTTTACTGTATACCTCTCCCAAAAAAATATATCCTAACAATACATAGAATCCTATCAATACTAAACGGTTTAAACCCTAAATGAAAACACAGCCCTGTTATCACCATTTTTTTTTATATATATTATGGCTGGGAGATTACATAAAATCCAGAGCTCCAAGCTGACCCTGTTTAGTTTTACATAAATCTGTTATATTGAAAAATACCCGAGCTCTGATAATATTATATAACTCTCAGACAACCATATATAAAAACACTAAATATCCAAAGGGCTTTTACACACACTCAAAACAAAAAGGGGTTATTATTTCGAAATACTGGTCATCAAAATATTAAACTTTTTAAAAAACTAATATGTTCTATAAAAAGTTACAAAGTCCGAAAGAATAAACACCAAAATTAGGTTAGTCAAAATAATAACTGAACAAAAACATTAGAATAAACAAGAAAATATTACTGTAAATAAATATATAATCAATTGTTTCCCTGGAAATTAGATTTTACACAAAATATTTAATTTTGATAATAAAGGACAATAGTTACCACTTTAACACTCTAATGATTAAATCTTAGATGAAATTTACATATATGTATATATATATATATATATATATATATACATATATATATATTATAATATATACACAAATGTATATATATATTTATATATATGTATATATATAATATATATATATAAATAAATACATACATACATACACACACACACACACACACACATATATATATATATATATATATTTATTTATATAAGTATAAATAAATAAATATATATATATATATATATATATATTTTATTTATATAAATATTAATACATATATATGTATATATTTACACACACACACACATATATATATATATATATCTATACATATATATATATATTTATATATATATATATATATATATATCTCTATATATGTATATATATATCTATATATGTATATATATATATCTATATATATATATATATATATGCATATATATATATATATATATGCATATATATATATATATATAAATATATACATACATATATATATACATATATATATATATTTATATATATATTTA
>NC_090737.1:92740838-92750838 GCF_036898095.1 Palaemon carinicauda | reverse complement strand
AAGGTCCCTTTCTCTAATAATGCACATTGCGGTATTAGTATAAGAATGTTAACTCCATAAGTATCTTGAATAGGCCAATTGCCAAATGCTAACTATAACTCGACGTGTTTTATGATGAACAATAACGGCCACAACTACGCAAAGAACAGACTGTTAATTTGTGTCAAATAAATTTCAAAGATGCATAGGAGAGATAATTCTTCTAATAGTTCTACTCCGAAAGCGGAAGAATTTGGCTTTGACACAAGGTCTGTGTGTTGTGACTAGCTAGGGTGAAACAACATGAGGGTAAAAGGCCTGCAAACACTGCTTGTGTTGTATATGGGTAATACTTGGGAATGATTTCTGTGCATCACCTGCTAATCTCGTTAGTACTCTTCCACATAAAGGTGCTAAGAGGAAATTTTTAGCTACTAGAACAATGTAATGCTTGTAAGCTGATCTGAATTTGTATGGTAGTTTACCGATTTCTAGTTCCTTTTAACCAAGGTCCTGCTGTATATAAAAAAAGAGTTACAAGTTTATGTGACATATATATGTCCCAATGGTCTAAAATAGGTTAAAAACACCCAATGAGAATTGTATATAAATTCAATCAACCAAGAAAGGGGTTCTTCTTTTCGAAGGAAAGTTTAAAAGAACGAAAATATAAAGCGAATATAATTTTTTGAGATGAAACAATGAGTCTTACTTGAAATTGTATACATATATATACATATATATATGTATATATATATATATATATATATATATATATATATATATATATATATATATATATTATATATATATATATATATATATTATCTTTATTTTATGTACAATATATAATTTATATTATCAATATTTATTACATGATTCTTTAAAGTTCTAATAACATATGCATTTATAGGGTTATATACACTTATTGTTATTATATATACATGTACATGTACATAAAATAACGTACTGTACTGTATAAATACTGTAATATAAATACAGTATTTTATACAATACATATACTGTATGTACATTTACATTTATACATAAATAATATAAATAGTGTGTAAGTATACATGTACATACATATGTAGATATAAATAGTGTACGTGTGTATACTGTAGATTTGTTTTTAGAACTCTTTTATTCTTATACCAAGATACCTAACTCACCTCTAACAATGACGATGATATTGATAAATGATGATGATCTTGATAAATGACGATGAAACACCTGTGCAGTATGATGGAGGTGAAAAAGAGGAAGATGATTTACTGCACAGGTTAATGAGAGCTTTACTGCTCCTCAGGTGATGCCTCATCGTCAGTTGACAGAGGCAGTGGATCATCAACGACAGCTTCCAATAGAGCTGGAGAAACTGCAGGAGTTGGCGCAGTGGCTCCGGGGGAAGCCGGAGAGGCAGCAGGAGGAGTATTTGATGCTTCTGCAGAAGGTTTTCGGCGCACTAGGAACATCGTCATGGGAAGTAGTTGACGTTGTTTTTTCATCTGAGCAAAGATGCTTTTGTACAACGCCATTACACCTTCAATACGGTTACTAAATTCTATGGCTCTGACCATATTATCATCAATTTCCTGCGCCCTTTGTTGCAGAGCCCGTGCCATGTTGCATAGCTCTTGCAGGTTGTCCAAAGTAAGGCCACGTTCTTCAGCTTCGTCGTCGTCGCTGACATCGGCTGCCTCTTCTTCTTCCTCACTCGCAGATCTTGTCATTTCGACAAGGTCCTCATCGGTTAGGAGCTCCGAGTGGCACTCGATAAGTGAGTTGACGTCATCCGTCGTCATGTCAGAGAAACCTTCGTTGGTTACTAACCTTGCCAGTCTCACAGCCTTATCTACGGCGGAATGGTGAAATTCGTCTGGCGTAAAGCCCTCATAGTCATGAACAACGTCTGGCCATAATCTTCTCCAACTTGCATTCAATGTTTGCTGTTTCATCTCATTAAGAGCTTTCTGAATGTTGACCAGGCACGTTGCACTGTTGTATTCCCGCCAATATCTCTTGAGGCTGAAGTCCTCATCATCTTCATCGATGGAGGGGATGAGGCCCTCCATTGTGGACCTCATGTAGAGGGCCTTGAAGGCCCGAATGACTCCTGATCCATTGGTTGTTTGAGGGAAGTGGTGTTGGGGGAGCAGGAACTCCACTTGGACCCCGTCATAATGCAGATCCGTTGCATGTCCGCCTGCTCAGTCCATCAAAAGGAGGACCTTGAAGGGCAGCCCATTCTCCACGAGGTACAGCTTCATCTGTGGGATAAAGCTGTTCATGAACCAGTCGAGTGTGATTGCTTTAGTTATCCATGCCTTTTTATTACTCATCCAGTAGACGGGAAGTAAGGCTTTGTTTTTGTTTTTCAAAGCCCAAGGATTCATGGACTTGTAAATTGAGCCGGGCTTGAGCATGAAGCCCACGGGATTCCCGCACATGAGGAGAGTGACGCGATATTTGTGGGCCTTGAACCCTGACTTCTTTACTTCGTCCTTGTAAAGGAACGTCTGGGATGGCATCCTCTTCCAGAAGAGGCCATTCTCATCCATATTGAACACCTGCCCCGGGAGATAGCCACCTTCTTTAACTAATTTTGGGAACTCGTCCTCGATGTAACGAAGAGCTGCCTCTTGGTCTGCCAAGGCGGCCTCTCCATACAAAGGAACGCTGCGAAGGCCAAATCTCCTCATGAATTTCTCGAACCAACCCTTGCTGGCAACAAAACCACGTTTTTATCGTGGGGCAGGATCATCATCTTCATTGTCATCATCACCTTTGTTGTCTTCGTTAGATTTTCCTTCAGTAATTAGGCTATCATACAGGGTTTTGGTTTTCGTTCGAATCATGTTGGTATCGAGACTAACCTTCTTTTCCTGACAGTCCAATATCAACATTGATAATGCATTCTCCATTTGCACAATTGTCTTATCACGAGGAATTACAACGCACTTAGTCTCCTTGGAGAACGTTATTGAGGCAGTTTTACGTATTTTCATTTCATCTTTTTTTATGTAGCGAACAGTCGATTCATTCACTCCATAAATGCGGGCAACAGATGCATAGCTACTGCCAGCTTTAAGCTTGTCCAATAATTTTACTTTCTCGTTCACCGTCATCATTTTTCTCTTCTTCTTGGGTTCATTAGAGGATGTAGAGGGTAGAGGACGTTTAGGAGCCATTTTCAAGGGCGTTACAAGCACTATTTTACACTAAAAAGCAAAAGAAAACAGCTAAAAGTGCCACGCGGAAAGACTAAGCAACACAAGCGAAGCGAGAGAGAAAAATGAGTGCGGTCTCCCTTTGCAGGGCGCACGGCAGGGAGAGATGCTGGGTAAAGCGTCTCGGCGGCTTGGCCAATCAGCTTGCAAAATTCTGCAGCCAAGATGGCCAACAAATCAGAGAGGTGGATTTTGAGTTGCGCGCCATCTCCGTGTTGATACCTGATGTTCTACTGTACTCTGCCTTCTGCTAGCGCCTGTGTAACCCTTGCACCATTTTTTCTAATTTTTTATGAATATTTTTAAAAATCCACGATCCACTGAGACCGCAAAACTTGAGCTGCGAAATGGCGAGGGAGTACTGTATATATATATATATATATATATATATATATATATATATATATATATATATATATATATATATATATATATATATATATATATATATATATATATATATATATATATATATATATATATATATATATATATATATATATATATATATATATATATATATATATATATATATATATATATATATCTTTTTTTAAAAGATTAAATAGTCAATATTCCTATCTTCCCTTAGACCTAAAAGTGTTGGATATGCACAAAAGAAAAAATAGTATGGCAGTAGAAAACCAGGGTTCAAAATATGTATCTCTAATAACCTGGGCACAACTGGCCGTACTACTAGGCACAGGGGGTATACAGACAAAATTTGTGTGAAATCGTGAGTGTGACGCAAGGGGCACGCAACAGTTTTGGATCTTGCAGGCCGCCGTATATCAGCCGCAGAATCTTCACTCGCTGCACTAAAATGTTCTGCGACAGTCAAAAAAAAATTGTAATCACAGACACGACGCACGTGTGACTTACGTGCAACTTACGTGCCGTCGGATTTTCTGCTGCATGATCTCCGCACATTGTTCATGCGTGTAACTTGCGTCCCAAGAACGAGCCCCGCACGTTTGTCGTACAGAATTAAAAGAAGTATGTGGTCCATGCGTGCACCGTACAATGCAATTGCGGCAAAAGTAGGTGTGTAGTACAATGACCGGATGACGTTAGTACTAATGCACGATGTTTACATGATTCTTCAGGGTATATATTCTGCTGAAGCAAGTACATCACACGTACTTCACCCGTACTGAACACTCAACACACTCACTACCAATTACATCCCAGGAGTTCATGGCTACGACTGAAAAATTCCTAGACACGAACGGCTAAGAAATTCGTACGGGGATTTGTGCCCAAGCCATTAATAATGCCTTGATTTCGGGAGAATCGCTTGCCTGAATACTAAAAAATTTAAAAACTTCCTTTGTGTGTGTATTTTTTATGGTTACTGATATGAGTTATTCAATTAGTGTTTTTCTATGCGCCATTATAGCTTAAGAATAATACCACTAATGGAGTTTTCAACAAAACCTGAAATTTTGTATTGTGGTATTATTATTATTATTATTATTATTATTATTATTATTATTATTATTATTATTATTATTATTATTATTATTATTATTATTACTTGATAAGCTTCAACCCACGTTGGAAAAGCAGTATGCTATAAGCCTAGGGGCTCCAATAGGGAAAATAGCCCAGTGAGAAAAGGAAGCAGGGAAAAATGAAAATATTTTAAGAACAGTAACAGCATTATAATAAATATTTCCTATATAAACAATAGAAACTGTAAAGGGGAAGAGAAATAAGATAGAATAATGTGCCCAAGTGTACCCCCAGGCAAGAAAACTCTAACACAAGACAGTGGAAGGCCATAGTACAGAGGCTATGGCATGACCTAAGAATAGAGAACAATGGTTTGATTTTTGAGTGTCCTTTCCCTAGAAGAGCTAGAATATAGGGGGGTAAGACAGATAGGGAAGGGAAGAGGGTAGTTAGAATTGTAAGGATCGAAGGGGATCGTGTTAAAGTGAATCATAGTTGGATGTGAAAAGATTGGGGTAGACCCAATTGCTCTTTGTTGTTGGTTTTGCTGAGACATCATTTCTTGTGGACTTCCAGGAGGTGAGTTCTCTCGCCAGCCTCCGAAGGTCTTGTGTATTCATGTTTATCCCTTTTCTGGGTCTTGATTATTTATGGCTGTCTACTTTTGTTTTATTGTTTTATTTTAACACTCCGGATTTGGTTCATTCTGAGCTATGTAAGGAGCTATCCTTTTCCACCAGGAATGCTCGTTTTGTCTTGTGTTACTTTCTCACGTGTTGCTGAAAATTCTCGGTGAATGTTTTTGAATCTTTTCCAAGATTGTGTGGCTCTTTTGTGGTATCTGACGTTTACTGGTTGGAAATTGTGTATGTTATGAAGTATTTCGTTGTTTTCATTTGTGTTATTATAATATGCTATTATGGTTTAAGCCATGTATGTCTTATGTTTCCATTTTGGAATGTTTGTATGGTTTTCATTTTTGTTTGAGCTATTGTGCAGGCTGGTGCTATTGGATATTCGAATAGAGGTCTTATCAGGCTTTTGTAGAGGCTTAATCTTATATTTTAATTCAATAGTTTGAAACGTTTTAATGCTATTTTTCTATGCTTTGCCTGTTGAAGTTTTTGTTTGATAAGGCAGCTTATGCCTGTTCTTTTGGTAGAGAGACCAAGGAATTCAACTTCGTTGTAAAATGGAATATTTATGTTGTTTACTGTTATTGGTGCTGGATCACTTTCGGATACTGATAGGAGTTGGCGTTTGTCTCTATTGGTTTTTATTCTCGATTTGTTTCCATTATCATTTATTCTTTAGATGTCTCTTTCTGTTTTTAATTTCAGAAATCTTATTGAGTTTGTAGGAAGCATTATTACTTGTGCTATGTTATCTGCATGGGCGTAATTTATGGCATATTCAGGGGTAGTTGGTTTATCAGCTGCGTAGATCATAAAACGTTTTGGGAATAGTATGCCCCCATGTGGTACCCCACTTTTTATATGTATTGTTTCTCACAGTTTCCCATATGGGCTACGTATTCTGAGAGTTTTGTCTTTTATATAGCTTGAGACGAGTTTTTCCATTATTATTAGTAGTTCTAATTGGAGTTTTTTATATGTGAGGCCGTCATCCCATACTTTGTAAGATGCCCTTGAGATATCTCTACAGATAATATTGCATTGGTGTATTTTTTTTTTTTTTTATTTAGCTGGGTCATGGCTATAGTATCGTAAATTTCCATGAGGGCAGTTTCAGTGTTTCTTCCTGTTCTGAAACCGTGTTGGTGTTTGTAGAAGTTGTTATTTTCTAGGAATAGCCGTAGTCTTGTGTTTATAATTTTTTCAACCTTCAAACCCTTTTCCCGGAAATTCCAGTTACAGTGATTGGCCTTCTGTTTGCTGGCAGTTTAGAGTCTTTTCCTGGTTTGGAGGTAAGTATGAGAACTCCTTCTTTGTTTGGATTTGGGTAATATCCAATTGAGAGTGTAACGTTTAATATTTGTTGGAGTCTTCTCCATGCTACCATTGGTATTTTTGATAGCATTATGTTATATATGCCACTTTTACCTGGTGCTTTGTGTTTAAATGAATTAACTTCTTTCATTATCTCGTGCGTTTTAATGTCTGCTGTTAAGTAGTTGTACTTCTCCAGTCTTTGCAGATCTGAGTTTTGATAGGGGATAATTTGTTCTGTAGACAAACTAATAAAAAACAATAGATTTCTGTAGAGAATTGATGTCATCCGTGCACCTCTCGCGGTTTAATGTATGCATTCCTTCCTAGCCTTTTCTGAGTTCCTTAGGCCCTTGCTTCCCTTGTTTTGTATCGGTGTTCTTAATCTTCGTCTTGATTCTTCTCTTCTATCTTGCTGTCCGATTCTTCTGACTTTTACTTCACTGGGCAATTACAGGTTTTTTTTTTTTTAAAGATGCGCCCAGTTGTAGAATGGCCTCTAAGGTCCTAGTGGTTTATTCTGTTGACCATATTCGTAAATCATATCCACAGAATATGTACAGGATAAAATAAGTTCCACAATGGATTTAGATTCAACATTATGATCACTTTCCCTAAAACATGAATGAAAATTGTTATTTCGAATACTCTATATTTTACATCTGATGACTCAAAAAAAAAAAAAAGAATTTTTTTTTTTACATCGAATAACTTTTGCTTGTTAAATTCTGTCTATAAACTTCGCATAATGAATAGAGAACTATTAGTACAGCAAAATAAAACATAATAATAGATAATGTAAGATCAGTTTCTGTTGTTTCATTGGTTAGACGGATTTGTTTTAATAAATTGAGCCAACAAACAAACAAAAGTTATCAAATATTTACAGTTATTTAAATAAGGTTGCAATGTCCCCATGCAGTTCTACAATGAACAAATACAGAGTGAAAGGTGATTTAGCCTTCATGCGGTTTTAAAGAATGAAAGTAATTTTCATTACGTTATTCGGAAATAAAATCTATTTTTCCCCTGCCTGCATATACGTTCCCAGTGGACTATATATTTACACATGGACTTACAAATATGTGGAGCAATAGCTGTCCGAAATTCGCAGATATACTTAATGCTTTGACGTTGAACTTTTTAATGAATTCGCTTCAAAGCGCATAACTGGACGGATGGCCAGTAACTTGTTTTACTGTAGCTAAAATTAGTGGTGATAAATCTTTTGTCAGTCTAATCAACAGATATTGGAGTTTGAGGGAAAAGTTTAATTCCTGTGTGACATTATGTCTTAAAGTGATGATAATAATGGTAACGATAGTCATTTTGGGGTAATAGATATTTTTCTTCAGATAAATGAACAAGTGTGTGTAAAGATAATATTTAAATTATATAATGATTCGTTCATATTTGATTGATAATTCGAATGCAAAATAACGATTGGACCGGATAACTAATGATTATGAAAACAATAAAAAGAGTCAATGAAGATAAAAGAACGCGCTGTTTTATATTACGTAATCAGTGGAACTAAATTACCGGAAGTGTAAAAAAATATGTAATAAATGATAGTTACAATGAAGTAGAGGCTCTTTACTTCTTTTACATATAGTCAGCACAATTGGAAATAATTTAATGGTAGCTACTGTATAAGCTTAATACAAATACCAGCATACTTAGCATTATTATTGATTTTTTAAGTAATAGATCTCAAAGAGTTGTTGTTGATGGGCACCATAGTGATTATAGGAATGTGATATCCGGTGTTCCACAGGGTAGTGTTCTTGGCCCATTACTTTTTATACTATATACACATGACATGTGGTTTGTCCTAGAAAACAAGCTTGTTGCATATGCAGATGATGCTACTCTCTTTGCACCAATTCCATCCCCTGAATGTAGATCTAGGGTTGGTGAATCCCTTAATAGAGATTTAGCTAGAATTAGTGCATGGTGCAAATTATGGGATATGAAGTTGAATCCTAACAAAACTCAAAGTATGATTGTACGTAGGTCAAGGACGGTGGTTCCTCAACATCCGGATCTCAGTATTGATAATGTTTCTTTAAATATGTATGACTCTTTCAAAATTTTAGGTGTGATTCTCGACAGTAAATTTACTTTTGAGAAACATATAAGGTCTGTGTCTTCTTCAATTTCACAAAAAATAGGCTTATTGAGAAAGTCTTTCAAGATTTTCGGTGATCAATCTATTCTGAAGAAGTGTTTTAATTCTTTCATTCTACCTTGTTTTGAGTATTGTTCTCCTGTCTGGTCTTCAGCTGCTGATTCTCATCATAATTTGTTGGACAGAAACTTACGGTCTATTAAATATCTTATTCCTGATCTAGATATTAATCTCTGGCACCGTCGTTCAATTAGTTCATTATGCATGTTGCATAAGATTTTTCACAACTCTGACCATCCTTTACATTCAGATCTCCCTGGACAATTCTATCCTGTTCGTAATACTAGGCAGGCAGTTAATTCTAATAGCCAGGCCTTCTCCATCACGAGGCTCAATACTACGCAGTACTCTAAAAGTTTTATTCCAGCTGTGACCAAGTTGTGGAATGATCTTCCTAATTGGGTGGTTGAATCAGTAGAACTTCAAAAGTTCAAAGTTGGAGCAAATGCTTTTTTGTTGACCAGGCGGACATAGTCTTTTTATAGTTTATTTATGACATATTTGTTTTTGATGTTGTTGATAGTTTATTATATGACATGTCTGTTTTGACGTTGTTTCTTATTTTAGAATGATATATTGTTAATTTGTTCTCTTCATTTATTTATTTCCTTATTTCCCTTCCTCACTGGGCTATTTTTCCCTGTTGGAGCCCCTGGGCTTATAGCATCTTGCTTTTCCAACTAGGGTTGTAGCTTGGATAGTAATAATAATAATAATAATAATAATAATAATAATAATAATAATAATAATAATAATAATAATAATAATATCACTGTTGATTTAATCATAAGTTAATGTGATATCTGAAAATTCATTTATAATAAGTCGATGAGTAGTTGAACTATTATTAGCTGAATCGTTTCATTATGATTTATGAATGAGACTGAAGATCATGAAAATTTTCTGTCAGTAAGGACCGATATAATTACGAGTTTGTATGAAAATTACCTGATGCTGAACTGAAGAGGCAATTATTAGGAGTAAATTCAGTAATTTGTTTCATTAGACCAGTGGCCACCGTACACCGTTCATGCTCATATGATACGTTAATATGATTAAAAAAGGAGGCACAGGAATTTGGTCTTCAAAATTTATTGAAAGGTATTAAATTTCCTGAGAGATAATTAAGAAGGTACTGTGACCATTTTCATTAAATCTATCTGTTGTAATATTTTCAAACAAATAGGTAAGTACTA
>NC_090737.1:92728338-92735838 GCF_036898095.1 Palaemon carinicauda | reverse complement strand
AAAATGGTTTTAGGGTCATACAAAAGATATTAGAAGTATAATTTTAAAGAGATAGATCCAAATTATTTTAGAATAACATTTAGTTTAATATTCTCCAGAAAGGGTAACAGATCAGATTTGACCTGGAACAATTATACTCAGCTTCGAGCTTTTGCTCAGAGAGTTTATGCCTCAACTGAAAAGGAGTACAATTTAACCATAAAAGAAACACTTTCTGGTACAACTCAGGAACATAAATGGTGGTTTACCCTTAAATCTGCACTCTTTGGTGTAGATGCAACAGTTCCTCCTTTACTTAAACCAGATGGCTCAGTCACTCACTGTCCAAAGGAAAAGGCAACCCTTTTGGCTGATGTTTTTGACAGTAAACAGAGTAATGAAAAACTTGAACTTCCTCATTCCTGTTTTCCTGAGGCTAAACTAACTAGTTTAGCTTTTCGATCTCGTGAGATTAAAGCTCTGTTGATGGACCTTGATGCTTATGGAGGTGTAGACCCAAATGGTATTTTTCCTTTGTTTTTTTATAAAGACAGCAGATTTCTTAGCTCCAAAGTTATCTGTTATTTTGCGGAAGTTAGCAAGAAGAGGAGCTTTTAGCACTAGTTGGAGAATTGGTAATGTTACTCCTCTATGTAAATGTGTTTGTGGTAGCTCAAGTCCCACTGATTACCGCCCAATTTCCATAACTCCCATATTATCTAAAGTTTTTGAACGTCTTCTGGCAAAACGTCTTAATAGGTTTGCTGAAGGTAATCATCTACTCCCTAGTTTGCAATTTGGTTTTCGTAAAGGCCTTGGAGCATGTGATGCCCTTCTTACAATCTCCAATGGTGTACAGAAATCCCTTGATTGTGGTCGGGAAGTTCGTATGATTGGCCTTGATTTTAGTGCTGCCTTTGACCGTGTTAATCATGAGGCCCTTGTTTTCAAACTGAAACAGTTGGGAGTGGGTGGGTCGTTTCTTAGCATTATTATTGATTTTTTAAGTAATAGATCTCAAAGAGTTGTTGTTGATGGGCACCATAGTGATTATAGGAATGTGATATCCGGTGTTCCACAGGGTAGTGTTCTTGGCCCATTACTTTTCATACTATATACACATGACATGTGGTTTGGCCTAGAAAACAAGCTTGTTGCATATGCAGATGATGCTACTCTCTTTGCATCAATTCCATCCCCTGAATGTAGATCTAGGGTTGGTGAATCCCTTAATAGAGATTTAGCTAGAATAAGTGCATGGTGCAAATTATGGGGTATGAAGTTGAATCCTAACAAAACTCAAAGTATGATTGTAAGTAGGTCAAGGACGGTGGCTCCTCAACATCCGGATCTCAGTATTGATAATGTTTCTTTAAATATGTATGACTCTTTCAAAATTTTAGGTGTGATTCTCGACAGTAAATTTACTTTTGAGAAACATATAAGGTCTGTGTCTTCTTCAATTGCACAAAAAAATAGGCTTATTGAGAAAGTCTTTCAAGATTTTCGGTGATCAATCTATTCTGAAGAAGTGTTTTAATTCTTTCATTCTACCTTGTTTTGAGTATTGTTCTCCTGTCTGGTCTTCAGCTGCTGATTCTCATCTTAATTTGTTGGACAGAAACTTACGGTCTATTAAATTTCTTATTCCTGATCTAGATATTAATCTCTGGCACCGTCGTTCAATTAGTTCATTATGCATGTTGCATAAGATTTTTCATAACTCTGACCATCCATTACATTCAGATCTCCCTGGACAATTCTATCCTGTTCGTAATACTAGGCAGGCAGTTAATTCTAATAGCCAGGCCTTCTCCATCACGAGGCTCAATACTACGCAGTACTCTAGAAGTTTTATTCCAGCTGTTACCAAGTTGTGGAATGATCTTCCTAATCGGGTGGTTGAATCAGTAGAACTTCAAAAGTTCAAAGTTAGAGCAAATGCTTTTTTGTTGACCAGGCGGACATGAGTCTTTTATGGTTTATTTATGACATATTTGTTTTTGATGTTGTTAATAGTTTATATATGACATGTCTGTTTTGACGTTGTTACTGTTTTTAGAATGATTTATTGTTAATTTGTTCTCTTCATTTATTTATTTCCTTATTTCCTTTCCTCACTGGGCTATTTTTCCCTGTTGGAGCCCCTGGGCTTATAGCATCTTGATTTTCCAACTGGGGTTGTAGCTTGGAGAGTAATAATAATAATAATAAAATGGTAAAGGTAAAAACCTATTTAGCGTGTTGTTAAAAATCCAGTCTTTGACCAGATAAAAGAATCTTAAAATTCTCAACAGGAAAATCTATGAAGTACCATAGTTTATATGAAACAATCTAGAATTAGAAAGTGTAGTATCATATCACAGTAAAAAAAAAAAAAAAAAAAAAAAAAAAAGCTATTATTAAGTTTTCTCAGGAAAATACAAAGTATAAAGAAAGAACGATTGTATTTTAAAGTTTTCTTTAAAGACGATTATGATGAACCTCGCTAATACTACAAGATAGGTGAATGTAACTCTTACATATAATTTTTTCACATTGTTGATTAAATGAAAGATACTTAGTTAATTCACAAAATTTTGCTCTGCAAATATAAAGCATGAGTCAAATCAGATTTTGGAAAGCAAGTCTGAAATAATGCACAGAGAGAGAGAGAGAGAGAGAGAGAGAGAGAGAGAGAGAGAGAGAGAGAGAGAGAGAGAGAGAGAGAGAGAGAGAGAGAGAGAGAGAGAGAGTAAATAAATTGACTTGGTAATGTTGTTAAGATAGAAAAACTAAATTACATAATTCATAACTGCTAAATCATCTTTGTTTTATTTAGTCATATTCATTTTACCTCTCATATCTCAGTGACCTCGAATATTCTCCCTCTTAGTCTTGTATAAGAGTTTCCTGAGCACTCAAATATCCATATCTTCTCTACTCAAGTGCCAAGTAACCTAGTTGTTCACCCTTCAATTTCAATTAAGCACCTTTCTGTGTATTTAATCTTGTAAACGGTTCCGGACGGGAAGTTTACGATTTACTGAGGGTGAATACATTCACGTCAGAGTTCCAACATATTGTGTCAACACTCGCTTATCTTGTGTGTGTACGAGTGCTTATAAGATGTGTGTTTACATTTCTATCAATTTTATATATAAAAGATAATGATATTCTATTGTTCTTATTCATCCGTCTGGAATAGTATCCCTATATTTTGGAGCTACTTTCGTTTGCCTACTTACCCCTATTTGTGCTAAGGTCACACCAAAATCTGTAATGCTACGTATTATCCAGGATTAACAAGAATTACCCGGGACAATCAGGATCCCCAAGGACACTTTCCTGGAAATATCCAATTGGCTTTGCAACCAAGGAGACACCCCAGCAGCATATGATCCCCTAAAAAAGTACTTTCTGAAGCAGTTCTGTGCTTCGTCAGCCACATGAATAGCTAAACATTTTCAGCTCTCTCAACAACCATTGTGGGACACAAAGGCGTTGGTCATCCTTAGGGAAATAAGCAGTATCATTCGCGTGCAACCTGCCCGAGCTGGCTCTCCTCGTGAGGTGAACCTACATCGTGCCCTTTGGGTACGATGCTTACCCGAACCTGTACGTACTTCCATACTCTATGTCAATATTTTGCCCATTAAGGGCCTGATGACCATAGTCGACGCCGTTATGGACAGTCACTTCACCACCTTCAAGGCCTCCATCTATCCCTCCACTCCTGCCAAGGAGGACAATAATCCAACATTGACCGAAGCTAAAGTGAATGATGTAGGATGCAAATGCCTACTCTTTGATGTGCCAGAGCGGCGATAATGCCGCTTACCACCCTCCATACGCTCACTCCCCAACCAATGTCTACAGCCACTTACAGACACTTATCAGCCAAAGTTATTTTACTACCACTTTTGATTCAGGGCTGCTGCGAAGAAATGTTTGAACGGCTGTCAGTGGCTGAAAAATCTGTATGTAGGCCATTACTTTTGGTGGCTGCCTTCCCTGTCACTAATCTTTTCTTTTTACATGATACAGATTCATCTGTGCGATTTTTGGCAGACACTGGTGCTTGCTGTCCTCTTCTGCCAGAGGAGAGTGCTCCAGGACAAGATGTAGACTGTCTAAATCTGCTGACGTCTGGCTGGTAGCTGCCGAAGGATCTGGGATACCTACCTAAGGTTACAAGAACCTCACATCATTGTTTGGAAATGTCAAATACCACTGGAAGTTTCTCTTTGTTGACATCTTATTACCAATCCTCGGAGCTGATTTCCTCACCTTCTGGTTGATCTTGCTCATTGAAGGTTAGTCAATGCAGATTCTAACTCGTCCATGCCTCTTTAACCTGCCACCTCTGACCTCGCTCTCCACATCAGCTCACCCACGGATACCTAGGCCCACCTCCTCACATTGTACCCGGAAGTGTATATCACCTTATCATAATGATGCGGCTCCCAGTGTTTGTCAGATTCAGGCGTCAGTCTTCGGATCAGCATTCACCGAAATAGAAGAAATAAACCTTTGCCAAAAGTCCTCCCACCCTATGTTTTCACCCTTACATATCCTGAAAAAGAGATGGCTCCATGTGTCCATGTGTGGATTATAGCTGTTTGAGCATGCAGCAGAACCAGATCATTACCCCATTTCAAACCTCACCGATGTGACCTAATTGCACAAAGTGAAGGTTTTCTCCATGCTTGACCTCCTGAAAGGGTATTATCAGGTGCCTTGAACCCAGAAGATATCCCAAAGACCACCATCACCATCCCCTTAGGTACACCCACCTTCAATTATTTCTGTTTCGGCCTTCATAATGCTGGGGCCACTTTTCAACGTCTCATAGATGGCTTCCCCTTCTGTGTATGCTATGTGGACGACATACTTGTATTCTCTTTCTCCAAAGAGGAGCACCACCATCACCTACGCATTATGCTCCACCACCTACAACAGAATAGCTTTGTACTCCGGTACGGCAAGTGTACCTTTGGTGCCAGCAAAGTACCATTCTTACGGCATCGCCTCACTCCTGAATTAGTCCACTTCGTCCCTGGGAAGGAAGCAGTTGTTCAGAACTTCCCCACAGCCTCGACTGTCAAAGCACGTCAAGAATTCTTAGGCATGATGAAATATCACCGTTTCCTATCAAGCATCGCCGCCTCTCTTGCCCCCTTTACACCTCCCTCAAGGGCAAGTCAAAAGGGTTGAAGTGGGGTTTGCTTCAATAAGCAGCCTTTTGCAATGCAAAGAATGCATTATCAACCGCAGCTGCTCTCATTTCTTCTGTACCACACGCACCTCTCCTCTTTACTGAGGTCAGTGACTTCACTATTGGTGCACTCGAGCAGGAGCATCTTACTCCAACCACCCATTGGCTTTCTTCAGTAGAAAACTGTCCAAGGTTTAATGAAGCTACTCTACCTTTGACTGCAAATTGTTAATGGGCCACTCAACTGTCCATCACTTTTGCCACTTCCTAGAAGGTATGCCTTTTATCATTCACACAAACCACATGCCTCTGGTGCATGCCTTCACTAGACAGTCTGATGCTTTGTCCGCCCATCAAGGCCGACATCTATCTGCCATGGTTGAATACAATTTCACCCTTCAACTTGTAGCTAGGATAATGAGTCCCAATGCTTTGTCAAGAAACACATTGGCCATCATTCATTTGGGATTGGATTAGAATGCCTTGGCAGAAGCCCAACAAAAGGATCTAGTGTAGCAAGCATGTAAGGCATCCAGCACATCCCTCCAATGCCACCCTCCTCTGCAACCTTAATACTGGTAGACCTAGACTGTGGATAGCTGCTCCCATGCATCCGTGACATGATATTCAGCACTAGACAATTAAGCGCCGACAATTCAGCACCGACAATTCAGCGCTAGAAAATTCAGTGCAAAGACAAATCAACGCAGAGACAAATTAATGCAAAGACAAATTCTTTATTGCTGGTGAAAAACAAATATAAATGATAAAAATAATTTATTCACTAAATTCAGTACAACAATAATTGTATTATAAAATATGAAATATGTCAAGATTAAAAAAATCAAAATAAGTACTAAACAAATTCTTTGATTCCTATTTTTGACGTGTTATCTAAAAACTAATAGCTCGCAAATATTGTAGTTTGTCAACTCACGTATCATATTCAGAAACTATTGTGTTTATGACAGAATAAGCTCATTCATATTTTGAGTGTCTTGCAGTGTCCTGTTATTCAGCATTCGTCCCAATCAGCTTGTTTTCAGTATGATCCTGTTCCATTCGAAGAAATTCAATAATATTTGTAAGTTGTTGGTGATTATGACCAAATGAAGTTTGATATGCACGATGCCACCCTTCTACTGCGTTATTGGTTTTTGGTAGATTTCTGACAATTTGATCATAAATATTCCATAGCTCAGGCTTAAAATGAGGATCTTTTCTTCTGCAGCTAAATGGGTGTCCTATATATGTGTCTTCAAAATAGGCAACGAGGTCGTCTAAATCTTACCGTATTTCACCCTGCAATTTTTCGGAGACTTCAACAACAATATCAATAGGAATGAAAGCCAGATGAAACAAGCAGCCAACTATATAAGCACCAGAGAAAACTTTGCTTACAGCATTATGGACCGCCTTTTCAAAGTCACACAAAATCATATCGGGTCGTATACCATGTTCCAAATAAAGAAGCACATCTAAAGTCTTTTGTATGTTTCTTGAATTTTATTTTGTAGCAATGCATAAAACATTGGGAAAACACGACCTTCTCTTATTATATGTATGATATGAACTTGATAGAAGAGATTGGGTGCCACTTTGAAAGTGCCATCAGCACACCAATGCTTTTTTTCTTTCAGCAGTTTTGAATTTTCTGGGGTACAAAATACAAAAGATTGATCATGATCTGCATCTGAATCGTAGCCCAAAAAATGATCTCCATTGTGAGTTTTGCATAACCATTCAGGTATTTCAATGTCGCCCATTGTAGTAGGAGCTGGAATAGCTTATCCCTCTTTTCGCCCATTAGGTTGTAAATTTCGCTGTATTGATGTATACAGCTACAGAAGATGAAGCTGATTTGGGTAAATCAACACACGGATTCAGGAGTGGGCACTTTTTCTCAACTTCAGCGGCATTTTGTCCATATTCACGGCGACGTAGTAGCTCCCCTATCTATATCACAAGGACATCCTTACATATTTACCGTTATTGACCACTCCACTCATTGACCTGAAGTTATTCCCATGGAAACTGCAAAGTCCGCCTCATACATATCTGCCTTACTCTCATGATAGATAGCGATATTTGATATCCCTGGGCATAGTACTTCTGAAAGGTGTACCGCTTTCACCTCTCAATTGTGGACATCATTAGTGAGACTCTCCTGGGAATGGCCCGCATCAGACAACCGCCTGCAACCCTGCTCCCAACAGAATTGTTGAACGTTTTCATCGCACCCTCAAAGCAGCAAGACCTATAACTGGTTTATCTAGCTTTCCTGGGTCTTACTGGGAATATGGACCACTTCTAAAGACACACTG
>NC_090737.1:92713338-92723338 GCF_036898095.1 Palaemon carinicauda | reverse complement strand
TCATTATCATAATGATTATTAATATTATCATGTTATACTGTATAAGAGAGTTGAGAGGTAAAATCATAAGTGACAGGTATGGGATTATAAAATCCAGCGAATAGAACTCTTCTTGAGAAAATCAATGTTGATTCTTCCATTATGGTAATAAGAATGATTAAAATGATTCATATCAGTGATATGTTCTTATTTATCTTCACATTGATTAATGAACAAAAGGAATCACTGCTACGTTTTCAAGTAATTGAACCGGAAAAAGAGACAGATTACTTGAAAATAAAAACAATTGTTTGGTTATATAAATAATACGAAGTAAAATTCATAAACCTATTTGTCTCTACAATAAAAAAGCAAAAGCAAAAAACATTTATTTACCACTAAAATTGATAAATTTACTTGTCTTTACAATTGAAAAGGAAAACAAAAAAAAAATACATATTCGTCATTGCATCAATGTGTAATATTTTGAGCAACACTTCTTAAATAATCTTCAACATTTCCCATGTCACTATAGCTATATACAATATACTTTTAATCTTTGTGCAGTCACGGTATTACTTTTCTGCTTCCAGGTACGCGCACATTTCTCACCTTTCCCTTTTCACTTTCTAAAAACTAGATTCCATCTTGATGGTTAAAGGTTTCCAGAAATAATTATGGATAAAAGAGTAAAACTAAAAATAAGAAGGTTTAGATAACAAATTCATTAACGGCTAAGATGATGGTATTTTTAAACGGTTTTTAACGCTTACGTATTTTTAATAAACTTAAAATAAGGTTTGTAAAATAGTCATTAACGGCTAAGATGAAGGTATCTAACAATGGTTTTTATAGAATGTGAATCGGATTTCGAATAGTTTAAGGAATGAATATAATGTTTCGAGCAGTCTGTCTTTCGAGGAATTGATATTTCGAGAAATAATTTTTCGAGGAATTGACTTCGAGTAATTTACGTGGAATCATATATATATATATATATATATATATATATATATATATATATATATATATATATATATATATATATATATATATATATATATATATATATATATATATATATATATATATATATATATATATATATATATATATATATATAAATGTGTGTGCTCGTGAGTCTGTATGTATATAATATTCAACATTCAAGAACATAAGAAACGCTAACCTCAAACCTCGATAGTAAATTTCTATTCTGACAATCGATAGCATCAGATGTCGCTACGTCTCAAAGGAAATCTAGTATTCATTGGAAGTTATGTAAATTCAACAATTTCTAAAGGTATTTGGCTAACCGGGAAGGTGGTGAGGGGGTTGATGTTGGCTATCACCGCTTAAATTTCTCAACAGATGGAAATGCATGCCGGGATAGTTATCGATGTAACTGCAATTACTAACATTCTTATTTGGTAGCATATTCTATTTTACTAGTCGTGGTTTGGACGGATTGGTTGGCTGGGATTAACTAGTTTATCCACGTTCTTTTTGTAGATTACCTGGCCCATGCAGTCAGACAAAGTCTCTTGCAATTTTGAAGTCTGTAAGGTTTATTCACACAGAGATCTAACATAACGCCACTCATTGCGAGTGGAAAGGTAGAAAGAAATATTTACTCCTAAAAAGGTCACCATTACAATAAAGGTGTGTTTCTGTGGTAAATGCTCGGAATATATTCTATTTACAAAATTATAACCATTCGATTAATCTGAATCGAAAGTTCACAGTATTGTTTCTTATATGTTAACTTCTCTTTTTGAATAAACAAAAACATATATGACGCCATCTTGTGCTTTTTGTAAGACCGTTTTCATATTGTTGTGTAGTGGTGACCTAAGCATCACTATGAGATGTTGGTAACGGTTCATACAATACCCTACCATAAAGAGACCCAGGTGACAATATTCATGGTGTCTCTGGAAAGTGCGTCTGTGACGTTGTTGGAAGAGCCCTTAAAATAGTTGATGGTTTGTACAGGAGTATTCAGTGATCGCTGACAATTTCTGACATTTGCGCGCTGACCAGCAGTATACCTTTTTTTGGGAGTGTGTGAATTAAGGGGTGATGGTCCATTTGCACCGTAGAGTATTTTTATTCAACTGGAGATAATTTTGTGCTGAAACATTTTAGCGGTCAGTGACCGTCGCCTATATCATGCTTGGGTAGCATTTTTGATGTGCCATTTATATCCCTGGTTACTTTAAGGGACCTATTGGAGAGAGGAAATGCTGATGTTCCAGCAGGTATAAGGTTATGATTCTAGCAAGATTGGGTATAAAGTGGTGATGGTCATCGGACATGCCAGTAAACTCATGCATTGCTTTATTGTTTTCTTGCATTAGGAGGTCTGCAATAGCTTAGACCATCATCGGGAGGGGTTAAACACCTTGGGACTTATTAAATCACCTGCAAACTCGACCATATTTTGGCTCATCCACATTTATCTCACTGGACAATTAACCCATCTTCTTTGAGCATCTCGAGGACTTGTTTATATTCTTGATGTGATGCTGCTTAGTTGGGACTCAAAATCAAGATGTTGTCGAAATAAATGATGCAGCCAGTTTTCTGAAGGTGTCATCCATAAAGCATTCTTTCTCCTCGATATGTAGGGTCGCCTTACTGGTACTATTTTAACCTTATATCGCTTGTCATCCCTGAAGGGCCGTCATATGCCAATTCCTTTAGACACCATACGGAGTCTTTCGGTCAGATTCCTGGCTGTTTCATGTTCATGAATAATCTGTTTGTTTTTGCTAGTTTATTTAGAGCCACCAGTCTGAAACGTTCGTTAACTAGTGGTCTCTGTGTGATAATATGCTGTTTAACATTAAGGTGCCTTGGTCCCCGCAGTGCCGCCATACTCTGTCTCCTATCAGTATCCCATGGAGGCTTTCTAGCAGATTCCTAACTGTTCCATGTCCTGGAAAAATTTTTGCATGTGATCTTGTTTGTCTTTAGCCAGCAGTCTGAAGCTTGCATTCACTTGTGGACTATTTGTGATGATGGGATGATTGATGTGGTATTTTGTAGTGTATGTGTGGCCATGATGGAGGTCATCCAGATTGAGGTGAGAGATTTCTGGTCTGCATATAGCATTGGATTGATGGAGGCTATCAAGGTTTTATTTCAATGAGTTGCTGTCTGGATAAATGTACCAGCATGTCATGTGACCTAGAAATTTGCTCTGGATAGTGTGAAGGTGACGTCCGTAGTAATGAATGACCAAATTTATTGTCTGCTGGCGAATGATACTTCCATGTTTCTGGTTCCATATAGCTTTAGCGAAGCATCGTTTATGGTAGACACATGGAGGTGGTTGGTGGATGGATACAATTGTTCGTTCTAGGTAGTTTGAACAAACTGTTTGCATGGACCTGTATCGATGACGAAATCTTGTCAGACATCACATAAGGGTCTTTTTTTTGTTTCATAAAAGAAAGACAGTGGAAGACAGACTCATCCCCATGTATAAAGCAAGCAGTCTTGTTATCATTGATAGTTCGTTAGTTGGTCAATGCTGTGGCCCTGCTGAATGTTTTATTTATACCCTTGTTTGCATTTTCTAGCCTCACTTCTAAATCTCCAATGGAAGAGACAAAGGTTCTTAATTTTTCAGGCAACATTTTGCGTGGTAAAACACATAATTGACCTGTGTATGGAAGTTGGTGGAGGTGGGGGGTGGAGTTGAGTCTGGCTTTGGATTTGTCTCTTCGTCACCTAGAAGTTGAGGTTTATTGTTGGCCACTGGTGAAGGTAGTTGGGGGAGTTCTGTTGATGTCTGAGTCAGATAAACCTCATATACAATTTGTAAAAAAAATCTTTAAGGGGCATGGTAGATGTTTTAGGAATTTACATGACTTTTTTATGTGGTAGCTTCCTCAGGAGTACTTCTCACACTAAGTGCAGTGTTGTCTTTTGTTCAGTGTCAGTGATAAGTATTGTTACTAGTTATCGGCTTGCTTGTAAGCGTTTAAGGGGTGCTGAACTCCTATTGCTATTCCAATTTGTTTGTAAACATTTTGGCTGTCATGACCGGGGGATTACTGCGGATGACATAAGTTAAGCCTTCATAGTTTTGCATTTGATGGTGGTGTTTGGCTTGTCTAAACGTTCTTCTATTTGTTATAGGACACTGTTACAGATATTTTCTGCACCAAAGAACTAGGTCTCTGGGTTGTATACTGTGAAAGGAGTAGGCAGATGTAGGCAGTGGTGGTGGTTTCGTTGGAAGAGTAGGTAGTGTTTTGCATCTTCGGTAACTTGGTTATCGTCAATTTCTTGTTCAGGGTCTGGATAGAGGCGCTAGCTGGGATTAACTGGTTTATTTACTTTAAAATCTGTCTGAAGCGACTCCTTGCGAGTGAAAAGGTAGATGGAGATGTATACATTGGAATAGTTACAAGATTATAATCCACGTGTGTTTCTTTCTACACACCTGATAACCACTAGGAATTTGTTTTATTAACAGGAACTGAACCATTTAAATAATCTGAATGGAAACATTACAATATTTATTAGTAGAATTTGATTTCTCCTTTAAAGATAAAGTTCGGCCATTCCTGGAATAAACAAAAATATCTACGATGTGGCCTAGTGTCTGTTGTAAGTCTGATACCAAGCTGTCCACGGGAGTTATTTTCTTTCTTTATTTATTTATTTATTTTTTTGGTGACCAGAATATTACTTTAAGACACTTGGGTAACAGTTCTTATACTATTTTCAATATTGCTGATGTGATTTCAAGACACAATTAAATTGTTTCCATTACTGTCAAAATCATGAAGTGGACCATGTCTTGAAAATCACTAATTTCACCTTTCGACTCTCCACAGTCAACGATGTTTATGGGAAAGAAAATATAAATAAAGCCTCCCCCCAAAAAAGGTGAGACAGTGAAGCCAAACTTAATATAACAAGTAGATCTTAAAGCAAATAAAAAGTGAGATTTTCAGAGTAAAAACGAATCCTAAAGATTAAGTGAATTCTGAAATATAAGTTGGAAGCTGGAAGAGAAATATGGATTCTGAATGTTAATGTTAATATATTCAAGAATGATGGAGCAACACCTTTCAAAATAAAGGTTTTTGTTGTTAAAAAGATTAATCTGTGAAACAAATGCTCAATTCTCAGGTGTTGGGGTTAAAGGGAAATGCAAAGGCCTTAGACCTGCTGCAGAAACGGAATAAAAGAGACATTGGATCTTGAGAGTTAGACGGCATTGGAACCTCGAAACGGGAAGTCTCTGTAAGGCAGAGGTGAATGGAGGAGTATATTTAATGTTGTTTGAAGCTGTGGTTATGAAACCTCACTAAGAACGTGTAAAACGGCTAGTATTTATAAATGATATCCTGAAGGATTTCAACCCTAATTTAACAATTCTAGTATAAATATGGCAGTAAATGTATTCTTGATATAGTTTTGAAGCCGAATTTGGTTAGAATAAGAAGCTTTTTATGAAATTTATTTCTATAGTATGCTTATACACACATGCAAGCACACATTGAAGCACATACACACCAACACGCAGAAAATAATGTAATTAAAAGACAGAATATCTTCACTATATGTAAATATACTCTATATCCATTGAGAATTACCCAGGTTTTGTTCACGAAGAAACACACATTATATATATATATATATATATATATATATATATATATATATATATATATATATATATATATATATATATATATATATATATATATATATATATATGTATATATATATATATATATATATATATATATATATATATATATATATATATATATATATATATATATATATATATATATATATATATATATATATATATACATATATATATATATATATATATATATATATATAAATATATATATATATGTGTGTGTGTGTGTGTGTGTATATATAGATGTACACACACACACGAGAGAGAGTTTGACAACCTTCCTTTTGTCCAGTGTTTACTCTTCTGGTGGTCGTACCAACGAAATCTGGGAAATAAGAGGTGACGAAAATAATTAACATACCCATGTTTCCTAGAAAGCATATTATGTATTAGTTAATGGCTCAATTACGCTCCAGTACCGATTAGTTGGCCAAAGGCTGCAATGGCAACCGGTACTGCAGTGTGACGAGACTATTAGTCCGTGGGCTGAGGGGGCTCACCTTGCACCCCCCCCCCCCCTTAAAATTGACAAAAGTGCATTAAGGTTGTAGCTTTTGATCCATATTTTAATTTTTTTAATGTTCCCATTGAAAAAATAGGGACGCACTACCACTACTGGGCCACTTTCTTCGATGACATCATCAAATTTTGCTGCTGCCAATTTTGGGGTATGGGAAACCTAATTAGACATAACTCCGGACTGAATGGTCAGAGAAAGATAAATGACGTATAAAAATATTTTCTTTGGGCCTCTCTAACTGATAAAATAGACAATTTGCAATCATGTTTAATAATTAGGTCACCAGAGGTCAGTTTTTACGATTTTGAGGCAAAAAAAACGAAAAATTTGAAAATTGACCTTTTTACATAACATCTCATTTCCATGATTTGGCCAATAAGTACACTTAATGGGTATCATTCTATTTCTTGAGGTCTCTAGAGATGAAATAAGGCAGAAAATGTCATTAGATATTGGTCTTGCTGGTCCTGGGGTTACATTTATGGAGGTGCCTAAAATTTTCACTTGACCCCAAATTTAGTGACCTTTTGACCTCTGGTGACCTAATTATTAAACATGATTGCAAATTGTCTATTTTATCTGTTAGAGAGGCCCAAAGAAAATATTTTTATATGTCATTTATCTTTCTCTGACCATTCAGTCTGGAGTTATGTCTAATTAGGTTTCCCGTACCCCAAAATTGGCAGCAGCAAAATTCGATGATGTCATCGAAGAAAGTGGCCCAGTAGTGGTAGTGCGTTCCTATTTTTTCAATGGGAACATTAAAAAATTAAAATATGGATCAAAAGCTACAACCTAAATGCACTTTTGTCAATTTTAAGGGGGGGGGGGGTGCAAGGTGAGCCCCCTCAGCCCACGGACTATAGTGCCTAATGTAAAATTCAACTTTCCCACTCAAGGCACTCCTCCCATCTACACAGGTCATTTCATTTATTCATACATGTATTTTTCCACACATCCTAACCTTTGTACATACTATGTAACAAGTATCAGAGAGCTTTTTTTTTTTTTTTTTTTTTTTTTTTTTTTGTTAATTGACCAGGCTCAGTGTTCGCAAGGCCTCTCATGTAGAGATGAAACCCACGGCAAACTTTCCATAGAAACTAATTAATAACGATGATACCGATTATGCTTTGGTCGATGGCATTAGCCGTAGGGAAAAGGGAACCATAAGAAGCTTTTTATGAAATTTATTTCTATAGTATGCTTATACACACATGCAAGCACACATTGAAGCACATACACACCAACACGCAGAAAATAATGTAATTAAAAGACAGAATATCTTCACTATATGTAAATATACTCTATATCCATTGAGAATTACCCAGGTTTTGTTCACGAAGAAACACACATTATATATATATATATATATATATATATATATATATATATATATATATATATATATATATATATATATATATATATATATATATATATATATATGTATATATATATATATATATATATATATATATATATATATATATATATATATATATATATATATATATATATATATATATATAAATATATATATATGTGTGTGTGTGTGTGTGTGTGTGTGTGTATATATAGATGTACACACACACACGAGAGAGAGTTTGACAACCTTCCTTTTGTCCAGTGTTTACTCTTCTGGTGGTCGTACCAACGAAATCTGGGAAATAAGAGGTGACGAAAATAATTAACATACCCATGTTTCCTAGAAAGCATATTATGTATTAGTTAATGGCTCAATTACGCTCCAGTACCGATTAGTTGGCCAAAGGCTGCAATGGCAACCGGTACTGCAGTGTGACGAGACTATTAGTCCGTGGGCTGAGGGGGCTCACCTTGCACCCCCCCCCCCCTTAAAATTGACAAAAGTGCATTAAGGTTGTAGCTTTTGATCCATATTTTAATTTTTTTAATGTTCCCATTGAAAAAATAGGGACGCACTACCACTACTGGGCCACTTTCTTCGATGACATCATCAAATTTTGCTGCTGCCAATTTTGGGGTATGGGAAACCTAATTAGACATAACTCCGGACTGAATGGTCAGAGAAAGATAAATGACGTATAGAAATATTTTCTTTGGGCCTCTCTAACTGATAAAATAGACAATTTGCAATCATGTTTAATAATTAGGTCACCAGAGGTCAAAAGGTCACCAAATTTGGGTTCAAGTGAAAATTTTAGGCACCTCCATAAATGTAACCCCAGGACCAGCAAGACCAATATCTGATGACATTTTCTGCCTTATTTAATCTCTAGAGACCTAAAGAAATAGAATGATACCCATTAAGTGTACTTATTGGCCAAATCATGGAAATGAGATGTTATGTAAAAAGGTCAATTTTCAAATTTGTCGTTTTTTGGCCTCAAAATCGTAAAAACTGATAAAGCTCATAACTCTTCTTACAGAGGGGCCACGGAAATTATTTTGGTGTGTTTTCCCAGGTTTTGGGGTCAGAGAATCCAAAAAAAGCATTCTCAACCATGTCAACTAATTATGTCATGCTGAAATTCAAGACTGCCGCCACTCTGGTTGCCGTAATTTTGACTTGGCTATAACTCCTCCATGAATGCGTGTCCTCACCCAGGTTCTTGAGATCACAGCATCCAATAAATGCAGTCTCAACAAGTCTGTCAGTAAATTTGGGGAAAGTCACATAAATCAACAACAGAAATGCTTTATTTGAAGGTCACGAAAATCATGAATGAAATAAATAAAACTGTACATGAATGTACAATATACTCATATGATGCAAGACCTCATTGGGAAAATTCACACTGTGTTGCTTTGGACTACAGAAAAAAGTCAACCTATGCAAGGTATAAAGTTTGATAGTCTACTTGGGTACCTTTGGGTCCACTTTTGATTAATGGAAAGGCAATTATTGGTAATATCTTGTGATACAAGGGAGGTCCTTGGTCCTTCGACCCTGAAATCTACCATCTTGTTACTTGAAACTTTCTTAGTCCAAGTCAGACCCACTATCATCACTTTCATAGTCATCATCAAAATTTCCATCACTTTCATTGTTTTCATTTAGGCTTTCATCATCAGACGTCACATCATCGTCCATCATCTCAAGTATATCAGCCATACTTGTAGGAAGTGCAGTTCCCTTTAACCAACAGGGATCTAGGTTTCCATCCTTCATTATTCAACCATGATCCACAGCTGGATGAGGGACCTTAGGTTTGGGATAATAGGCACGTTTCCATATCGCAACCTGATAGTTCACCTCCTGATATGATCATTTAGACACTCTTGATGGTTGAAGAGATGAAAGATCAACACTCTTCTTTGAATCCAGCGACTGTCCACTGCACTTTAACTCAAGTATTTGGTATCGAAGCTGGTCAACCTCCTTTGTCTTAGTTTTGGCAGAATACATGGTGCAGGTGAAATCCTCAAGAGCAAGGAATATTTCATCGGTTACCTCCCATGACTCCCTTAGGCAACGGAAGACTTCTTGGTACTTTGGGCATTTCTGTAAAATTTGCAGCGGTTGTTATTTGACAATTCCTTGACAATTGCTGCTTCTTCACCCAAGGGGTTAACTACTGCACTGTAGTTGTTCAGAGGCTACTTTCCTCTTGGTAAGGGTAGAAGGGACTCTTTAGCTATGGTAAGCAGCTCTCCTAGGAGAAGGACCCTCCAAAATCAAACCATTGTTCTATAGTTTTGGTTTGTGCCATAGCCTCTGTACCATGGTCTTCCATTATCTTGGGTTAGAGTTCTGTTGCTTGAGGGTACACTTAGGAACACTATTCTATCTAATTTCTCTTCCTCATGTTTTGTTAAAGTTTATAGTTTATATAGGAGAT
>NC_090737.1:92680838-92708338 GCF_036898095.1 Palaemon carinicauda | reverse complement strand
TCATACCTGCGATACGTCGTCTGCTACGGATTAAGTACTAGCCTTGGTAATTTATTGATCAAACAGAAACGTCATATGGTCAAAATACCAGAGTTTTTATTCATAAATATCTATAGACCATGTTCCAGTAGTTTTGAAACCGTGAACTTTTTTGAGCTCTCTACGAAAAGATAAACATAAATTGGCAGCTTTTTTATCTGAAGATATTTTTTCTAGTTGCTTTGCAGTCAAACTTAGTTTTAGCAACTATACCTCATACGCGGTGTTTAGCAAAATTCTGGATGGATGACTTCTGGGTACGACGTGAGAAGGTGGGTGTAGGCATCCATGGCTGCACTGATGTGGAGAGCGAGGTCAGAGGGAGCTCACTGCGTTGACTAGGCATCAGTAAACAACATCAACGAGGAGGTATAAATGGGCGAGGAAATCCACACCAAGGATTGGCAATGTGACGTCAGAAACGAGAAACTTCCAATAATATTTGACACTCCCAAACTATGATGTGAAGGTCTTAAAACTGTGGGTGGGGATAGCAGATCCATTGGCAGCTACCAAGCCGATGTCAGCAGGCTTCAACTGATTACTTCGTATTCTGTAAAGTTGCCTTAGTAGAAGAGAACAGCAAGCACCATTGTCTACCAAAAGCCACATGCTCTCATCTACATCATGTAAAAAGAAAAGATTAGTGATAGGGGAGACTACCGCCACAAGTGATGGCCGGCATACAAGTTTTTGGCCACTGACAACCGTTAATATTTTTCTTTCAGAGCACCCACAAATCTCGAGTGGTAGCACCATATCTATGGCTGCAGGGCTACAGTAAGTGGCTGGAAAGGTCACTTGGTTGGGCTATGAAGATGCGGTGGCATATGTGGGTAGTGGAGGCTTCGTCACTGCCCCAGCACATTCCGGGATGGGTGTCTGTGTCCTACTGCATCTTGTCCTACCACATTCACCTCAGCTTCGGTAGATCTTGAATAGTTATCATTCTCGTCAGAACTGGAGAAATTTATGGAGATCTTGAAGGTTGTGAAGTGGCTTTCCATAAGGGCATCGACTTTGGTCATCAGGTCCTTCATAGGCAAAATATTGACATCGCGGATGGCAGCATGTACAGGTTCGGGTAAGTATTGTAACCTAAGGGCGTGAAGTAAGTTCACCTCTTGAGAAGAGCCGTGTTAGGGAAGCTTGCAGCAAGCAATACTGGCCATTTTCCTGAGGGCAAGCAAAGCCTTTAGGTACCCCATGGCTGTTGAGAAAGCTGTAAAAACTTGGCTATACGACCAGCTCGCGATTGTGAGTACTGCTCTAAGAGGTATACTTTGAGGGCGTAGTATGCTATTGGGGTGTCCGGTTTCTCGCAAACCCAATCACCGATTTCAAGAATAGTGTCCTTAGGCATCGCTGGGGGCGGGGCATAGGCTGCTTTGGTGCTTGTTAAACTTGATGCGAAACTGTACTTCAGCATGCTGAAACCAAGCGAGTTCCTCTGTATTGGCAAAGGGTGGTAGCTTCATGGATGTGACATGGATAGAAGAGTCAGGGTTGGAGGGTGGCATCATCAAACAGTAGGGCACAGCAGTGCGGGGAAGGCTGGAGGAAGCTAGCCCTCCAGTAGTCACTAATTATGCAAAGATGCTTTTAGGTTATAATGGAGAGGCGAAATGAATGCAACTAACTTTTGGCTCCCGCCAGACACGGTATTTATCCCCATAACTAGATGGCGCCCCCCCCCCTCCAGTGTTCACCAGATTCAGGCATCTGGTAGTGGATAAATAAATGTCCAAAAAAATGGAAGATATGGGATTTTGCCAAAGGTTTCAAGCCCATGGCTGTCGCCCTTCCGCATTGTTCTGAAGCAAGAGGGCTTCCTTTGTCCTTTTGGGGATATCAGTTGTCTGAATAGGCAGTCAGAGCCAGATCAATAACCCCCTCAAACATCACTGACGTTACCTCCTACTTGCGCAAAGTCATGGTTTTCTCCACGCTTGAACTCTGGAAGGGGTATTATCTATTGCCCATGAAACCAAAATAAATCCCCATGACCACCATCATCAACCCTTTTGGTACATACACCTTCCTTTACTCCTTTTTTGGCCTTCGTAATGTTACTATTATTATCAGTATTGTGAATAATTTAGGCTAAGGAGTAGGTTGTAGCATAAATACTCGTTAGTGGAAAGTGTAAGTGCCAAATATATGCAAATAGCCTAAAATAGATAAAAAAAAAAGGCACTTTAATTGAATACAGTGAACGTCAATCAGAATTTTATGGAAATGCAATTAACAAAAAAGTTTTCTTTTTATGGAAAATTTCAAGATTATATATATATATATATATATATATATATATATATATATATATATATATATATATATATATATATATATATATATATATATACTGTATATATATATATATATATATATATATATATATATATATATATATATATATATACATATATATAAATATATAAAATAATGAATATATATATATATATATATATATATATATATATATATATATATATATATATATATATATATATATATATATATATATATATATATATATATATATAGATATATATAGATATATATATATATATATATATATATATATATATATATATATATATATATATATATATATATGTGTGTGTGTGTGTGTGTGTGTGTGTGTGTGCGTGTGTGTGTGTGTGTGTGCGTGTGTGTAAATAAAGACAAATAAAAGTTCCTAAATCGAAACAATGGAATTTACTTTGGGCCAAATGGAATCCTTGTTTTATCCATACAATTTTTTCTTTATCAAATCTAGCTGATCAATATTCACAGCTGCCCATAAACCTGAAAGTGCCAGGTAAGCCTAATGTGAAAAAAAATTGGGCCCTTTCTTTCCTTTTTTTTTTTTTTTTTTTTTTTTTTGTAATTGGGATCCATGGTTAAAATGTTATACCGTGTACCACAGTAATGATTTAATTTCAGAAGACTGCTTGACTGATTACAAATTCATTTTAAAATCACTTTGTTTGTTTACCTATTATTTTATCTTCCAAATAACATTACAGCAAACGTTATTAATAGGCAGCTGGATTTTTGCATTTCAGCTATTTCTTCAGAGCTTGCATTTTCAACCAAAACCTGTTATTTTGCTGTGGATGTTACTAATACATATTAATTTTACCCCTTGCAAACTGGAATTGTTTTTTGTTACAACAAATTGTTACAAAATATGCCAATGTATCTAAAAAAAAATTTGATTGTTTGGACATTAAAGAAAATATCTAAATTGAGCTAGGGGAACCCACGCCTACTATTGGAAAACTTTAAACAACCTTTATTTGAGCTCCAAGATCATAATGTTTCTAGAAAATGATACTAAGTATTTGATCATTATACGGAATTAAGTCACCCTTGTGTGTTGTTTTATAAAGGAAAAAAAAGACATGTGAAATAATCAATATTCACAAATGGTTTACTTGCCTGTACATTCACATATCAAAACGGTATAATTTAGTATTCAAACTCCTATTGGAAAGAGTGATTTCTTTACGAATCAAGACTTGATAATATCCGACCAAATGCTCTGCGCGTAATTAACAACGCAAAATTCTAATCCTGCAATAATTAGATAGATAAGATATATTTTAAACAAGGTAGAAAGGATTTAGGTCGAGGAAATGTAAAAGGAATTAATCTTTGTTGACAGTTTCATGTCATTTATGTGAGGAAATAAAAAGTTTCAAAGAATGGAGCTCCGTAAGAGGTTGATGCCATCAGCTCACCTCACACGGTCTACTTAAGGCATTACATACGGATCTTTTTTGCGTTCTTTAGGCCCTTGCTGCAATTGCTTTCCATCCTTAGATTCAGTTTTTCCTTCTCGATATTCAGCTTTTTCTAATTTTTACTTCATACTGCAACTGTAAGGATTTTCCTCAGTTGCTCTTGGTCACTGAATAGCCTCCCAAGCCCCAGCGTTGGAATCTAGAGCCAAAATTCAATAAATCATATTCAATTCTGCTTATAAAGTATTTATAAAGAATAGTGAATTGTGAATAACGCAGAATATTTTTTTTTTTTTTTTGATAAATTAAGTCACCAAACAAAATATGTTATTTAAAAGTATTCTCTAATTTACACAAATTTGCAATGTCACTATTTCATTCCGAAACAAACATACGGAGTTCAGTATGTTTTACCTTGCGTGCGATTCTATTGAGAGTAAGTTATTTTCATTACTTATTTGAAAATAAAAGTTATTTTTCCCTCTAGTTTTTCCCTTGCCCACATATATTCATAAACTGTACTGTACGTCCAGGTGGACACTGTATTTACACCTACTGTACACGTAGATATATGCACAGTAGCTGTCGGAAATTACCAGATAAACTTAATGCTTTGACGTTGGTAAATAATGAATTCATTGCAACACATGTTAATATCCGGTAAAATTAGAGGTGTTAAACCCTTTGTCAGTTTACTCAACACATCGGAGTTTGGGAGGAAAATCTACTTTTTGTATAAGAGTACATGTTTGTGGAGTTTTGATAATAATGAAAATGATGGCGAATTAAAGGTAGCGGACATTTTCCCTCTGATACATGAACACTGATATACTTTCACACACACACACACACACACACACGCACGCATATATATATATATATATATATATATATATATATATATATATATATATATATATATATATATATATATATATATATATATATATATATATATGTATGTATGTATGTATGTGTGTAATAATAACGTGTTTGTAGATTGTAATAGCCTAATAGCTCCTATTGGGAATCGTTGCATGATTGTTGATAAATATATTGTTTTAATTAAAGAGATTCTTTGTTGGGGACTTGGTGGATGAGTTCTTTAATGTATTTCACATTGTTACGAAGTCTTGAAGTAAGGATAAGTGTGGGTTCCAGCTTTAACATAATACCGAGATAATTTGGGTAGATCTAAATGCTTTTATACAAAGAACTGTAATGAGTATTGGATCTAATGTCTACAAAGTAGCTTCAGATCATGGTCCATAGAGTGGGCTTCTTTAATATGTTCTCGATAAAACTATATCTTCAAAGATCTTTAGTAAAGTTGATATCGTTGCTCTCCATATTACATGAGACATCATTATTCGATTGAGAGCATTATTGCTTTTAGATTTGATGTAAGATATATATGATTTCCTATCGAGGTGAGTATCAAATATCAATCCCAAATATTTTACCTACTCCTAAAATGGGATTTGAGCTTCACCCGTTGTGAGATTTGTATCTTTTTGTTTACATTTACTACTCCTGTAAAACATAGTAGATTGCTTTTTGTGTGTGTTTGTCTGTGTGTGAGTGAAGAAAGTCTGACACCAACAGAATGAGTCTAAACATGTATTTTTTCATTGGAATTATTAAAAATTTTTGTATGTAACGAAGATTTATAATGAATATTATATTGGAAAGTCGGCCACGTAAAGTGCACTTTGCACTCCCTATATCATTTGAACAGCTATGTCATTAATTGCCAATGCAAAGAGACTCACACTTAAAATACTGGAGTACACCACAGGCAATGTTCCAAGATTTGGAATACACATTGTCTTCACAAGTTTTTAATGTTGTTTGATCAAAAAAAAAAAAAAAAAAAAAAATAAAAAAAATAAAATCTAATATTAAAGTAAGATGTCCTTGAAAACCAGTATGATGTAAAGATTTTAGTATTAAAAACCAGCTCAGTCCTCAATTTACTGTTTCTTGTCCAATAATTGCTAAAAAACTGGTGAGGGAAATTGGCTCGTAATTGTTTTGGTTACCGAGGTCTTTTCGTGGCTTAATTATTGGTATCACTATCATGTTTCCATGTCTTTTGAAATAGATGTTTAGTCCAATATGATTATAAAACTCATATATACCTTCGCCATAGTGGCTATATTTCTTATCGTATCATAATTTATATTTTCTTTACAAGAGGTTGATGGATTGCAATTTAATAATGCGAGTTCCAGTCCCTCCTCAGTTAATTGTTCGTTGTAGTAGATATCTTTCAATGTGATTTCTTCTTTTCTTTTGACGGATTGAAAGTGGATATTCAAATTGTAAATACTGCTTATGTTTTCAACATTCGTCTAATGATATGTGATATTGCCTGTGTTTCATGAATTAGTGACCCATTATGCATTAATCCTTGTTATGAAGGTCTGCCATAGGAACCATTAATTTTAAAAAAATTCTTCCACACCAGTATTGAAGTATTTTCTGATATACTAGACAAAAATACTTTTGCCAAGGAATTTCTTGTTATTGCTTTTTAAAAGTGAAGAAAAAATTTATGAAAATACGGTTTCAAGTTACACCAATTTCTATTGCTATATCAGCCAGTTTATCAATTGTATTTCCCAACATAAGGAGACCAGTACTAAAACTTTTCAAGATCATATTCAATGTTTCTTATGTTCTTACATAATTTTCGTGTATTAATTGGGATAGCGTATCTGACCACAAATGGACCGGTGTTTCATTTATAAGCTTATGATTTCTTTGTAAACTTTATTACACAAGCAGGTAACAGATATTTGTTTCGTCATGATCCTTCTGAATAATAAAGGGAGACACTTAATCTGTACCCAAATATAAACCCCTCTCATTCAGCTTTATATATATTATAAGGTTGAATCGGAGAAATTGATGTACGCCCTAATGGTGTTATTAATATAGGGAAATAGTCACTGATATAAAGGTCACCTACTATGAGATTCAGGGCCTCTGTAACACGTTTTTTTCACAATAATTTTTTATCTATGAATTTCATAAATATAACGATTCTTCAGAATGCACATTATATCTACACATAAATTTTGACTATATTCTGCATTACGTAGGTTGAATAAATTTGGTACTTATAATGTAAAAGTGGCGTTTTTTGAAGAAAGGCCAACTTACTCAGAGAAAAGGTTTCGAACGCACTCGTCACGTAACTTATGACGGCATTTCTTCCCTCTTTCTCTATAGATGATTGGCTATACGTAACGAAGGCTAAAGGTCTGCTAACAATGATACGAAAGTTTAAATAAAAGCAAAGCAGTACACCTTTATGAACTCTGAAACCTCTCCACTGATAATTGTCATAATGAACAAACCAACAAAATATGTTAATAAATACAAAAAAAAAAAAAACTTCGATTATCAGTCTAACTCCCAAAATAAGTTTCCTAAGAAATTACAGTCTACTTTATATGTCACAATCTGATTAACAAGCTGTAGGGAATAGTTGGTAATTTTCAAAAACGTAGTAGACAAGCTTGATTTGATAACTGCTATATCCAATGTCAAGCGATTTTTATTTATTGTCTATCTACCTACCTATTTACTGTAGAAAAAAAAAAATAGCCGGTACTGTATTTTGGCTTTAAACCTTCACCAATAATTATCGTCAGAATGATGACTTCATGAGGCTCCACCCACTTTGGCCTCATTATAATTCAGGATAACACTGAAGGCTATCATGGGGATTGTTGGATCAGAAAATTTAAATTCTGGCTATAAAAACTCATTTCTCGAGTAGTTGTAAGAAGTGCTAAATGATCCTCAAGGATCCCAGCAGTTGGCCTAAACGTTTAATTCATGTATACTACTGTTGCGGCACTACTGCTACAGTAGTATTACTACGCTAGCACAGATACCCCACCCACATTTATGTATCTTTCCGCCATTCATAAAGTCTTTGTCATGTTTTTTCACTGTGCAATAAGCCATGGCCTCCTCAGAAATTAAGTTTAACATTAGATGATAGGTTATTTCGTTAAGCTGACAAATTATGGCAACTGGGTATGTTATTGCCGACGTTGAAGCTATAGATAAAGTATGGTATCATTCCTTCATTGCATTATCATCTTTACTACTATTTGTTTTGCTACATGTAGTAAATATTTTAAAGGATAAATGAATTATGTTCACTTTACTTCTATAGATTCCCATTAGATGTACAAATAAAACTCCTAAAACTATTTATGATTTATTTACAAAATGCAGTCATGCCCAGAACATAGCCTACACGGTCGTACGGCCTAAGAAGAAGAAACAAAATTATATCGGATGATCCGTTGGTCTGATGGAGATTTTAACACAAAAATCTTATTTTAACAAGAATAGTTATATAAACACTGTTTACAAACAATCTCTCTCTTTCTCTCTCTCTCTCTCTTGGTGGCATAGTGAATAGTTAATGGAAATGTTCAAAAGCCTGAATGACATTACAAGTATTATAATCATGTTACGCTAAATATAAAACAGACCATAAACATTGGATTTAAACTAGAAACTGAATAATTACCTATTCAGGCTATAGTAAATATGGCCACGGGCTTTCTCTTGACTGTATAAAGTTACAAGTCGTAGGACAAATGCAGTTTTGCAACCACGGGGGCAATTCCAAATCCTGTTAGCCATTCTTGACTGTTATGGGTTTCAAAGCAGATGGAACAAGGTGAATGGTTGTCTGGTCGGTGGGCGGGGCAAAATTTTGTCAAAAGGTGTTTACATTGCTTACGTAATGAATGTTTTCGACTCGTGGCTCGTTATCACTGGCCATGGCGTCGGCCAGATCATTTTTACTCTATAAAGATTAAAACTATCGGCTTTAAGTTATTGATAATGCTGACAAAATTTGTGTGTGGTTGTAAAATATACATATGTCAACTTTCAGCTACATCCGATGCTTAGATAAGGAGCAAAGTCCAAAAAACTGTGTTACAGAGGCCCTGAATCTCATAGTAGAGGAGCATGTTCCATTCAATCCTATTAACAATATTGTTAGAAGATAGAACAGGAGTGGGTCCTGGTTAGAACAAAGAGTTAAGGCTATTAAGGAATATGTTCCATGAGTTTTATAGTAGTAAGAGTGATTATCTCCCATGTATAAAATGCAGATGTTATGAACATTAGATATTTATCCTATTTTGAAACCTTTTTTTTATGAACAGTAACACAATTATTGTCTTGAAGGGGGGGGGGGGGGAGTGATTCGAGGTACTGAAGTCTCTAATTAATAGGAAATTTTCTTGCTTATCATAGAGGTCTTTGATTCGAATTTGCAAATAATAGTTACAAGTTATAAATATTAAATGAGGTATTATTCAGATGTACTTTATCACCAGACTAGATCATTGAAATTCTTAAATGTTGAATATGTTAGCAATGTAAGTTAACTGATCATGAATATAGATCGTTGTTCCTAATGTATCGACAGAAGATACTGAGCGTGATGTTCAATTGTAATTTCCCATTGAAGAAATAATCTCGTTAGTATTATATAGGCTTATTGCAGTAGGGTTATATATTTTTAATAGCCTTTGAATTTTTATTAATTACAAATGTTTTTCAAGACCAATAAAGTATATATGGATTGAACATTAAACCAATGGAGATGGATATCCATTGTGCAGAACTTATTTTGATGCAGTTGAGTTGTTTGTTCAACTAGACTATCATTACTTTATTTTTTATTATGTTTTGGCTCTCAAAATATTACTTCCTGATGTTTACCTTAATTACAGTTTGTAATATGGTTTAACTTCTCCAAGACATTGTCAAGCTGAAAAGTGTCGGTTGCACGCTTCTTTATAAGATTATCAACACTATAAGATGGTTTTTATAATTTGTTCTTCACAAATTTATCAATCAGATTACAAATTTTGTTTATTTATGTTTTTAACATCACGAAATTCTGATAAGATACAATCATTGCAGTCGCATGAAACATTTATGAAGTCGTTTATTCTCAGTTATGGTTTTTTGGCAAAATTATTGACTTAATCGTTATGACTGTAAGCAGAGAACAATTGTTATGGACCTTGACCTTTACCACATGCTTGGCAACTTGATTAGTTATGAAGTTTTGTTTAAATTGAGATGAGAAGAAGATGAGGTAATGTTTCAGTTTCCACATCAATTGAATTTCCCGTATATTTACACTAGAGAAAAGCTCTTTGAGCTTGGTTAAACGCTCCTCGTCGTTTGCTTTCTTTGATGATTTGAACTTTCTAGTCCACGTCTTATTTTTCTGAACTGATTCGGAATTTGGGGCTTCAAGTTCAACCATCTCCACTTTAGAAAGATTTTCCGTGTCCTTGGGGGTTTCATTGGGGCTAGTATGTCAAACATGAAACTGGGACTCTGGTTTCATTAGATATTTTCAGGGCATCTTTCAAAATGCTAATGATGCTTCAAGTCATGAAGACTTAATTCCTCAAACAAAGGTGGGGGTTGGATCCTATATTTGTCTTTCACATATGCACCTGACGGAAAGGATTGAAGCGTAGTATTGAAATGGCGAATCCTTTTTGACATTTTCAGTTTTAGAAAATTGAACTTTGAGGCTTACATGGAGATGGTGTAACATAAGATAGTGTGAAGGTACGAGAGACAGACCATCGTCGAGGGATGCTACATTTCTGAGATGGGCAGTGTATATTGACTTGTGCGGACGGAATTGTAGCAATCCTCTGGGCAGGTAAGAAATGGGGGCATTTGTGTTTTCTTACATTGACATTATGATTAATATAAAAACCCAAGCTTGACATACGATAATGAGTCATACCTAGAAATAAAGAGCAGATGATTCTGCATCCTAATACATAAACAATATATACAGGGTATTTACAGAGAATATGTACAGTGCTAAAAAGAGCGCTTTAAGCGTTGTAGGATGTTATCCTTACAACTAACCCCGCTCCCCATAAGACAATTATTAAAAGGGAACAATTTAATGAGTGCATGAAAAAGATATAAGTGGGTAAAACATGACCATACGTATTAGTCTCTGTAGCGTGATGTGGATTGCAAGCGGCCCATTTTGTTTGGCGTGGCTGAGCCCACCCTGGGAAGGCTAGGCCCGCTTCAGAGGTGGAGAGACTAGTAGTTCCCCTGGTCGACTAGTCGTTTGCAACGCAAATCTACCAGAAGTCCGTGGTGAGTGAGAAAGTCGGCGCCCAGGAGGGGCACCCTAACATCTGCAATAGGAAAGGCCAGTCGTAATCTCATCCCATGATGGATATCTACAGTGTCCTCATCCCGTAACAGGTGATGTGGCAAGGGAGATGACTCTGGTAAGGATCTGGTGGTTAAGGCAATGAGGTTTTCAAGAGTCAGTGACACAACCTGTTGAGCTAGGGTTAGGGTGAGATAGAACCCGGAGGGAAGACTCCCTTTGCGGCAACCAAAGAGACCCTGTCGTCTGATGTGAGGCTGTGGTCGTCATTTGAAGGTGGGAATGTTGACATCGTAGAGACGGTATCCACCAGGAACATTTTTCCTGAGTTGACGTCGAGGATGTAGAAGCCCGTGTGATCAGGTCTCGCCAGCTCTGTGGTTGCTTGTAGGCGTGGTCGCCCACCTAGTTTTTGCTGTTCTTCCAGCTGGGTGCACTGCTGGCATTGCTGCTGCTGCCAGGTGGAGTTTGTCGGCCTTTGTGACCACTGATGGTATATCCAGGTCTGGGCGCGGATGTTTTGGGGAAGGCGACAGAGGAAGATCTCCCTTGACAGGTTTATCTCCTTGGGCTGCCCATCGCTGTCGAGCTCGTTAAGCTAGAGAAGATCCATCAGTTCGTCACAGCTGCTGAGGGACGGCTGTCGCTGACAGGCGTTGTCATTGGGTGTAGGGCGCGTTGGGCTTTGAGGGGTACCCGAAGGTCATAGGTCTCTGTCGTTTTCTTCTTTAGGCCTCTATACCTCCTAGGTCCTGGTCTCTGTTTCAGCCAGGAGGAATTTTTTTTTAAATGTGTCCAGGGTCAACATTACCAGTATCATGTCCAATTTTCTTATTTCATCGGTGAATTTTGCCAACTTGAAATGGGACTTGGCATGCTGAAACCATACCGTTGCTGCGTCTGGTGTAAATGGAGGCAGCTGTAACTTATTTCCCATCGACATCTTTGTGGCCGTTTGCGTTATTTGTGTGATTATCGTGCTGTGCCCTTCGGTCACAAGGGGCAAGGCACTGTTGATGTCTGAATCTGGTCTCTGACCTCACACTCCAAAACTCAGTCGTGAGTTGTACTTATTCTGCTAACGGAGTAGAAAATTCCAAGCAGTCGAATAGTTGCTAATTGCCGTGGCAAAAAACTGCTTTTGGAAACCCCAGAACGCAAATTTATTTGCGCAGTAAATGAGTCTGTTAGTGGCGTTTGGGTATGTGGAGTTGCTAGCCCAAATCATTTGTCAAAATTGCCGTCATGAGTCCCTTAAGGGAAAAGTCATAGCAAAACTCTGCTAATGCCAAAACGCTCAATAACTTGTATGTAATTTGTCCGTTAATGGCGATAGGTTGAATGGAGTCACGATGTAAGTCCGTTAAGAGAAAACTTCGGGGTCACTAATTGTGAAGGTATGAGAGACAGACCATAGTCGAATTATTCTTTATTTGTTTTTATTGTTGTTGTTGTAGATTGCCTTTCCTATAGCAAGACACGAGCTCTTGAGTTGGCAGCTCGTGAGCAACTTTAGTTTTGTCCAAGTAGTTTCCCAGAGGAAGGCCAGGTTTCAGCAACAATGAATGAGCAAAGGTTACTGAGTTCTAATATACGAAGGGAGGGCCGCTGTGTTTGTGACATCAAGGGGGTTCATTGAATCTTAAAAACCAATGGAGGATTTGCTCTGACTGGTGTGAAATGGAAGGAACTAACCCGGAGGGGAGACTCCCTTTTAGGTCCATGAAATGAAGGGTAAAAATACAGAGTGTGTCAGTAGGAGAGAAAGTGATAAAGCAGCGAGTCCCAGTAAGTAGGAGAGTTTGGGAGAGGAGAGAAAAATTTTAAGTTGGAGAGAAAAGTAGCAGTTTTAAGCAAAGAAGCGTATCCGTCCTCGTTGACTGGTAGTTGGAAGTATCGGAGTAAATCCAGGAAGTTGGGGAATCTGGCAAGGGATATGACTCTGGTAAGGATCTGGATGGTTAAGGGAATGAGGTTTTCAAGAGTCAGTGACTCAACTTGTTGAGCTAGGGTTGGGGTAAGATAGAACCCGGAGGGGAGACTCCCTTTTAGGTCCATGAAATGAAGGGTAAACAGACAGAATCAGTCAGTAGGAGAGAAAGTGTTAAAGCAGCGAGTCCCAGTAAGTAGGAGAGCTTGGGAGAGGAGAGAAAAATTTTAAGTTGGAGAGAAAAGTAGCAGTTTTAAGCAAAGAAGCTTATCTGTCCTCGTTGACTGGTAGTTGGAAGTATCGGAGTAAATCCAGGAAGTTGGGGATTTTGGCAAGGGAGATGACTCTGGTAAGGATCTGGATAGTTAAGGGAATGAGATTTTCAAGAGTCAGTGACTCAACCTGTTGAGCTAGGGTTGGGGTAAGATAGAGCCCGGAGGGGAGACTCCCTTTTAGGTCCATGAAATGAAGGGTAAACAGACAGAGTCTGTCAGTAGGAGAGAAAGTGTTAAAGCAGCGAGTCCTAGTAAGTAGGAGAGTTTGGGAGAGGAGAAAGAAATTTTAAGTTGGAGAGAAAAGTAGCAGTTTTAAGCAAAGAAGCTTATCCGTCCTCGTTGACTGGTAGTTGGAAGTATCGGAGTAAATCCAGGAAATTGGGGATTCTGGCAAGGAAGATGACTCTGGTAAGGATCTGGATGGTTAAGGGAATGAGGTTTTCAAGAGTCATTGACGCAACCTGTTGAGCTAGGGTTGTGGTAAGATAGAACCCGGAGGGAAGACTTCCTTTTAGGTCCATGAAATTAAGGGTAAACAGACCGAGTCTGTCAGGAGGAGAGAAAGTGTTAAAGCAGCGAATCCCAGTAAGTAGGAGAGATTGGGAGAGGAGAGAAAAATTTTAAGTTGGAGAGAAAAGTAGCAGTTTTAAGCAAAGAAGTTTATCTGTCCTCGTTGACTGGTAGTTGGAAGTATCGGAGTAAATCCAGGAAGTTGGGGATTTTGGCAAGGGGGATGACTCTGGTAAGGATTTGGATGGTTAAGGGAATGAGGTTTTCAAGAGTCAGTGACTCAACCTGTTGAGCTAGGGTTGGATAATATTGGAAGAAGTAGGATTCGGGAGAGGTCCTGGTTCTGATTGACCAGAGGTCTCAGGAGCAGGTAAGGCGGGCAGCTGACATTGATATCTCTGGTGAGGAGGTGTCTGATTTTGGGGCGGCTGTGGCTGCGTAGAAGGAGCTAGCGGTGGGTTGGGCATAGAGGTACTCTTCATAGTTGTGATCATCTTCAGCCATCTGGGCAACGCCTCTTCCAGGCGTGATGAGGCTGGGAGCAGTTGGAGCACTTGGACCTGGTTTCCTTGCCATTCTTATGAGCTGTGATGCAGACATCGGTATCATGGCGTTGGCTGCAGACACTGCAGATGGTGGGTCCTATGCAGTTTTCTCTGTGATGCCCAAAATGCTGGCAGCAAAAACATCTGAGGAACTCTGGTGTTTACTCATGGATGGGGAAAGTCCCCCATATACCTAGATCCAGGGAGGGTGGAACTTGGCCGATGAAGGTGACGATCAGCTTGCTGATAGGGGCATCATACTGGTTCTTGTATCGCACTGCCCCGCTGATTTTCCTGCAAGAGTTAACTAAGGTGAATGGCAGAGGGACTGGATACTTGGTGAGGACGACTTTCTTCTGTATCAGGGCAGGGTCAAGCAGTGTCAGGGATGGCTCCTTTTGCAGAGAGCTGGTGGTTTCCTGATCCTTGGGAAAGATAATGAGCTCCCCATTATGGTTTGATCGAGCTCTAAAACGCTTTCCAGGATTGGTGGCCATGGCAGCAACAGCGGCGTAAGAAGTAGAGCTGTCAGTTTGTAGGAGTTTGAATTTGAGAAGAGGTTTCTTCACCTCTTTCTTTGGTACTGGTGCAAGAATACTGGAGGCAATGGCAGTGGCTTCCTTCAGGAGCTGGATTAGACACTCAGTGAAGTTGCAGTCCAGGGAATGGTTTCCTTTAGGGACAGATAGGGTCTCAGCAGGTTATTCTTCAGTTTCTATGCCTGTAAAAATATCAGGCGCCAAGGTTTGAGCTAAATCTGACTCTGCAACTGCCTGCTATGAAGTTGATGGTACACCTGAGGGTTCAGGAGTTGATAAAGACCGAGTAGTGGTATTAAATGATAATTGAGGTATTGAAGGTAATGGAGAAGGGAATTCTGTGCTCTTCTTGCGTTTGAAGGGATGCATCTGGCTCCTTAGGCGCTAGGGGTCCTGAAGTAGCCGAGGCACTTGTTTGATGCAATTTTGCATTCGTTGCAACTGCATCTCATGGTGTGGTTTGGTAGGGATTTGTCACTGACATCGGTGGTTTTAAGGCCTATCTTGATAAACAGCCTAATCCTATTCACTGAATAGTATTCACAGCTGCCGCAGTCAAAGGATGGGTCGCTGTATCACTTCTTACATTGTCGTTCACCTTCTGGATACAAGTGCCACATGCCTAGTTGCCAAGGAAGAAGGCGGACATGGTGACTAGGCTCTATAAGATCCACAGTGAAAATTTCACTAAGTGGGAGCAAAGTGTTTGGAGATATTGTCGGTGCGAGAGCTGCGCTGAGGGACTGAATGATTTATTTCTGAGACGAGCAGAGTACTTTGATTTATGCAGATGGAATTGTAGCAATCCACTGGGCAGGTGACTGACCGACCGCGAACAGGTGAGAAATGTGGGGCATTTGCGTTTTCTTACATTGACATCATGATTGATATAAATGCCCACGCTTGACATATAATAATGAGTCATACAGAGATGAAGGGAAGATGAATCTGCGGCTAAATACAAAAACAATATATACAGAGTATTTGTAGAGAATATGTACAATGCTGAAAAGAGCGCTACAAGCGGTGTAGGGCATTGTCCTTACAATAGGATTTCATAGGAAAACTCATAGACGGAAAAACCTTAGAATCAAATGCCTAGTTTTAAAGCAAACACAACGGTGAAATTTATGAAGGTATTACATAAGCATTGATTGTGGAGATGCCCAGGAAAAATTTAGAGGAAGAAAATTATAGTGGCAAAGTAGAGAAAATGCCTTACACTTTCTTAAAGGGTACAAAGAGAAAAGTAAAGGGTTCAGAAGAAATATTTAGCAAAATAGAAAAGCTAGGAAACATAAAAAGAGAAAGATATTGTAGTGAGAACATTGTAGAAAATTACTGAAAACATCACAATTGAGTAGGACGAGCAATGAAGAAGCTATTGTCGGCTACTACACAGCGAGCCTTCATAAACTCTCAATCACAAGATTATAGAATAAGCTCACATATTGGGAACTTTTAAAGAGGAAGAAATCAAAGTGAAGCATTGCACATGAATGTTACTCAGTTCATTTGATAGGGAGAAAAGGGAAAAGGGAATAAATGTTTTTGTAGGAATGGACTAGAGGCAGTTATATGTAAGAAACTGGTTATGGGGTGCCGTTTCAAATAGGGAATCTGCATCTTAGGAGGTAGGATGGTCTTGTAGGGGAAGATATCGGGTTGTTCTTCATAAAAGCAAATATGAAAGAGAAAACACGGAAAAACTAAAAGGGACAGTTTACGAGGAAGACTCAAGAGTGAATTGAAGCGTCAGTTGAGGAATAGGTATGATACTGCGTGGCAAAGTTTCGCTTTCAATATGCAAATTCATGACAAGTATGGATGCATATAATAAAGCATTAATGTAAAAGCATCCTATCTTACAAAGACAAGCCTAGCTGGGACCAGAAATCCCAGCTTAATTGAATATTAAAGGTCAACTCAAATATTGCTTCGAGAAATGTGTTGGTAAACGCTATACATTTCCTCTGAAGAGTCATTGTTTCGTATAAAGGATATTCCTTCAAATGCGTCAAGAGAATGTTAACATTGTAGCAATGTTGCTCGAAAACTGTTTATTCTGTCATCGCTGGAATGGGAATTGTAATTCCCATACCGAAACGACAGATAACAGTTTTCGTCCGGAAAACACCGTTTTAGATCAAAACAGTGAATCCTGTGATTATCAAGGGAGCTTTGAGCGTAATACTTCCGAAGTGAATTGATAAGCAAAGGTATTAAGAACATCTATTCATTTGATAGTATACAGGTGGTATTGTCAAATGCACTCTTGACTGTTATTTTTCAGAAAAATATATACTAAAACAATCCATTCAGAACCTAATAGATGTAATTTGTTATAATTCTTTATATATATATATATATATATATATATATATATATATATATATATATATATATATATATATATATATATATATATATATATATATATATATATATATATATATATATATATATATATATATAGATAGATAGATAGATATGTATATATCTATATATATATATATATATATATATATATATATATATATATATATATATATATATATATATATATATATATATATGTATGTATGTATGTATATATATATATATATATATATATATATATATATATATATATATATATATATATATATATATATATATATATATATATATATATATATATATATATATATATATATATGTATATATGTACATATATATATACATCTATATTACATATATATATAAATATAAATCTATATATATATATATATATATATATATATATATATATATATATATATATATATATATATATATATATATATATATATATATATATATTCATATATATATATATATATATATATATATATATATATATATATATATATATATATTTATATATATATATATATATATATATATATATATATATATATATATATATTATATATATATATATAGAATAATAACACAAGATAAACGTTTCATACATTTACCTCCACTCGCATCTGTTTATATTCTTTATAAGTCAGTCCATACCATCAATTTTTCTTAGCTCGTCAACCCAGTGTTTTGTCATCCATTATATGCTTCTTTTCCAAATTCTTGGGACCCATTCAGTTATTTTTAATGCCATTTATTTAATGTCCTTCCCATCATATGTCCCGCCCATGTCCATTTCTTCGTGTTTTTTTTTATTTATTTATTTTTTTTTTTTTTTTTTTTACATGGTTTTAGAATATCCTCTACTTTACCTTCTTGTTGTACCCATGCTGCTCGTTTTCTGTCTCTTAAGTGTTATTCCCATCAATATTCTTCCCATAGCTCTTTGGAGTCGTAACTAACTTATTTTTTGAGGCTTTAGATAGTCTCTAATTTTCTGATGGTTAAATTAATACTGAGAACTTATCGGAGAGAGTAGCATTTTACGTTTCGTAATCTCATTTTGTTTCCCAAAAGCTCTCCATCCCATGACTTCCCATGCTATAGTTTTAATTTTGGTCTCATGTCCTTTGATCCCTTACTGTCTGTCCTAAGTAGGTGTATTCATCGTCCATCTCTAGATGTTCGTCCATAACCCTTTTTGGTTGTATTTCTACATTTTCATTAAATATTATCTTATTTATTTTTTGGCCTATATATCTGCTTTCCCTTTTAAAATCTTCTATCATCTTTTCCTATTCTTCTCATAATTCCCTAACTAGAACTATGTTACCTAAAAATCTTAAGTCAAGGTTATCCCCATTATTGTCAATTTCAACAATTTCCCTATCTAAATTCTTAACAAGTTTTTCTAAGCATTCTTTAAATAATTTAGGAGCGGTAAGGCCTTTCTGTCTAAAATGTTTTCTTAGTTAGAATGTTTTCATTAATTTTTTTATGTGATTTTAAGATTGCTGTACTTTCCTTATGGATATCTTAAAATGTTCTAATATAAGCTTCATCTATTCTTTGTTTTTGAAGGGCTTTCATAACTGACGAAATTTTGACAAAACCAAAAGCTTTTTCATAGTCTATAAATGCCATACATAGTGGTTTGTTCTAATTCATTGATTCATCCATTAGTTGATTAATTTCATGGTTATTACTACTACTACTACTACTACTACTACTACTACTACTACTACTACTATTATTATTATTATTATTATTATTATTATTATTATTATTATTATTATTATTATTATTACCTGGTAAGCTACAACTCTAGTTGAAAAAGCAGGATGCTATAAGCCTAGAGGCCCCAACAGGGAAAGTAGCTCAGTGAGGGAAGGAAACAAAGAAAACTAAACATTTCAAGACCAGCATCAACATCTAAATAAATATTTCAATATAAACTTTAAAAACTTTAACAAAGCAAGAGAAAGAAAAATTAGATAGAATAGTGTGCCCGGGTGTACTCTTAAGCAAGAGAAGTGTTATCCAAGACAGTGGAAGACCATGGTACAGAGGCTATAGCAATAGCCAAGACTAGAGAACAATGGTTTAATTTTGGAGTGTCCTTCTCCTAGAAGAGCTGCTTACCATAGCTAAAGAGTCTCTTCTACCCTTATCAAGAGGAAAGTAGCCATTGAACAATTACAGTGCATTAGTTAACCCCTTGGGTGAAGAAGAATTGGTTAGTTGTTGAATACCCGGTTGAAAAGCCTGCCTATTCGTGAGTGTGTGTGTGTCTGTGTCAGAGAGAGAGAGAGAGAGAGAGAGAGAGAGAGAGAGAGAGAGAGAGAGAGAGAGAGAGAGAGAGAGATGATTATATATATGAATTCCTATCCTACTTATCTTTATTACCCTCGCATGATTTAACTTCCATTTGCTTTTATTTTACTATAACCATTTATATAAATTCTCAAAAATTACTAACCGGTATTTTTCCTTCTAATATACTGACACAATGTTGTAGCGAAACAGATATAAAGGTGACACCTTACATGAAAAGGTTATACCTTCTCACCTCTGTCCGCTTATCTCTGTTATTAATTAATGGATACGATCTTTACTTAGCTGGTCCTGTTATATTGTTAAGCTTGTTGATTCAGTTTTATCTGTGTGGAAATTATTAGAATGTGCGCGTAAAGGATTATCTAAATACACTGTCACAAAAGATTTCTCTTTTAAAACTAATCTCAGACTTGAATAGAAGAGGAAGGTAATATCTCTACCCTGGAAAAAAGGGGAATTACTAACAGCTGTAGCACTCTTTTGCAGGCTGGTACAAATGGCAAGTGACAAAGTGACACTAAAAGAGGCGAGGAAGATCATTAAATCATTATTGTAAGATTTTGCTTAACTTGTAACATGCGTTGATCCCCATTTACCACATGTGTAATAAAGCAAAACTATAAAAAAGTAGAAGTAAGTATTTAGATAATTTTTAATCTATTTCAGATGTTTAGGTAAACAATATGTACCAGCATGAATAATAATAGTGGAAGAGTTCGTGAATAAACAACAAAATATTAGTAAAAAAAAAAATTCCAAGATTTTCAAAATAGAAATAAATTGAATTTTCTTATGAAAAATCTAATCAAATCACATAATGTTTTAGAGTGTTCTAGAAGATCCAATCTGTGACCAGTTAAAACAATATTAGAGTTTTAGATATGAACATCTAATGGGTCTTTTTATACATAAAATAATTAGGAAAGCCCAGTGTCTTAAAATAGACAAATCATTTGTTAAACTTCCCACAAAAAATCCAAAGTATCAAGGTAAAGCAAAACTATTGTGATTTTTTTTTATATATGAAAATTCCATTGGTCCCAGAATAGATAAAAAAAAAAACCTTCGCAGAATTTTACTCTCTAGAATCAAATTGCCTTTGGATAGATAAAACTGTTTTTAACTTTCCTGGAAAATCCAAAGAACCTTCTTCCACCTGCCTCAACAAATTATCCTCTTGAAAAGGTGAAGGACATTAGAATTGATCATCACTCCTCAAGAGTTTTTGACTATTTTACAACGTGACATTTACAAAAGACACTTTCGTAAGATGCATTTAAAGGCTGATGATGAAAAATAAGAAAAGGTGTGATGAAACAAACTGAACAATTCTAATTTTAAAGCATAATCACGAAGCTATCGAATGATGAATATAAAATACATGAACTTTTTCCTTCCGATCACTGAAAATAGTATTCTGTCAGCCCCCTTTTTATAAAGGAAAGACCAGACAATTCTCAAAACTCCCTCTACTAATATTAATCTCTCAACCTCCGTGGTGATAGCTTTAAATTCGATACTAAAATAGAAATAGATAATTCCATGAATCGAATTGATTTAGTGAACGGAGATTCAAAATTATATGAGAGAGAGAGAGAGAGAGAGAGAGAGAGAGAGAGAGAGAGAGAGAGGAGAGAGAGGAGAGAGAGAGAGAGAGAGAGAGAGAGAGAGGAGTCACCGTTCTAATTTATTTACCCATATCAATTTACATCTAATTTTTCAGCGATTTCAGTCGGTTTGCCTCTTAGTATTGTACAAAAGTTTAAAAAGTACTATAATTCCCATAGCTTCACTCTCAATTCTATTCAAGTACATCCCTGTGTATATCATCTTGCAAGTGCTTCCGAATGAAATGTTTACGATTCATTGAAGGTGAAGACATCTAAGTTAGAATTCCATGGTAGTGAATCAATACTTATTTATCAAACCTGGTGTCTTAGCACTCATAATGTGTGGAGGTTTAAGCTTTTACAAATATTTCTATTCATAAGATATATATTCTAAAGTTCTTATTTGTTCAAATCTGAAATATTATTTCTAAATGTGACATCTTCTACTGGTTCCTTACTTATTCCTATTTACTAAGAGGCTAGCCTTCTATATTACGAACCTGCCGCCGTATCCCTTTTACCTAGGGGGGGTGGGGCTGGTGGGTTAGATAATTAAGGGTCTTTGCTACTTTCCTTCACCAATTAGCTATGCTTACTTATTTTGCTTATACTTTGTCTCCGTTCTTGGTTCCATTTTCCTATCCTCCTCTTATAAGAAGTAAATAGTGTATATCGCGACATTCAACGAAATAAGTAGCCTACAATATATACAATAGATATATAATGTATACCGTTAGGTTTTTGTTTTACAAGTTCAGGAAGTCAAACACTAAAATCAATTAGCTAAAATGCTCTAACTTTGGTCTTTTGAGTCTACGACTTAAATAGTTTTAAGAGTATGAGACATCAGACTTGAGGTAGTGGCAGATTTAAACATAAATAGTCAAAATTAGATAGTATAGATGGCTTTCAAGAATATAATTGCATTTCAAGTTTAAATAAAATTTACAAGTCTTACAAATGCACTATCTAATGCATGTAAACTGGTATAAACCAACAGATTCGCTGGACAGGTTACATAATCACTTAATATATATCTCAATCCACAATCGTCTTTACTAAATCGCGAGAAGTAAGAAAGTACAATTTTCTATTAAAAAAATAAAATACGGGTCAAAGTTATGATTTAGTAACATTTCTTTTCACAACTGTAAGTTGCATTAAAGTTTATGCTAAGTAGGTAGACCGAGTTACTTTAGAGCGGCTATATAGAGTTCTTAACACTTCATTTCGTTATAGCAATTAAGACAAAATTTAACTAGACTCAGACGGTTATTCACCCTTCATCTCTTCCTCAAAACTGCACTCAATCAAATCAAATATTAAAACCATACGGATCAGATATATCAAAGAGAAAAGAGATATTAAAGCCTAAAAAAAACTTAAATTTTATCTGTCTTTCAGAGGACTATTGTGGCTGAAGTTCCAGAGATGTGTCCTCTGCTAACTCGAACTACCCTTGACTTACCCACACCTTCAGGCACTCGTATGTTAATTGTCACGTGGTTCATCATCAAAAACTTCTGTTCAAATATGCTCGTAAGAATCTTTGTAAGAAAAGAACTTTATGGTTACATATTTTCATGGAACGTTACTAAAATTATTCCTATTCACTTAATAAAAAAAGAAACTTTTACAAAGAAATGGGTAAATATATACGAAGATATATTTATTTTTCTGACGTCACTTCCTTTTTAACTTGCACGTGTGCTCGATTCTATTCGTTCTGGAATTTCTAGATTTCCTACATCACATCAGAATTTAAACTGAATGTAATAAGAATACACTGCATTACATTTTTACACGTCATAGTAGATTCATATACGTAATTACAGTATAAGTGCATATATGGCTCGGAGTAATTACATAACGATGAACTATGATGATAATAGTGATAAATGTAAAGACTACTATTGCTACTCATATTACTGTAATAGTTTTAATCTATTAATAGGTACAATGTACTTTATAATCCTAAACTCTAAAGATTATTTCTAGCAAATACACATACTATTAAACACACAATCTCTCTCTCTCTCTCTCTCTCTCTCCTCTCTCTCTCTCTCTCTCTCTCTCTCTCTCTCTCTGAAACAATAATCAATACTTCCCTATTTCAAATATTTTTACATTACAAAGAGAGAGAGAGAGAGAGAGAGAGAGAGAGAGAGAGAGAGAGAGAGAGAGAGAGAGAGAGAGAGAGAGAGAGAGAGAGAGAATTCCCTATTTCAAATATTTTTACATTACAAAGAAAGAGAGAGAGAGAGAGAGAGAGAGAGAGAGAGAGAGAGAGAGAGAGAGAGAGAGAGAGAGAGAGAGAGAGATATACCCTTCAACACCCTCTTACAGCCAACAACGCTGCCTGTCACTCGGTTACATAATTTTTAATACCACATCTCAAAATGAAGTCCACTGGTTACCTATTCATGACGTCGTCTGCTGCCATCTGGTTCTTGACATTTATTAAATGCTGGTGAATAAAACAATTCTGTAACTGATAGCTTAAAAAAACGCAAGAAAGGATCAGAAAAGCCTAGGTTATATTCTCGCTCTTTTCCTCCTTTTCTCTTTTTCATTGTAAATGTATATATATATATATATATATATATATATATATTATATATATATATATATATATATATATATATATATATATATATATATATATATATATATATATATATATATGCGTGTGTGTGTTATTCTTTGTTGTATGTATATATATATATATATATATATATATATATATATATATATATATATATATATATATATATATATATATATATATATATATATATATATATATATATATATATATGCGTGTGTGTGTGTTATTCTTTGTGGTTTTGTGAGAGAAATCAGTGCTTCGATTTTTGTCACATTCATACTTAAGAGGCTTTATCTTGGATGAAGTGCCTATGTAAGAGTTTGACTATTTTAGCCGTGTAATACACGCGCACAAATCTTTGTCAACCAAGCATCTAAAATACATTACATAGGCGTCGTCTTTGAACTTTGTCTTACACTCATCCTTTTTCCTCTTGGATATTTTAGGCATTCATCTAGTTCTACTGTCCTGCCTCCTAACGCAATACGTGTTAGGTCCTCCTCTCCTTATTCCTTTCAACACTTCTGGATTTTACACTTTCCTCCCAGACTGATTGTGACCAATCCTTTCTGGTATGCTTAAGTTCTTTTTAAGCCTCATACACAATGCAAATAGGTAATTCGAACAAATCATATATATATATATACATACATACATATATATATATATATATATATATATATATATATATATATATATATATATATATTATATAAGATATATATATATATATATATATATATATATATATATATATATATATATATATATATATATATATATATATATATATATATATATATATATATATATATATATATATATATATATATATATAACTAGTTTAGCTTTCCGATCTCGTGAGATTAAAGCTCTGTTGGTGGACCTTGATGCTTATGGAGGTGTATACCCAAATGGTATTTTTCCTTTGTTTTTTATAAAGACAGCAGATTTCTTAGCTCCAAAGTTATCTGTTATATTGCGCAAGTTAGCAAGAAGAGGAGCTTTTAGCACTAGTTGGAAAATTGTTAATGTTACTCCTCTATGTAAATGTGTTTGTGGTAGCTCAAGTCTCACTGATTACCGCCTTATTTCCATAACTCCCATATCATCTAAAGTTTTTGAACATCTTCTGGCAAAACGTCTTAATAGGTTTGCTGAAGGTAATCATCTACTCCCTAGTTTGCAATTTGGTTTTCGTAAAGGCCTTGGAGCATGTGATGCCCTTCTTACAATTCCCATTGTTGTATAGTAGTCCCTTGATTGTGGTCAGGAAGTTCGTATGACTGGCCTTGATTTTAGTGCTGCATTTGACTGTGTTAATCATGAGTCCCTTGTTTCCAGACTCAAACAGTTTTTAGTGAGTGGTTCGTTTCTTATCATCATTAAAGAATTTATAAGTACTAGATTGCAAAATGTTTTTGATGATGAGTACCATAGTGAGTATAGGAATTTGATATCTGGTGTTCCTCAGGATAGTGTTCTTGGCCCATTACTTTCCATACTATATACACATGACATGTGGTTTGACCTAGGAAACAAGCTTGTTGCATATGCAGATGATGCTACACTATTTGAATCAATTTCATCTCCTGAATGTAGACCTGGGCTTGATGCATCCTTTTAGCTAAAACTAGTACATGGTGCAAATTATGGCGCATGAAGTTTAATCTTAACAAAACTCAAAGCATATTTTTAAGTAGGTCAAGGACAGTGGCTCCTCAACATCTAGATCTCTGCATTGAAAATGTTTCTTTAACTCTGTATGACTCTTTCGAAATTTTAGGTGTGATTCTCAACAGCAAATTTACTTTTGAGAAACACATATATAGGTCTTTGTCTTTTTCAATTGTACAAAAAAAGGGCTTGTTGAGGAAAGCTTTTAAGATTTTCAGTAATCAATCAAGTATGGAGAAGTGTTTTGATTCTTTCATTCGATCTTGTTTCGAGTATTGTTCTCCTGTCTTGTCTTCAGCTGCTGATTCCCATCCTTATTTGTTGGGCAGGATCTTATGGTCTATTAAATTTTTTATTCCTGATCTAGATATCCATCTCTGGCACCATCGTTCAATTTGTGCATTGTATAAGATTTTTCATGATTCTGATCATCTTTTACACTCGGATCTTACTGGACAGTTCCATCCTGTTTGTAATAATTGACACGCAGTTAATTCTAAAAGTCAGGCCTTTCCATCATGAGTCTCAATACTACACAATACTATAGAAGTTTTATTCCTGCTCTGACCAAGTAGTGAAACCATCTTCCTTATCGGGTAGTTGAATCAGTAGAACTTTAAAACCTCAAACATGCAGCAAATGTATTTATGTTGAACAGGCTGACATAAGCCTTTCATATCTTATGTATGAAATTTTTTTTTATGTCGTTATTGTTTTTAAAATATCTTATTCATTTGCTCATTATTTCTCATATCGTTCATTCATTTCCTTATTTCCATTTCCTGACTGGGCTATTTTTTCCTGTTGGAGCCCTTCGACTAAGCATCCTGCTTTTCCAACTAGGGTTGTAGCTTGGCTGGTAATAATAATGAAAATAGTAATAAGAAGTGGTTTACTCAGCATCCCTTGGTCCCCTTGGGACTAAGGACCACTCCTAAAGACGATCTTGATGCCTCGGCAGATGGAATGGTGTATGGGGTCCCATTTGTCGTCATTGTATAGCGTTTTTCCATCTGCAACCTCCTCCAATAATCTCCTGCGCCTCTGTCACATTATGGTGAAACTTACTTCTTGCTACCAGACTCAACACAGCTAATCAACACATAACGACAGATCTGCAGTCATCAATGCACAATTCCCTGCGCAACCACAAGAGGAAGCCACTGCAAATACCCAGTATAACAAGTCTACCTTTGGCACCTAGGAAGTATCATTCTTAGGGTACCATATCACTCTTGAACTAGTCCACCCCCTCCCAGAGAAGGTAGCCGCCATTCAGAACTTCCCCATGTCCTTGACCGTCTAAGCATTGCAAGAATTCTTGGCATGATAAGTGATTATCACCAGCTCCTGCCAGCTATCCTCCCCACTCATGCCTCCCTCTATGACTCCTTGAAGGACAAGCCAAAAGACCTGAAGGGGGGTCCCCTTTAGGAAGAAGCCCTCTACAACACAAAGAATGTCCTTTCAACTTTTACTGCTCTCACTTTTCCTATGCCTCATGTACCTCTCCTTCTCTCCACCGATGCCAGCAATGTCGCTATTGGTGCAGTATTCGAGCAGATGGTCAATGACTATACCTGCCCATTGGCCTTCTTCAGTAGAAAACTGTCCAAGACCAAATCCGGCTAATCTACCCTTGACCGTGAATTTTTGGTGGTGTATTGGGCTGTCTGCGACTTTCACCACTTTTTAAGAAGGTGCACCTTTCGTCATTTGCATGGACCACATGCCTCTGTTGTATGCCTTCACTCGACAGTCTTACGCTTGGTCTGCTTGTCAATACCAACTTCACTGTGACTTGACTGACTACAATTGCACCCGTCAACACCCTCCTAGGAAAATGGATCTCGTTTCCGATGCCCTGTCAAGAAACACATTGGTCGCCATTCACCTGGAATTAGATTACAATGCCTTGGCAGAAGCCAAAGAAAAGATTCAGTCTACCAAGGATGTTAGACATCCTTCACGCCATTTTGATTGGAAGACGTGTCCCTCAACGATTCCAATACCACCCTTCTATGTGATGCCATTACTGGTAGTCCACGACCATGTTTACCTGCTCCCATGCACCGACACG
>NC_090737.1:92663338-92675838 GCF_036898095.1 Palaemon carinicauda | reverse complement strand
TGATTGCCATGGCTAAGGAACGTTAGACTCTGCCTCTTAATCATGATTTGAGCAACCCATAAGTGAAGCTACTCACATACTTGGTAGCTACTTGGAATTAGTATCCACTAACTTCATTAGTGTTAGTACAAGTAAGGAAGGTTCTCCAGATGGGACGTCTGATTATACCTTGATTTTGTTAGTAATTAAGACAGCAGCCTGTCCATGATGTGTCATACGCATTTAAGATATATATATATATATATATATATATATATATATATATATATATATATATATATATATATATATATATATATATATATATATATATATATATATATATATGTATATATATATATATATATATATATATATATATATATATATATATATATATATATATATATATATATATATATATATATATATATATATATATATATATAATAAATCTCAAGCAGACTGGAATGGCCCTTTGGGTGATCTTTTTCTTTTGAATTGGTCACATTTGTATAAAAGTGTTGAGCCTGTAGTTCTTTTGAAGTAGAATCTGGTCAACATAATTGATAGGCGTGGAAAACAAAAAAAGGTTCACTGATGATTATAGACGTGATTGTGTAGGAGAAACAGAAGGCATATCATCTTTGGAAGGGTTATAGATCAGATTTGACATGGAATAACTATACTCAGCCAAGAGCTATTACTCACAGTGTTTATGCATCAGTTTATAAGGGATACAATTTAACCATAAAAGAAACATATTTTGGTATAACCTAGCAACATAAGTGGTGAGCAACCCTTGAATCTGCACTCTTTGGTGTGGATTTAACAGTTCCTCATTTCGTACCTCATGTGTTTTACACGCTTGTAAACTGTAACAGTTTTGTTTTTTTAACTTATCACCCGCTCTTCCCAGCACTAATAATAAACCAGCCTGTGAAAGCATACTAGCTCATGCTTTATTTTGTTTGAGTTTTTGTGACATTCTTGCCAGCATGTCCAGGTATATAAACTCAATGCCTATTTCATAGTTTAGTTGCATTCACCTCGCCTCTCAGTTACAGCCAAAATGCTCAATTGCACATTGGTGACCCCGTAGTGACTCGAACACCCAGCCTTCTGATCTTGAGTGACCATCGGAGTGAGTAGCTCCCTCCTGCCTTCCCTCTCACTGCTTTGTCTTACTGTTTGTTGATACCGCCCTCCGACCCTGACTCTCCTACCAGTGCTACACCTACCAAACTACTGACCTTTGCAAGTATAGAGGCATGATCTGGTTACAGTGTGCAGAGACCCAGTTCCATTTCAAGGGCGGGATTGGTTCAAGCACCAAAGCTGACTATGTCCTCGTGGAAATCCCTGAGTACACTTTTCCGGAAATCTCCGTTTGGCTTTGTGAGTAAGGGGACACCCCAATAGCTTACGACACTCTCAAAACTTATCTCCTTGAGCAATACTCACCATTGCCAACTGCCCCGTATAGTCAAGCTTTCCAGCTCTCAACAACCGTTGGAGACCAAAAGGCTTTGTTCGTCCTCAGGGAAATGACCGGTATCTCTTGCCTGGAACCTGTCACATACGGTTTTCATCAGGAGGTGTCCCTACTTCATGCCATTTTGATGAAATTCTTACCTGGGCAGTACGCGCTGCCATACTGGATGTCGATATTTTACTCATGACGGATCTGACGACCAAAGTCGATGCCCTTATGTACAGCCATTTCCCCACCTTCAAAACCTCTATACACATCCACTCATGATAAAGAGAACAACTTTTCAACGTTGACTGAAGCTGATATGAATACGGTAAGATACAGACGCCCACGGCAAAAAATCTGGCCACTACCAACCTTTGTCACCACTCGCTCACACCAAAACCAACGACCTCCACAGCCACTTATTAATGTTTATCAGCCCCAGTTATGATACTAGCACTCCAGATTCACGGCTGCTGCGAAGAAATGTGCGAACGGTTGTCAGTGGCCAATACACGTGTAAATAGGCCATCACTTGGGGCAGTGGTCTTGCTGAAATACTAATATTTTCTTTTTACATGATACAAGTATGGGCGGGGTAGATACAGGGGATGCCACTCACCAACGGTTAGTTAGAGCAGACTCTTACTCTTTGACACCTCTTCAACTCAGTATAGCCAGGAATTCTGAAAAATAGATTCTATTCTATTGAAAGCAGCTTTTGTGTAAAGGCACGTAGCATTTCTGCCCTTGCTTTCCTCTCATGACATGATATGATTATAAGCCATGAAGAGCTATCAGAAGATGAAGATATTTCAGAAGAATTTCCGTCGTATTAGTGTTCTGAGAGTAAGAGGTACCAATAGGAGAAGGCCAACGCCGTTGTTCCCAATTTCTGTGAGGAATGCTCATTCCAGAGTAGCATGCTATGGACCAACAATAGGATTTTTTTTCAAATATATCGCCACAAGGTCATCTAACTATATATGCAAATGTAATTCGGTTTTTAAGGAGGAAATGCTAATTCAAACAAAAATGATACATTTTGAATTATGATATGAGAGGCCTAATTAAAAAAAAAAAGAACAAAACTGGGAATGGTAAATTTGCGTCTATTGCATATAATGTTAACTCATTTTAAACATTTTTCCTCATTTCTTTTTATGTTCTTATTTGTAAATTTGGCATTTTATTAATTTGTTTATACATGTTGATCAATATTTTTTTTTTCTTTAGATTTGTTCTAAAGCAATATTAGAAAATATCATTTCATAATTGTTCCCACTGGAAAAAACTACATTTTCTTTTAAACCAAAACCAACATTATTCTTTTTATAAATGTTTATTTGGAGTAAAATTACCATACAATATTTCATAATTCCAAAGGAAAAAAGTATATTATCATTGGCAATTTTCCCCACTAGCAATGTACAGACTGGCAACCTTCCTGCTGGCAATTTTCCAACGGGGAATTTTCCGTGCACGAGGAAAGACATAACTACATCATGGAATAATCAAGTTCTGGATAACGTCGAAATATGACTCATTTCTATTAGTTTAACTTTGCTTGCATGCGGGTTTGATTAATATGCTCGTATTTTATTCTAAACTTTATGAAGGAAGGTACTAGGAAGCCTCAATTGCTCTTAATGACATTCGTAAAAGTTTATGAGAGAGTACAGTTTGCTATATCCATCCTAACTTTTGGCAGAGTGATAAAATTGGGTGGGCAGGTGATGTCATAGCCAAGAAAAAATTTTAATTACTTCAATAGAATCATTATTAGTAGTCCCATTTGTCGTCGGCAACACGTCTAATGTTATTCATTTATAACTGCTTATTGCATTCCTTTTGCTATGATTAAAAAAAAAAAATAAAAAGTGAATTACTTGAGAACCGTCAGCATTGTCATCAACATTGATATTAAAAGAGAATTCAGATAACATAATAAAGTTATTGACAACGAAGTACTTTCGAATTAATTGGATGCTTATAATTAGGAAGAAAAAAATACGATTCGCAAATTTAACCTCTTTGACGATTACTTTATTGGAAACGCTCTATCATGACTGGTTCTACTCTCATACACTGGACATGTCATTCCTGGAACTTGCAGCATAACTTAGTCATCACCAGCGAATGCTGTTTGCTCATAATGAATTTCAGATTAGATTACACTTCAAATGTGTTCAATTCAGTGTGTAATTATCTGAGTGTTTATCAAACATGTTGGTCTGCATGTTACCCATGAATCGTCGAAATTAAGCGACCCTCAATTGGAATATTGAACGGATTTTTTTATCAAAACCATCGAGAAGAAATTGATTGGATCAATATGCATTTGGAATGTATTACTGGTTCTGAATCTCTATTTAGCATGAATAAGGGACGTTCAGGCATCATGAATATAAAATACATTTTTCAACAATCAGAAAAGCAGCTTCAGATACCATGTTGATGAGTGTAAGATGTAATATTAGGAAATTGATATTACTGAATTTCCATGAGGTGATGCATTCCCTTTCAATAATTAGCTGATGAGCTTGTTAGAATAATCACTAGAAATGAATATCTTAGGAGATTGATATAATTACAGTCATATGAGAACTATTGGTAGTATTTACATTTATCATCATCATAAATATCAAGTACATATATGAAGGGGAATTTTTAATGAATCTACTACGACGCATAAAAATCTAATGCGATGAACGATATTTCAAAGAGTGCAGAAGGCATAGTATTGAACACATTTGCTAATAATTGGAAGTTAGAGAGGAAGGGTCCTTATATAATAGGAGCCACGATTTAGAAATTAAGTTATATGTTAGTTATAGTCAGTTTATGGGTTTTTTTTTAAATGAATAGAAATAATTTTAGTAACATCATAGGAAATTATGTAAAGATAAATTCTTTTATTAGAAAGATCCTTACAAGTAATTTGGGTCTAAGGTTTGGTGTTTACCATGAGACAATTAGCTTAATGCTTACCGAGATTGGTTATATAATTTAAATGGGAGTTTTGGATTGAAGCGGGCATATATCTCTAGAAGTTCAGCTACGACCGTCCTTTGGGAGATAGATGAAGGTTAAGTGTCCCCTTTTTCCTCTGATATAACTGTTCTCTTCGAGATATGTCTTTTCTATGGGAATATAACTTGACTGTACCCGAAATGATCTCAGGAACTGAAGAGTTAATAACGGTCCAAGCCGAGTGCAGTTTTGTTTATGAATTGCTTTAACTAATTGAAGTACTCAGAATCGCTATATAGTCGCTCAGTCTAACTGAACAGTTGCCTAAACTTATCTTAACTTGCTGTTATGAAATAGTGTCACTAAATAATTTGATGGCAACCGGCTGTATCATCCAGACCCGAGCTCTGTATACAGTACCATACAGTATAAGCGTCTTTTGTATTTCTTTAATAAACAACAGTACATTCGTATTTCTCACGATTTAGGAAAGGCGAGTTTGGATTGAGATATAAGTTATATGATTATGTAATCTGTTAAACGAAATTACAGTTAGATACCGGTTTTTATACACTAATGATGAATATGTAAGAATCGTTTACTATTTTTTTTCCTTGTTTTTGTATAAAATTGAATTTTTTGTAAGCCAACCGTATTATTCATTCCTTTTATATATATGTATATATATAATTATATATATATATATATATATATATATATATATATATATATATATATATATATATATGTATATATATACATATATACATATATATGTATATATATATATATATATATATATATATATATATATATATATATATATATATATATATATATATATATATATATATAAAATTTTTCACCACCTCGTGTCGGGTCACCATTACTCTTAAAACTATCAAATTCGTAGACACAAAAAGTGCATTTTAGATAATGTATTATGATGATTTCTTTATAGACCTGTAAAAAAAAATGACCGGCTACGTAGCATTCATTTTTTTTTTTTTTTTATAAAGCCATTCCGTATCAGGTCCATCAATTTGTTGGGAACACACACACACACACACTCACACACACACACACACAAACACACACACACACACACACACACACACACACATATATATATATATATATATATATATATATATATATATATATATATATATATATATATGTGTGTGTGTGTGTGTGTGTGTGTGTGTGTGTGTATGTGTGTCTAACATATATATTATCCATTTCTTTTTCCGAGAATGGTCAACCTTTTGATTCTAATGAAATATTTAGGTATGAGTTCGTTACTTTTCTCTCTCTCTCTCTCTCTCTCTCTCTCTCTCTCTCTCTCTCTCTCTCTCTCTCTCTCTCTCTCTCTCTCTCTGCTGACCATATTAGCTTCTCCCAGCTGCCTGAACATTCACTTCCAGATGGTGGAATTCTCAGCCTTATTTTTTAGTAGGAAAAGTGTGTCCACTCTCTTTGGCTAAGGATAAATTGGGCCCTTTATTTTCCTTATATTGTCTCACAAAATTTTTTACATATTTAATTGATTAATTGATTTATTAAATTTATATGAACGTTTTGGATACGTGTCATATTCTGAATTTATCATTCATCTAATATACGGAATAAAAAAATGTCCTGAGGGCTGATGGTAGCATTGCTAAAATAGCTTATTTTTAAGTAACACATCATACTATAGAGAACGTTTAGCTACATAAAAGAATAATGATATTGCCATGAGTTTTTTTTTTTTTTTTTTGTTAGAGTTAGACACAGTTTGATTTACTAACAGCAAAGGTCAAGAAGAGGTGGATATTGAGATATCTATGCTAGACTTGAAATATGCTTAAACCCTTGGGGAGGCAGCAGTAAATTTTATTTCTTAACGCTTGATCAACTCTATTTCCAATTCCAGATGGAGTCTCCGAACGACTAAGGAACCATAGAAAGTTTCTTTGGGATTGGCATGGAATGATCATGTGAGCTAGCTTTTATGGAGGATATCTTCCTTGGATATTTACATTTCAATAACACAGTAGATTGAAAACTAACATTACCGTAAGTATCCTACTAAATAATTCAAAACACATTCAATCACTCATTTACTCATCCTCATCCTCTGGTTTTGGCTTTGTTTAAGTTACGTCTACTTATTTGTGTTTCCAAACTTGCGCTTTCTATCGTAAGTATGGCATCTTGGCTGTTGAAATTGTATGTTTCATATTTTATATCGGGATTTTTATTACTATTAAAACTATTTCGGGCACTACAGACCAACATTGATATATCATGATACAGTTTATGTAAAGAACAGTAGCTTACGCACTTTTTCCAAAGTACCTCTTATACTAAAGCCTGTCCGCCATTTTTTTTATCAAGTGTAAATGGGGCAGAACTTTTCTTCAGTTGAAGAGACATTTTAAAAATAAAAACCGAACGCTCCCATTTTTAGATATAATTTGACATATGACATTTTCAATGCCCATGCTTTTTTGACACCTTATAATGTTTCAGGTTGTTGATATCATCATCGATACCATGAAGTATTTAAACTTAATAATAGAAAACCTCCATTCAACATATCTATACCTAATACCTTAATTCACATGTTGAGATACGAAAGAAAATAAGATAATTGAAGAAAAGATTAAGAAAAGTACACCCATGTCGTCAAAAATTATGTCAGTGTGATGGAAAGTTGAGACTGTCAGACTTGGATCTACGGACTTAAAAGTCTAAGATGACCTCATTCGGCGTTCTAGGAGAGAGAGAGAGAGAGAGAGAGAGAGAGAGAGAGAGAGAGAGAGAGAGAGAGAGAGAGAGAGAGAGAGATCGGAATAGAAGACGGAAAAGAAGATATCGTTATTCATTGCATTTTCTAATCAGATATCAAGACATTAATGGTAATGAATAGGAATGAATACAAAAACAAGCTTTTATGGAAGATGCATCTTTTACATTTTTAAAAAGGAATGTACAAAATAGAGCTAAAAGTTTGCTTTTTTTTAGGTAGAGAGAGAGAGAGAGAGAGAGAGAGAGAGAGAGAGAGAGAGAGAGAGAGAGAGAGAGAGAGAGAGAGAGAGAGAGAGAGAGAGAGTTTTATTGATTTTGTAATTATCAAATTATTCTAGAGCTTTATTTCCAATTCAAAACGCGCCACTCTCTCTTTTCATATGGGAGTCCACCTTGCGTTGGGAATGCTATATGATATTACGAGGAAGTATTCTGGCTCAGTTGCTGTCACCCTGCATCCTTCGGGGTCAGCTGCTGTCACCCATATCATGCTGCAAATTAAACTGTTGTTTGATAACGGAAAGAGAGAGAGAGAGAGAGAGAGAGAGAGAGAGAGAGAGAGAGAGAGAGAGAGAGAGAGAGAGAGAGAGAGAGAATGCACAAATTTTAATTCGTTTCACTAATATATGAGATTTTAAAAGTTTTGTAAGTATTTATAATTAGATGGTAAAATAATGATGAACAGGACACATAATCTTACAAATAGGGAAAAGGGGTTTAGGCTCGTTTTTATTCGTTTGCTTATTACTGCACCAGCCTCTGATTGCGAAATTATATTGTCCTTGATATGGTTATCCGATTGACATTTTGATTTATAATGTATCCTGGTCATTGAACTTCCTGCCTCCCTTATATTTATATCTGGGACAGTGAAGGTTTATGTATTTTACCTTCTTTAATTTTTAAAGACAAGTTTCCTCTCGCTTCGAAGGTGAAGCCTAACATCGCATGCTATTTGGGTTCTGGTGTTTCTTCATAGATATTTACAAGAAAAATATGAGCCTATGTATCTCGCTATTCATGCCGGCAATATTAAAAAGTTTTGCATTTGTTGCCTTCTTCCGAAATACTAGTAATTCTTGTGGCTTTTATTTTCATGGTTAATGTTCATAATATTACACATCGTGGTTTTTTTTTTTATATATATATTAACATGAAAAGATAGGTTCTAGCGAAACATCCTAATTCCAGTGTGTACATATCATCTACAAAGAAAAGTTACCAACAATACAGCGGACTTTGCACAAAGTTAATCTAAATAATTTTTTTCCTCAAAAGTATTTGTGGTATCAATTTTGTATAACAAGCTGGTTGACTCATACATTGAAAGTCACAAATTATAACTTAATGTTTTGTTTAATTGTATGTATTAGTTTTTTCATAATTATAAGGATTTAAATTTATTTTAATTGTAGAATTTTTATTGTTTGATGGAAGAGACAATGTGTAAAAGGATTCAAGTTCCAAACGTTTGCTGGAGTGATTCTGTAGTTAAATTTGGACATTAGGATTTGATTATACCATCTATAAAGTTTTCAGTGCTTTAAAGGTCGTTGCAGTTATCTCTAATTTTTGTTTCACCATGGAAGTTAGATAGAACTAAAAATGCAACACCCATCTGAATTCCTGGATGGCGAAATATCAGAAATAAGGGTCAAACGTTGTAATTTTGTGTATTAATATTATTATAAATTCAACATAATACTAGACTGAAGATAATTTTCACCATTTAAATCATTGGTAATATTATATTCCCTTTCTTAAAACAACATACTTCAGTGTTAGCTATAATCTCTGTTACTATGAATCACCAATAATGATTCTCTTGTTTTTGGAACGAAATGGACGATTCGATTCCATGCTGATACTATAATCACTGCCTATTGAGAATTCTTATTATCCACTGTACAGACGAACCGTTAGGTTGTAACTGAGATACTTGTGAATACAACTAACTTTATCTCAACAGACAGCGAGCTTTTATAACAACATTTTCAGTGGAAGGAGGTAACAAAAACTCGGGCAGATCGATGCAAGCAGATACAGCCATAAACTACCTTTCAGAACGAGGAAAAAAAATCACACACAGAAATATCGTTTCAGTGTACGAGTGTGTGTGTGATGCATATGCGGTACACCAGTCTCACTGACTGTAGGCTTCTTTGCAATGCCATGATATATTTTTTCTCTATCTACGAATTTATTGACAAATGGAACATGCACCAAAGATGGAATAGAAACAAAATATTACATGATTTTTTTTATATAATACTTGTCTTTGTGATTATTAAAATAGACACCTTATGCCAAATTACTAATCTTACCAGATTGTATATACAATATATTCCTATGTTACAGGTCTGTAGAATGAATCCTTTAGAATCATGAGTACTTTGAAAAAAAAAAATAACATAAATGTAGATAACCCAGGGAAGTAAACTATCTTTTCATTACTTCTTCAATACCTAGAGGACATGGGGAGCTCTTGGGATTAGAGCTGAACTGAAGATGTTTTGAAATAAAAAAAAGGAAAGTACGTGAAATGTTTTCCCAAAGGTAGAAGGATCAGAGGTAAACATTCCTTCCTCACAGTATAGATAGGATAATATCTTTTAAACATCCAATGGTCTGAAAATGACTTAAAGAAACTAGGAGAGAAGAATGAAAACAAGACAAAACTCACACCGAATAGGAAGTCACCAGCTCGTTAGATCAAGGGAACCATCGTCCACCTTCCATCTGGAGGCTTGATTTCTTATTCATTTGGTCATCCTACCGTAACCTCTCAGGAGATACGGTTTTCGTAGGGCCCTTTCGTGATGGGACAGATGTTACTTCTCCCATATCGTGTTCATGAGGTGACCTTTCTGTCTGGTCATATTTTTTTAAGGAAAGGAAGAGGTATCATTTCTAAGACCTTATTTTCTTGACCAGAGTTGTGAATATTGGGGCTGACTATGTATAAATAAATGTGTGCGTATGTGGCTTCCGGAACTAAATAAAAAACTCAATAGCAGTACCACGAACCATTGTCCACGACTTTGGTGAGTATATATATATATATATATATATTATATATATATATATATATATATATATATATATATATATATATATATATATATATATATATATATACTATAATTATATATATATATATATATATATATATATATATATATATATATATATATATATATATATATATATATATATGTATATATATATATATATATATATATATATATATATATATATATATATATATATATATATATATATATATATATATATATATATGTATATATAAATATGTATATATATACATATATATATATATATATAGATATATATATATATATATATATATATATATATATATATATATATATATATATATCATCGTCATCTACGCCCATTGACGTAAAGGGCCTAGGCTATATTTCGCCAGTCGTCTCTATCTTGAGCTTTTCAATCAATACTTCTCCATTCATCATCTGGTACTTAACGCTTCATGATCCGAAGCCATGTAGGCCTGAGTTTTCCAACTCTTATATTGCCTTTTCGAGCCCAGTTGAATTTTTGTGAACTAATCTCACTTTGTGATTGGGAAAAGAGTGTCCAAACTATCTCCATCTATCCCTCACCATGATCTCATCCACATATGGCACTCGACTAATCTCACTTATTGTTTCATTTCTAATCCTTTCCGGCCATTTAACCCACGATATTCTTCAGAGGACTTTGTTCTCAAATTTACAATATCTGTTGGATATTGTTTCATTTTAATACCAAGACTCTTGTCCATACATTATCAACGATATACCTAAACTGATAAATAGCCTGATTTTTATATTTACTTTCAGGGATTTGAATTGCATATTTTACTTAACCTAGACATTGCCTGATTTACTTTTTATCAATCTTTTATTAATTCCAATTCTAAAGACCTTGTTTTAGAGATCATAGTTCCTAATCCTTTCCCCTTCCAATGATATCTCATCTTACATTGCGTAATCTGTTATCATCTCTGTCTTTCTTCTATTTATCTCGAGCCCAACCTCATGTGATATTTCATGCATACTGGTAACCAATTATTGCAAATCCTGTGGTGCTCTGCAAAAAAGGACAGCGTCATCAGCATACTCTAATTTCCTATTACTAATCCATTCAATTCTTCTCCCCTATCCCAAACTGTTCTCTGCATTGCAAAATCAACGAGGAGGATAAACAACATAGGTGACAGCAAAATCCCTTGCTTTCAATTGTTCAGTGGAAATTCATTTGATAAGACTCCACTAACTTTAGCTTTCCACAAAATTGGCCCATGCACACTATCAAACGCTTTTTTCATAGTCCACAATTGCCATCAAAAATTGATTTCTTTATTCTAAACATTGCCCTGCAACTTATCTTAAAAGTATGAGTTATCTGCAATACTGCAATCAGTCAGATCTATTTATTTTTTTTTTGCCATTTTTTTCCGATACTCCTAGCTCCATTCATCAGCTATTGCCTCCCCCGCCAGATTCTACAAAATAATCTTGTAAGTGTTTTGGGAGTCACTCCATTTTCGGTCAATATCCTCTCAGGAGGTATTCCATCATATCCAGGGACTTTCCATCTATTGAGTTTTTTATTGACTGCTTCGACTTCATACATACTGAATTGATTCTTGGGCACATCGTGGTCATCGTAAGCTGGCGGTATATCAATCAATATATTCTCTTTATATCTCCTATTCATGACTTCATTAATGTTTTTTACCCAACGTTGTCTTTCTTCATATTTTGTTGTTAAAACAGACCCATCCCTCTTTTTGAAGCAATTTTTACACCATAGCAACTCCCTGAATTCATAGCTTTGACAGCCTCATCTACTTTCTTGTGTAAATATTCTCTCCTGTCATTACTAGCTTTTCTTTTGACCTCACTATCAATATTGGAATAATTACCATGCTCTATATTGTAATTTTCATTACTTCCTCGAAAACATTCAACAAAGAATTTCCCTCTTTGTGTTCTTTTCATAGTATCCCAAGTATAATTTGATATCTATGTCTTCTCCTTGTAATTGCATGGTCTAAAACTTCACTACCGACTGACTGATCTATATTCTTAATACTACACCATTCTTCGTTAATTGGCTTTTTTTTCGTCTCTTGAAGTCTGTAAGACGGCTAATTGATTCCTACAAACAATTGCAAAGGTTGCTCTATGTTCATCTTCTGAAAGCTTAGTCGTATCAAACTTATGCAATATATCTACATTTCTAT
>NC_090737.1:92650838-92655838 GCF_036898095.1 Palaemon carinicauda | reverse complement strand
TGAGAGTGCCCAGCAAATAACGCAGAGGGCGAGAGGGCTGTGGCACACTCTCATCTCCCCCCGCCCAACATCTGAGGAAAAGGAAACAGAGGGGAAATGAGGGTAATTCAATGCCCCCCCCCCACACCCCCCCACCCCCCCCCCCCCCAACCCCCCCGCATTACAACAGAAGCAGCAGCCGAGGCAGCGCTCCCATCGACGATGGACTTAGTAGAGCAGCCACTGGGACCCCTATTGGTATTCCCGACTTCACCCTCACAGCACTAGGGAGCAGCGGTGTTGCAGCTGAGGTCATTGGCCCATGCCCCATACATCGTATTGGCCGGCTAGGAATGTTAGCAGTTTGGATTGACCTGCCAGATAAATCCATTCAAGTGCTGATCGACACAAGAACCAGTGTTTCTTTAATTGAAAAAAGATTTTCCTCAAACCCACTACAGTCAGCGGCATCCGGCGTCCTCGACATGCCAGGAGAAAAAAAACTACGCATAAACCATACGACGATCGTCAACTTTAAGGTGGGATCTGTGAAGTTTACACATGTTTTTTTATCTTGCCCACCTTGGGAATTGCAGGAATCAAGGCTATTTTAGGAATTGATTTAATTTCTAGTAATCAAATATGCATTTTTGGGGGAGATACAATAACAGTAAAAGCAGGAGGGTGCATTTTGCCAATAAAAAGGCAATAAGAGAGAGTGCTTGTGCGGGCATGAAGAAACATTCAGGTAAGGTAAAAGCTGTACCTGAGAGAGGAGAAGTGTTGTCTCCCTAGACACTTACAAGCATATCAGTGACCCAGTGTCACCGTCTTCCATAAGAAACCAATATCATTGTTAAACCCCCATGACAATTGGGCACATATAATCTTAGAGGGCTTATTGGAAATGAAAGAGAACAGAGCTGATATAACGATGGTTAATTTGTCAAATAAGAGTTGTGTTAGGAAGTGATTCTGTGTGTGAATTAGAGTTTATGTGAAATTGCTAATAATAGGGTTGTTGGGAGCCACAACTCCAGCCCGGACAGACGAACGCACTCAGAATTTAATTATGCAAGCGTGAAAACTATGTCCGTCAGAATATCTACCTGTAGATAGTGACATTGTCAATAATTATTCCAATCTAACTGCAATAGGAGATGAGCCACCCAGGAGTATTAATCGATTTCCATCTAGCATTGAAACTGGGCAGGCGGAGCCGATCAGGTCAAGGCCTTATAAGGTACCCATTCATTTCTAGGGAGAGAAGGAAAGGGAAATTAATAAATTAAGGGAACAAGGAATAATCGAGGAGAGTGAATCCCCTTGGGCTTTTCCAATTTTATCTGTTAGGAAAAAAGGATGGCTCGGTAAGATTGTGTGTTGTTTATAGGAAGTTGAATGCAGTCACAAAGGATAATGCATTTCCATTACCCTCGATCGAACAATTACTTGTGAAGGTACGGGATAGTAAATATTTTACAACTGTTGATTTAAAGTCTGGATACCATCAAATACCTATTCAGAAATAAAGTAAATGTGAAACACCATTTATAGCTAACGATCAACTATTTCTGTTTAATTTTCTTCCATTTGGTGATAAGAATGCCCCAATTAATTTCTCTAGAGTAATGATGGCGGTTTTGTCTCCCTTAATTGGCCATAATGTTCTTGTTTATTTAGCCGATACCATAATTACAGGGAAAATGGCCGAAGAAAATAATAGTATTCGTAAAGTTTTTAGAACCATTGCAACATAATGGTATGAAAATAAATTTGTCAAAGTGTAATTTTCTCTGTAAACAGGTCGAATTTTTAGGTCACATAACCCCAGAAGGTATGAAACCCTGCCCCAGTAAAGTAGCAGCTATTAGAGATAGCCCCAGGCCACGTACCCCTAAGGGAGACCATTCACGCACCGGTACTACTACAGGTCTCCGGTTTGGGGCGGTGCTTCAGTGGCCGGACGACTGAAACTGTACCCATACATTACGCAGGCGCTAGGCGGCCTGAGTGAAATCAGGTTAGTCTACTACTCTACTCTCGGCCATCAATGGAGAAGGTGTTATCAGAGAGGGAGCTGCAGATTCTAGCTCTTTGTATTATAGCTTACTAGAAACGTAAGCAGCCGCGAAGGGGGAAAAGGGTTTGGATGAAGGAATGGCTAGAAAAAACAGAAGTACTATCACACATAAACCTGTTGTCACATTTAGTATGGGAGCTTCATGATTTTTTTAATTATCTAAAAATGGATGAGTGTACATTTCGCAAGCTTTTAGACCTTGTAGCACCACATACAGAGGAAAGACACTTGCATGGTATGTGCCATATCTAGGGTTACCAGATTTCAAGGTTAGCAATCCGGGACACTCTTAAATCTCACAATTCTCAACCTATAATATTTATATCTAGATAAATTTATACACATAATATATATACACACAGAGATCAACATATAAAAATCTAGGGGGATTGGAAGAAGAAAGAGCCTTACGTGACCTCTTTTACAAAGGAGATTTGACCTCTTAACAAGCGAGATGGATTGAAAGATTTTTAAGTTTAATATAAAGGGTTTTCACCACATAGAAGGTAAATCAAACAAGGGAGCTGATGACCTCTCTAGGGGTGCAGTAATAGGAGTAACATCTAGGGCTCAAAAGAGGAACAAAGAATGTAACCAAAATATTGAAGACCCCCATCAAAATAGAAAAAAAACAGAGACGGGATGTGAAATATCCTCGGGAGGAATCAGAATAAGAGAGAGAGAGAGAGAGAGAGAGAGAGAGAGAGAGAGAGAGAGAGAGAGAGAGAGAGAGAGAGAGAGAGTTTTATTGATTTTGTAATCATCAAACGATCCTAGAGATTTATTTTCAATTCAGAATGCGCCACTCTCTCTTTTCATATGGGAGTCCAACTTGCGTTGGATATGCTGTATGATATTACGTGGAAGTATTCTGGCGCAGTTGCAGTCACCCTCCATCCCTCGGGGTCAGCTGCTGTCACACATATCATGCTGCAAATTGAACTGTTGTTTGCTAACAAAAGAGAGAGAGAGAGAGAGAGAGAGAGAGAGAGAGAGAGAGAGAGAGAGAGAGAGAGAGAGAGAGAGAGAGAGAGGGAGAAAATACACGCATTATTATTCGTTACATTATTATATCATTTCCAATGTTTAGTAAATCTTTGATATTAGAAGGTAAAATGATGATGAACGGGACGCTTAATCTGACAAATAGGGGAAAGGGGTTTAATGGAGAGAGAGAGAGAGAGAGAGAGAGAGAGAGAGAGAGAGAGAGAGAGAGAGAGAGAGAGAGAGAGAGAGCATGTTTCTAGTCATTTTCAGTATTCCTCTTCCTCTTTATTCACATTATTTATTTAAGTTTTAGCCGTTTCTTTATTACTGTATCAGCCTCTTATTGCAAAATTATTTTGTCCTTGATATGGTTATCCGATTGAAATTTTGAGTAGAAATGTATCCTGGTCATTGAACTTCCAGCCTCTCTTATATTTTTAGTTAAGAAGACGAAGGTTTCTGTATTTTATCTTCCTTCATTTTAAAGACAAGTTTCCCCTCGCTTCGAAGGCGAAGTCTAACATTGCATGCTATTTGGGTTGTGGTGTTTGTTCATAAATATTTACAAGGAAAATATGATCCTTTGTATCTCGGTAATCATTCCTGCAATATTAATAACGTTTTGCATTTGTTGTCTTCTTCCGAAATACTAGTAATTCCTGTGGCTTTTATTTTCATGGTTAATGTTCATAGTGTTCCACATCGTGCTTTTTTTTATATATTAAGATGAGATGAAATGTTTTAGAGAAGTATCGTAATTCCAGTGTGTACATATGATCTACAGGCAAAAGTAAACAGCATTACAGCGGATAAAATTAACTTGAATAATTTTTTCTTCTAAAAAATATTTGTGACATCAATTTAGTACAACAAGCTGGTTGACCCATACGTTGCAAGTCACCCAGCATGGCTTTATGTTTTGTTTTTTTAATTGTATGTATTCATTTTTTCATAATTATATGGATTAAAATTTATTTTAATTGGGGAATTTTTAATAATTTGATGGAGGAGAAAATGTGTGAAATGATTCGAGTTCCAAATGTTTGCTGAAGTGATTCGGTGGTTCAATTTGGACATAAGGAATTGATTATACCATCAATAAAGTTTTCAGAGCTTTAAAGGTCGATACAGTTATCTGTAATTTTCCTTTTACCATGAAAGTTAGATCGGACTAAAAATTCAACACGCTTCTGAATTCCTGGATTACGATATACCAGAAATAAAGGTCAATTGTTGTAGTTTTACTGTATGTCTGTTAATTTTATTATTGATAAAACATACTACCCGACTGAAGATAATTTTTCCTCGTTTAAATCATTGTTAATTTTATATTCCATTTCTTAAAACAACTTAGTTGAGTGTTATTGTAATCTCCTTCCTGATTGTTTTGATGTTGTTATGAATCACCCATAATGATTCTCTTGTTTTTGGAACGAGATAAATAAATCCATGCTGATACGATAATCACTGCATATTGAGGTTTCTTGTCATCCAGTTTGCAGGCGAACCGTTAGGTTGTAACTGACAGACTCGTGATACAACTAACTTTATTTCAACAGACAGCGAGCTTTTTTAACAACATTTTCAGTGAAAGAAGGTCACAACAAATTCGAGCAGATCGATACAAGCAAATTAGTCATGAACTAGCTATCAGTACCAGAGGGGAAGAAATAATAAAATAAAATAAAAAACCGAAATACCATTACAGTGTACGAGTGTGTGTGTGTGTGTGATGCATGTACGGTACACCAGTCTCACTGAATGTAGGCTATTATGAAATGGCATTACATTATTTTTTCCACTATATACGAATTTATAGACAAAAGGAACAAGGACCGAATACCGAATAAAAACAAAATATTATATAAACCTTTTGTGTAATGTTTATCTTTGTAACTATTGAAATAGCCACCTAATGTCCAATTACTAATCTTACCAGATTGTATATACA
>NC_090737.1:92555838-92643338 GCF_036898095.1 Palaemon carinicauda | reverse complement strand
TTGTGTTTCGAAGTGATTGTGTGTGAATTAAAGTTATGTGAAATTGCTAATACTGGGATGTTGGGAGCCACAACTCCAGCCCGCACAGACGAATGCACTCAGAATTTGTTTATGCAAGCATGAAACCTATGTGTGTCAGAATTCCAACCTGTAGATAGTGACATTGTCAATAATTATTCTGATGTAACTGCAATTGGATATGAGCCACTCAGGTTTATTAATCGATTTCCCTTTAGCTTTGAAACTGGGCAGGCGGAGACGATCAGGTCAAGGCCTTATAAGGTACCCATTCATTTCTAGGGAGAGATAGAAAGGGAAATAATTAAATTAAAGGAACAAAGAATAATCGAGGAGATTGAAGCCCCCTGGGCTTCTCCAATTGTAGCTGTTATTAAAAAAGGATGGTTCAGTAAGATTGTGTGTTGTTTATAAGAAGTTGAATGCAGTCATAAAGGATAATGCATTTCCATTGCACTCGATCAAAGAATTATTGTGAAGGTACGGAATAGTAAATATTTTACAACTGTTGATTTAAAGTCTGGATACTATCAAATACCTATTTAGGAAGACAGTAAATGTAAAACACCATTTATAGTTAATGATCAACTATTTCTGTTTAATTTTCTTCCTTTTGGTGATAAAATTGCTCCAAATCATTTCTCTAGAGTAAAATGGCGGTTTTGTCTCCCTTAATTGGCCATAATGTTCTTGTTTATTGGGACGATACCATAGATACCATAATTACAGAGAAAACGGCCATAGAACATAACAATAACATTCGTAAAGTTTTAGAACCATTGCGACGTAATGGTATGAAAATAAGTTCGTCAAAGTGCAAATTTCTCTGTAAACAGTTCAAATTTTTAGGTCACATAACCCCAGAAGGTATCCAACTCTGCCCCAGTAAAGTAGCAGCTATTAGATATTTCCCCAGGCCACGTACCCCTAAGGGCGCCCATTCACGCACCGGTACTACCTGCAGGTCTCTGGTTTGGGGCGGAGCTTCAGTGGCCGGACGATCGAAATTGTACCCATACATTATGCAGGCGGCCTGAGTGAAATCAGCTCTACGGGCCGACCAAGCGAAAGGCCCGTGCCAACATGAAATCAGTTTAGTCTACTCTCGGCCACCAGTGGAGAAGGTGTTATCAGAGAGGGAGCTGCAGATTCTAGCTCTTTGTATTGTAGCTTACGAGAAATGTAAGCAGCTGAGAAGAGGGAAAAGGGTTTGGATTAAGGAATGGCTAGAAAAAACAGAAGTACTATCACAAACAAACCTGTTGTTACATTTAGTATGGAAGCCTCATAATTTATTTAATTGCCTATGAATTGTTGAGTCTACATTTCGTAAGCTTTTAGACACTGTGGCACCACATATACAAAGGAAAGACACTTGAATGATATGTGCTATATCTAGGGTTACCACATTTCATATAAGCAATCCGGGACACTCTTAAATCTCACAATTCTCAGCCTATAATATTTATATCTAGATTAATTTATACACATAGTATATATATACACACACAGATCTACATATACAAATGTAGGGACGTATGGAAAAATATCAAGCATTTTAATGGGATATGAAGAAAACAAAACTAAAGAAAATTAATATTTAATGCAAATTACAAGAAAGAAAATAAAGAAAACGAGACTAACTTGGAAAAGTAGTAATCAATATTTATGAAACAAATAAAATTCCTTGCAAAGGCAATTTATGTTCCATTTACACTGTAAAATAGCATCTATAGTTGACCCATCCAACTTATTCCTTTCGTCTGGGCATTGAGCAGTCATCATAGAACAACATTTGCATTATGAGTAGGAATATTGAATAGATATTCACACAAAGTGGATATGATGAAGGATGGAAAACAATCTTTCATGACACATCTTGGTCATACATTCATCACGTTTGTTCTGCAATTATTGATCAAGGAGGATTTTAATAGCTGACCACAGACAAAAAAAGCACGTTGTATGAATTTTTACTCCTTTGTCTTTCAACAGTAGACAAGAAGATTGTATATGTTCCCATACTGGAGGTACATGTAATAACATCCACGTAAAGACATAAAAAATTTCTAAATCAAACTATTTTGCTCTAGTCTTGAGTAGTGACATAGCCTCTGTCTTTGGTTAGAGATATCTTGCTTGAGGGTATGCACGGGCACACTATTCTACCTTGTTTTTCTTATTCTTGTTATTTTGAAGTTTTTATCCTCTTATTATTTCCAAGTATTTATAGTTTATATAAGAAAGATTTATTTTAATGTTATTAATGGTCTTAAACTTCTTATAGTTTTTCTTTATTTCCTTTCCTCACTATTTTCCATTTTAGAGCCATTGGGGTAGTAGCATATTGCATTTCCAACTAGGGTTGTAACATAGGTAATAATAATAATAATAATAATAATAATAATAATAATAATAATAATAATAATAATAATAATAATAATAATAATAGTACATTTGTACAATTGTTTGAATTGGATGATGGCAAACAGTATAAAAGGCCATGGCTACTTATGGTGCTACATCTTATTTTCTTTATCTGTGTTTTTCTTGGTAATGAAGTTTGTTGTGTTTTTCTTGATCATGAAGTTTGTTATTTTATCATATTTTCAAGTGGAGGATATGCTTTTTGTGTGCTTTTCCAAATCAATGTGTCTCGTGATATCATTCTTCCCGCCATGCTCAATACTGAAATTGCAATGGCTTCAAAGCAATTGCTTCCTTGTTTGATAAATGTCCAGTCGCTGGGTTATTCATCACGAAATTTACATTTACATTTTGACATCTTGGGCTGCATGCAACTAATTTTATAAGAGGAAAAAGGAGGCTGTAGCAATCAGTAATGGCACGCTGGTATAGAGGGTTAAAATGAAATGTCACAGTATGTTACTACTCAATGGTCAGCATTTACCTGGTGCTAACCAATTTCATAATTTGCAACCGCGATTGACTGCTTTATGTAAACACAGTAAACCTTTAGTAACATGTTTTGGTTATTCAATTTATATTATCATCATCGTAATTTCAAGGAAGAATCACCATTTTACTATATATCACGAGGTAAGGATTTTAATTTGGTAATTTTTTTTTTCTATTTTTTTATATATTTCAAATGATGAACTAAATGCGGGACTAAGAGCATCCCGTGAGGGTCTAGTCTGGACACGTGACAAAAGTATGAAATTCGGGACATGTTCCGCAAAATCGGAATGTCTGGCAACCCTAGCTATATCACCAAGGCATAGACTTGTATACATTAATGAATTAGTTCCAAAATCTTTTATCTACCAAAATGTCTGACATAGTGCTCGCCTAGTAAGGTTCTTCTACGGCGACTTTTAACCGTAGAATGAGGATAAGCCTGCAAGACACGTCGAAGACACCTCACATACATTAAAGCCTGCTCGAACAGGTCGAGAGCTCTCCGGTCACCTGTAAGTTCAAACCTTACGAATAAAATCACGCCATACACGCAACGACACAGTTAAACCACGCCCACAACGTTCTCACCTGAAGGCTGCAACTGAGCGTGAGTGGGGCCCCTAAGGAAGTAGCTGGGTTCCTTGGGCTCGCTGGGTATTACCTTAAATTCATAAGAGATTTTGGAGATATAGCGAGACCCTTAGATGCTTTAAAGAAAAAAGTAGTAAATTGGTGATTGGAAGAAGAAAGGGCCTTTAACCATTTAAAAGCTGGCTTAACTAGCAATGACTCACTCGCATATCCAAGATTTAGTCGCCTGTTTTTAGTGACAATACATGCAAGTAGAGTAGCTATTGGGACGTAGTTTTACAACGAAAAGATGAAGGTAGAGAGCGACCTTATTTGTTTTGCTTCCAGGGCATTAAAAGGGGCAGAAATGAATTATAGTACATTCGATAGAGAGGCTTTGGCCATTCTTTGGGTTCTAGAGAGGCATCGGTTCTTTTTATTAGGTCAGTCTATTGAGTTGCAAAGTGATCATCGCTCTTTTCGGGACCTCTTTTACAAAGGAGATTTTCCCTCTCGACTCGCGAGAAGGATGGAAACATTTTTAAGTTTAATATAAATGGTTTGCACCACATAGAAGGTAAAGCTAACAAGGTAGTTGATGCCCTCTCTAGAGGTGCAGTAATCGGAGTAACATCTAGGGCACAAAGGAGGAACGAAGAACGTAACCAAAATATTGAAGATCCCCATCAAATAGAGAAAACAGAGAACGGGATGTGAATTCTATCCAGGATTAATCAGATTAATAGAGAGAGTTATCGATTTTGTAATTATCAAACGATCCTAGAGATTTATTTCCAATTCAGAATGCGCCACTCTCTCTTTTCATATGGGAGTCCAACATGCGTAGGAAATGCGGTATGATATTGCGAGGAAGTATTCTGGCGCAGTTGCAGTCCCCCTCCATCCCTCGAGGTCAGATGCTGTCACACATATCAAGCTGCAAATTCAACTGTTGTTTGCTAGCAAAGAGAGAGAGAGAGAGAGAGAGAGAGAGAGAGAGAGAGAGAGAGAGAGAGAGAGAGAGAGAGAGAGAGAGAGAGAGAGAGAATGCACGCATTTTCATTTGTTACACTAATACATCGTTTCCAATGTTTTGTAAGTCTTTATAATTAGAAGGTAAAATTATGATGAACGGCACACTCAATTTAACATATAGGGGAAAGGGGTTTAATGGAGAGAGAGAGAGAGAGAGAGAGAGAGAGAGAGAGAGAGAGAGAGAGAGAGAGAGAGAGAGACTTGTTTCTAGTAATTTTTAGTATTCCTCTTCCTCTTTATTCACATTATTTATTTTAGGGTAGGCCGTTTCTTTATTACTGTATCAGCCTCTTATTGCAAAATTATATTGTCTTTGATATGGTTATCCGATTGAAATTTAATTTTTTATACTTTTTCTTGGTCATTGAAGTTCCTGCCTCTCTTATATTTATAGTTAAGACGACGAAGGTTTCTGTATTTTATCTTCCTTCATTTTAAAGACAAGTTTCCCTCGCTTCGAAGGTGAAGCCTAACATTGCATGCTATTTGGGTAGTGGTGTTTGTTCATAAATATTTACAAGAAAAATATGAGCCTATGTATCTCGGTATTCATGCCTGCAATATTAATAAAGTTTTGCATTTGTTCCCTTCTTCCGAAATATTAGTAATTCTAGTGGCTTTTATTTTCATGGTTAATGTTCATAGTGTTTCACATCGTGCTTTTTTTTATACTAAGATGAGATGAAATGTTTTAAAATAGTTTCGTAATTCCATTGTGTACATATCATTTACAGGCAAAAGTAAACAGCATTACAACGGACTTTGCAGGAAGTTAACTTAAATAATTTATTTTCATCTAAAAAATTTTTGTGATATCGATTTTGTATAACAAGCTGGTTGACCCATACTTTGAAAGTCACCCAGCTTGATTTACTGTTTTGTTCGTTTAATTGTATGTATTTAAATTTATTTTAATCGTGAAATTTTTCTTGACGTGATGGAGGAGACAATGTGTGAAATGATTCGAGTTCCAAATGTTTGCTGAAGTGATTTGGTGGTTCAATTTGGACATAAGGAATTGATTATACCATCAATAAAGTTTTCAGCGATTTAAAGGTCGTTACAGTAATCTGTAATTTTCGTTTTACCATGAAAGTTAGATCGTACTAAAAATTCAACACGCTTCTGAATTCCTGGATGGCGATATACCAGAAATAAAGGTAAAATGTTGTAGTTTAACTGCATGTGTGTTGACATTATTATTGATAAAACATACTACTGGACTGAAGATAATTTTCACCATTTAAATCACTGTTAATTTTATATTCCCTTCCTTAAAACAACTTACTATGAGATTCAGGGCCCCTATAACACGGTTTTTTCGCAATAACTTTTTTTTCTATGAATTTCATAAATATAACGCTTATTCAGAATGCACATTATATCTACACATAAATTTTGACTATATTCTGCATTACGTAGGTTGAATAAATTTGGTACTTTATTAAGTAAAAGTGACGATTTTTAAAGACGGGCCAACTTACTCAGAGAAAAGGTTTCGAACGCACTCGTTACGTAACTTATGACGGCATTTCTTCTCTCTTTCTCGATCGATGATTGGTTATACGTAACGAAGGCTATACCTCTGCCAACAATAACACAAAAGTGTAAATAAAAGCAAAGCAGTACACCTTTATGAACTCTGAAACCTCTCCACTGAGAATTGTCATAATGAACAAACGAACAAAATATGTTAATAAATACAAAAAGACTTCGATTATTTGTCTAACTCCCAAAATAAGTTTCCTAAGAAATTACAGTCTACTTTATAGGTCACAATCAGATTGACAAAGTGTATGGAATAGTTGGTAATTTTCAAAAACCTAGTAGACCAGCTTGATTTGATAACTGCTATATCCAATGTCAAGCAATTTTTATTCATTGTCTATCTACCTACCTATTTACTGTAAAAAAAAAAAAAGATAGCCGGTACCATATTTTCGCTTTAAACCTTCACCAAACCTTCATGAGACTTCACCCACTTTGGCCTCGTTATGAATCAGGATAACACTGAAGGCTATCATGGGCATTGTTGGATCAGAAAATTCAAATTCTGGCTATAAAAACTCATTTCTCGAGTAGTTGTAAGAAGTGCTAAATGATCCTCAATGATCCCAGCATTTGGCCTAAACGTTTAATTCATGCATACTACTGTTGCGGCAGTACTGCTACAGTAGTATTACTACGCCTGCACTGATACCCCACCCACATTTATGTATTGTTCCGCCATTCATAAAGTCTTTGTCATGTTTTTTCACTGTGCAATAAGCCATGGCCTCCTCAGAAATTAAGTTTAACATTAGATGATAGGTTATTTCATTAAGCTGACAAATTATGGCAACTGGGTATGTTATTGCCGACGTTGAAGCTATAGATAAAGTATGGTATCATTCCTTCATTGCATTATCATCTTTACTACTATTTGTTTTGCTACATGTAGTAAATATTTTAAAGGATAAATGAATTATGTTCACTTTACTTCTATAGATTCCCATTAGATGTACAAATAAAACTCCTAAAACTATTCATGATTTATTTAAAAAATGCAGTCATGCCCAAAACATAGCCAGCACGTTCGTACGGCCTAAGAAGAAGAAAAAAAATTATATCGGATGATCCGTTGGTCTGATGGAGATTTTAGCACAAAAATCTTATTTTAACAAAAAAAGTTATATAAAGACTGTTTACATACAATCTCTCTCTCTTTCTCTCTCTCTCTCTCTCTCTCTCTCTCTCTCTTCTCTCTCTCTCTCTCTCTCTCTTGGTGGCATAGTGAATAGTTAATGGAAATGTTCAAAAGCCTGAATGACATTACAAGTATTATAATCATGTTACGCTAAATACAAATCAGACCATAAACATTGGATTTAAACTAGAAACTGAATAATTACCTATTCAGGCTATAATAGATATGGCCAAGGGCTTTCTCATGACTGTATAAAGTTGCAAGTCGTAAGACAAATGCAGGTTTGCAACCATGGGGGCAATTCCAAATCCTGTTAGCCATTCTTGACTGTTATGGGTTTCAGACCAGATGGAAGAAGGTGAATGGGTGTCTGGTGGATGGGCGGGGCAAAATTTTGTCCATAGGTGTTTACATTGCTTACGTAATGAATGTTTTCGACTCTTGGCTCGGTATCACTGGCCATGGCGTCGGCTGGATAATTTTTACTCTATAAAAATTAAAACCATCGGGTTTAGGTTATTGATAATGCTGACAAAATTTGTGTGTGGTTGTAAAATATACATATGTCAACTTTCAGCTACACCCGATGTTTTGATAAGGAGCAAAGTCCAAAAAACCGTGTTACAGAGGCCCTGAATCTCATAGTAGTTGAGTGTTAGTTGTAATCTCCTTCCTGATTGTTTTGATGTTGTTATGAATCACCCATAATGATTCTCTTGTTTTTGGAACGAGATAAATAAATCCATGCTGATACGATAATCACTGCATATTGAGGTTTCTTGTCATCCAGTGTGCAGGCGAACCGTTAGGTTGTAACTGACAGACTCGTGAATACAACTAACTTTATTTCAACCGACAGCGAGCTTTTATAGCATTTTCAGTGAAAGAGTGTCACAATAAATTCGAGCAGATCAATACAAGCAAATAGTCATGAACTAGCTATCAGTACGAGAGGGAACATGAAAAAAATATATATATAAAAAACCTAAATACCGTTACATTGTACGAGTGTGTGTGTTTGTGCGTGATGCAGGCTATTATGAAATGACATTGTATAGTTTTCTCTAACTAGGAATTTATTGACAAATGGAACATGCACCGAAGACCGAATAGAAACAAAATATCATATGAGCCTTTTGTGTAATACTTACCTTTGTAACTATTGAAATAGACACCTAATGTCCAGTTACTAATCATACCAAATTTATATACAATAAGTTCCTGAGTTACAGGTCTGTAGAATGAATTCCTTAGAATCATGAGTATTTAAAAGAATATATATAAATGTAGATAGCCTAGGGAAGTAAACTATCTTTTCATTACTTCTTCAATTCCTAAAGGTCATAGGGAGCTCTAGCACTTGGAGCTGCACTGAAGATGTTTTTGAAATAAAAAAGTACGTGAAATGTTTTCCCAAAGGTAGAAGGCTCAAAGGTAAACATTCCTTCCTCATAGTATAGATAGGAGAATATCTTACACCCATCCAATGGTCTGAAAACGACCTAAAGAAACCAAGAGAGAAGAATGAAAACAAGACAAAACACCCAGCAAATAGGAAATCTCCAACTCGCTAGATCAAGGGAACCATCGTCCACCTTCCATCTGGAGGCTTGATTTCTTATTCATCCGGTCATCCTACCGTAACCTCTCAGGAGATACGGTTTTCGTAGGGCCCTTTCATGATGGGACAGATGTTACTTCTCCCATATCGTGTTCAGGAGGTGCCCTTTCTGTCTGGTCATATATCTTTAAGGAAAGGAAGAGGTATTATTTCTAAGACTTTATTTTCTTAACCAGAGTTGTGATTATTGGCCTGACTATGTATAAATAAATATGTGTGTATGTGGCTTCTGGAATTAACTAAAAAACTCAATCGCAGCACTATAAACCTTTATCCACGGATTTGGTGATTATATATATATATATATATATATATATATATATATATATATATATATATATATATATATATATATATATATATATATATATATATATATATATATATATATATATATATATATATATATATATCATCGTTATCCCCTACGGCTATTGACGCAAAGGGCCAAGGTTAAATTTCACCAGTCGTCTCTATTTTGAGCTTTTAAATCAATACTCCTACCTTCATCATCTACTACTTCATGCTTCATGGTCCTCAGCTATGTAGGCCTGGTTCTTCCAACTCCAATAGTGCCTTTTGGAGCCCAGTTGAAAGTTTTATGAACTAATCTCTCTTGAGGATTGTGAAGGGCGTGTCCAAACTATGTCCATCTATTCCTCACCATGATCTCATCCACAAATGGCAATCGAGTAATCTCTCTTATGGTTCCCTTTCTAATCCTGTCCTGCCATTTAACACCCAATATTCTTCTAAGGGCTTCGTTCTCAAATCTGCAATATCCGTTGGATAATGTTCCATTGTCATAACAAGACTCTTGTCCGTACAGTATCACCGATATATCTAAACTGATATATAGCCTAATTTTTATATGTAATTTCAAGCGATTTGATTTTCAAATTTTACTTAACCTAGCCATTATCTGATTTTTTTTTTAATCTTTCATTTAACTCAAATGCTAAAGACCTTATATTAAAGATTATAGTTCCTAAATATTTAAATGATTCAAACTCATTAATCTTATAACCTTACAATGATAATCTCATTTTCCATTGCGTATTCCGTTCTCATCATCTCTGGCGATCTTCTATTTATCTTGAGCCCAACCTCAAGTGCTATATCATGCATTCTGGTAAGCAAATATTGCAAATCCAGTGGTGTTCTGGTAAAAAGGACAGCTCCATTATGATACTCTAGGTCAACTAATTCCCTATACCAATCCATTCCAATCCTTCTTCACAATTCCCAACTGTTTTATGCATTGCAGAATTCATGATGAGGATAAAAAACATAGGTGTCAGCACATTCCCTTGGAGTACGCAATTATTTAGGGAAAATTCATTTCATAAGATTCCACTAACATTAACTTTCCACAAAATTGATCGTGCACACTATCAAACGCTTTTTCCTAGTCCACAAATGCCATTGAAAGTTGATTTTAATATTTCACACATTGCTGTACAGCATATCTTAAAGGTGTGATGCCTCTGTAATATTGCAATCAGTCAGATCTTTTTTTTTTTTTTTGCCATTTTCATCAACACTCATAGCTCCCATTCATCAGGTTTGGCCTCTTTCCGCCACATTTTACAACATTATCTTGTATTATGGGAGTCACTTCATTTTTGGCCAATATCATCTCGGGAGTCATCCATCGCATCTAGGGGCTCTCCATCTCTTGAGTTTTTATTGATAGCTTCGACTTCAAACACACTGAATTAATACATTAGCACATCTAGGTCTTCCTCAGCTTCCGGTATATCAATCAAATTATTCCCTTCATATCTCCTATTCATGACCTCACTAAAGTGTTTCCTCCAACGTTGTGTTTCTTCATCTTCTGTTGTTATAAAAGATCCATCTCTCTTTTTGATGGGTATATGCTTCTTTTTTACCCCGCATAGAAATTTCATTAATAATTCTATGAGCAACTCTTACACCATAGCAACTCCCGGAATTTATGGGTATATGCTTCTTTTTTACCCTGCATAGAAATTTCGTTAATAATTCAAAGAGCAACTTTTACACCATAGCAAATCCCGGAATTTTTAGCTTTGTCACCCTCATCTGCTGTCTTGTGTAAATATTATCTCCAATCATACCAGAATACTTGGCATGCTCTACCTTGTAATTTTCATTACGTCCTCGAAAACTTGAAACAATAAATTTCTCTCTTGGTCTCCTTTTTATGGCATTCCAAGTATCATTTGATATCCATGGCTTTCTCGTTGTAACTGCATGTTCTAAAACCTCACTACCAACCAACTGATCTATGTTCTTAATACCGCACCATTCTTCGTTATTTGTCTGCTCTTCGTCTCTTAAAGTCTGGAAGAGTGCAAATCATTGCCTACATTCAATTGCGAAGGTTGCTCTGTGTTCATCTTCTAGAAGCTTAGTTGTATCAAACTTGGGATTCTCTCTATATTCATGATGGGTGCTTTCAGTTTTAATTTCAGTCTAGCAATGAGGCGCTGGTGATAACTACCAATATCAGCACACCTATAGATTCTTACATTTCCCTGAGTCCTTCCGCTCTCTTTATTAATGGATATATGATCATTTTGGTTTTTGTAATTGCCACATGGTAAAGTCCATGTATATTTGTGGATGCCCTTGTGCTGGATAAGAGTACCTCCAATAATAAGATTGTTTGTTGAAGAAAAACTCAAGAAATATGCTCCATTTTATTTTGCAACTTCGCTAAGATTCTCAACCTACATCACGTTTTCTATACCTTGATTATTCGTTCCAACTTTAGGATTGACGTCATGAATCACAATTTTCCTACCTATCTCTGGTATTTTATCTATTACACTCTGCAGTTCTTTATAGTATTCATCTTTCCTTTCTTCAGGGGAATCCTTTATTAGTGCATAGACAACTATAACACTGATATTTTACTGCTTTTATTTAAAATTTACAAGTAATCATCTACTGATTACAACTTTCCACTCCGATAATCCCTTTTCTGCTCCAGGTGTCATTATCATTCATACCCTTATTCATCCAACTTCATCTGTTCTTCCTGAGTATATATATATATTTATATATATATATACATATATATATATATATATATATATATATATATATATATATATATATATATATATATATATATATATATATATGTATATATATATATATATATATATATATATATATATATATATATATATATATATATATATATATATATATATATATATATATATATATATATATACATACATACATATATATATATATATATATATATATATATATATATATATATATATATATATATATATATATATATATATATATATATATATATATATATATATATATATATATATATATATATATATATATATATAAACATACATTGCCTTAGTATAAGATTTCCTCACCACTCCCCTTAGAACGTATTTCCCTTAGGGCAAAGATATCCAAACTATATTTCATAAATTTATTCTCCACTTGCCGTAATTTCCCAATATGATTCATGGCTCTAACATTCCAATTACCATTTTCAATTTTTCTTTAGTATTTACAAATCGGGATATTCTTAGTACCCCGCTACGCCCGTGATTGGAGACCATTTGGTCATTTCCTGTTTTCATAGACTGACTAAATCCATGGAGGATTCATTGGATAGATTCATCAAAAGATAGCCAGTTCATTATGACGCGCAGTGCCTATCCAAGGCAAGTGACCCAGGCTGGTTCATACTTTATTCCAGGAAAATCATCTGGCAGGCATCAGGAATAGAAGCCGAAAAGGCATCTTATCTATCACCTTAAACTTAATCCGTCACCCTGCAGCCAGTGACTTCATTCAGATTTAGAGGGGCATTGCTGCCAGTGCTGTGATCAAAGGTTGGCGTGTATACTATTTTATTATTTAACGTTATAGTTGTAGGTACGTTACCCAGAATTTTTTTTGTTTTATGACTATGGGTAATGTCAAAAGCAAGCGACCGGCGACACACGGTTAAAATTTTTATATCAATTCTTTAAACCGCTCAATCGGGTAAACGTTTTGTTGTCAAGTTATTTTCGGATATAGACAGACGTTTCCCCGGTCAAAAGTTCCAACCGATTTATCGGTTTTTGGGTAAAATATATAAATATATATATATATATATATATATATATATATATATATATATATATATATATATATATATATATATATATATATATATATATATATATATATATATATATATATATATATATATATATATATATATATATAGATAGATAGATAGATAGATAGATAGATAGATAGATTTAAGGTTTTCAGGGAGATAGATAGATATATCATCACCATCATCCTCGTCATCATTAGCCTTTGGCAATTCACGGGGCCCAAAGGCCTCAGCAAAGGCTCTCCACTCCTGTTTGTTCATGGCTATTGTTTTCCAGTCTTTACCGGCAAGTTTCTTAGCTCGTCAATCCATCGTCTTTCTACTTCTTGCCCCTGCTCCTTTTGAAATCTCTAAGGAACCATTCTGTTTTTCTTTTTGCCCATCTACTTTATCTAATTTTCATTATATGTCATGCCCATGTCCATGTCTGTTTTGCTCCCGCATCTATGTTTTTTTTTTCTGTCTCTTAGTGTATAGATATCCTCTTCAATTTTTATCACTCCACCTCTTTTGTTGATAATATTTACATTGTTATCCTTCTTAGCAACTATCTGTTGGCGCCCTGTTCCAAGTCATCGTTTCATCTATTTGATGCTTATTACTTCCTTTTATTATTTTTCTACTTTTTTCCTGATTGAGTTGAAGAATGCATTGAATTTAGCTTGTTTTTTTTTGGTTTGGTTTTGGATAGTTCTGTCTATTCTGTTGCATCTCATAGTTCTGCCTAATCTGCAAACCACCCATTGTTATTTAAAGATTATATATTGTGTGTGATATAAGAAATGATGTTTATTTCAAAGCTCCCCACTTTGCATGCCGTTGGCTATTTACTCCAGTGGGTTACCTGTCTCGTTTGTTATTATGGTCCGTGTCATTTCCATGTAACTCTATTCTGTATGCTGTTCTTTAGGGAAAGGAGGTAAAGGATGCCTTGTCAGTTATCATGAACTGACAAGAAGGTATTATTATAATTATCATCATTATTATTATTATTATTATTATTATTATTATTATTGTTATTATTATTATTATTATTATTATTATTATTATTATTATTATTATTATTATTATTATTATTATTTATTATTATTTATTATTATTATTATTATTATTATTATTATAATTATTATCACAATGAAGAAAAAAAAAAGTCACCAATAATAACTAACTTCCACCCACTTCCCAGAATGCAGGCTGCCCTTCTCTTCGCCTCCTGACTGTCAGCCGTGTAAAAGCAGCTCAAGATAAACTACCATGCAACAGTAATTGCAGTCAGGAGAATAATATTTCCCCGAGTTAGGATCTGACGTGCCAAAGAGTAATAAGTGTGCAACGATATTAGTTCCTGTTTATTCCTCATGCAATGATTCTTTGTTCTAATTTTATTTTTCTCTTCGTTTTCTTTTATCCTATTCTCCACTTCCTCTTCCACAAATATCACGCTTATGATATTATTGTTCCTAAATATCGGAACAAGTAAGTGTATTTTTGCTTGATTTCCTTATTGTGTTCCACATTTCTGTTTGAGTAAAAGGTATTTATTTTTTCTGAATCGTTTTGTCATTCAGTGTTACACAGATTGTGCATAAATACGCAACCGATATATATATATATATATATATATATATATATATATATATATATATATATATATATATATATATATATATATATATATATATGTATATATACATATATGTACATATACATACATACATATATATATATATATATATATATATATATATATATATATATATATATATATATATATATATATATATATATATATGTATATATACATATATGTACATATACATACATACATATATATATATATATATATATATATATATATATATATATATATATATATATATATATATATATATATGTGTGTGTGTGTGTGTGTGTGTGTATATATATATACATATATATGTATGTATATATATCGTTGTATAATTTTTTATATAAACATATTATATATATGTATATATATATATATATATATATATATATATATATATATATATATATATATATATATATATATATATATATATATGTGTGTGTGTGTGTGTATATATATATAATTATATATATATGTATATATATATATATATATATATATATATATATATATATATATATATATATATATATATATATATATATATATATATATGTGTGTGTGTGTGTGTGTGTGTGTATATACATGCATATATATGGTCTAACAATCGATGTGATAATAGATGAAGGAGATTTCCTAGTAGTAAAATTGGGTGAACTTTACACAAAATGTCTGCAGGATTGCTCTGTAATTACAGCTGATAAAACTACACCATTATACTAATTCACAGAAGAAAAGACACGAAATACATAGAAAATTACCGCCTAATAAGCTCACTTTCAGTATTATATAAAATATATACAAAAATCATTTTAGGCCGAATAGAAAGACAGCTAGACTTTAATCAACCAGGAGAGCGGGGTGGATTTTGTAGTGAATGTTGAGCAACTGTCGTCTCTATCTTGTCTTCATGAAGATAGAGACGAATGGCGAAATCTAACCGAGGCCCTTTGTGTCAATAGGCGTAGTTGGAGATAATGTTGATGTTATAAATACTGACAATATACATGTAATTAACCAGGTAATGGAAAAATCAATAGATTAGGACAAACCACTATGTATGGCATTTATAGACTTTGAGAAAGCATTTGATTCTTTGAGCAGTAATAAAAGCTGTTCAAAAACAATGAATAGAAGAATGTTACGTTAGAACACTGTAGGAAGTACAGCCATCCTTAAAACTATATAAAAATAGTGAGACAATTCCTACTGAGAAAGTAGTTAGACAAGGAGACCCCATCTCTCCCAAATTATTCACAGCATATTTAGAAGAGGTTTTCAAGACTATAGATTAGGAAAATTTGGCAATTTATATTAATTGAAAATACTTTAAAATATCAAGATTTTCAGATTACATAGTTGTGTTTGGTGAATCATGGGAGGAATTAAAAAACGATAAAGATTTATAAGAAGAAATAAGTTATGTGCAATTCAATTCTATTGTAGATTGGTGGAATTATGCAGAAGAAAAGATTGATTTTTTTTTTTCTTGACAGACTTTAAAACATTATTCGGGAAATAAGAGGAATCAATGGATCATCCTACTAATTGCAATTCATAAGAATAGAGGAACCATAGTGAATATATCAATTTGATGATGAAATATGAGAATGCTTCAAGGTAAGAGCTAGAAATGATGAATGAATGAATGGTAAATATCTTACATATCTACTAGGAAATATAAAGAATATAAATGCATGCATCGTTAAACTATACAAAATGAGGTTGTTTATATGTAAGTCACAAAGTTTATACAAAGGACTTTTTTTGTGTTATATTAAAATCTTTGCAAAGAAAATGGCGACTGTGAATTAAAATATAAATATACCAAAAATACGAACACAGTTGTGGATGACGAAATGAGTATGACCATGAAGGATTGAAAGAGAGAGAGAGAGAGAGAGAGAGAGAGAGAGAGAGAGAGAGAGAGAGAGAGAGAGAGAGAGAGAGAGAGAGAGAGAGAGGGGGGTTGGTTGGTTTGGAAAGTTGTATGTAAAATGCAAAATGGGAAACGCCTTGGTATGGACGAATTAGTTTTCGAAATTGAAAATAGTATAGGGGGTGTTATAAGATAAGGAGTTTAAGACAATACTGAGATATTCTTTTGTTACATTTTAAATATGGAAAGACTCAAATAGGGGAGTTATTAAGCTTTTACAAAAGAAAGGATATGGATGTGATCTTAATATCTGGAGGCCTATAACTATATTGAAAGTAATGGTTATAACAAACAGTTATAATCAATGCTTTCTATATTAGTAATTGAGGAATAATTGTAACACTTTGCTAAGAGAAAATATATACTTCTTGAATTATGAGAACATGCCAGTTGCCCCAGTAAATTCTTATTGATACAATGCATTCTACAGGATTTATCTCTTTGGAACTCTGTTAAAAGTTGGAATATCTTTAGATTTTGTAAACTTAAACTATATGCTTTATAAGGATGTCTATTATCAATGACTTTATCTGCTATAGCTCAAGAAACCATGTATAGATTGCTGAAGGTTCATCCAGAGCATCCAGACAAAAACTGTTGTAGTTGGCTTTGCTAATGATAGAAATATTGATGTGAATAACTTGAAAGCTATTCAGGAACTATACTATTAGCTAACTAATGTGAAGAAAGAAATGAAACGAGACTTTACAAAAAGAAAACTCAAGTTATGGAAATTGACTGGCCAAGGTCCTGGATAGAACGTTTTAAAATCCTAAATTTAATCCATTATGATGATTATGAACTATCTGCAATGGTGAAATGGGGAAAACATCAAAGATAATATCATATAAATATGAGGCTCCTTAAAAAATGAAGACTAACGATATTCCATATTAGTGTATGAAGAAGAACAAGTGGTTTTGGTTGCTTACAAAGGCTGTTTGGTACGCTCTGCTTTTTTTTTTTTGGAGAGAGAGAGAGAGAGAGAGAGAGAGAGAGAGAGAGAGAGAGAGAGAGAGAGAGAGAGAGAGAGAGAGAGAGAGAGAGAGAGAGCCGTTTTTCGGTGTTTTTCTCTTAGTTTCTTATATTAGACGTAGTTTGCCGCAGTACATCTCCAAGGAATGCTAAATCTAATCCATTATGGTGATTATGAACTATCTGCAAGGATGGAGAGGGAAAACATCAGAGATAATATTATGTAGATATCAGGCTCATTTGAAAATTAAGACTAAAGTTATACCAAATTAGTTTATTAGGGAGAAGAAGAGGTTTTGTTTTTTTACAAAGGCTGTTTGGAATGCTTTGCTCTTTTTGTGATTTTGAGACCGTTTTTCGAGGTTTTTCTCATGCATTTGGACTACAACTTGTGAGTAAGATGTCAGTCAACTAATTAGAGCTTAAATTATACTTGTTTTTGTCTCAGATTCTTAAACTAGACGTAGTTTGCCTCTATACACCTCCAAGGAATCTTCAGGCCCGGGGTTTAAGGTCGCCTCAGGCGATATGACGACATCATAGAAAACGGAGTGTTTTCTATCTGAGGACGATGGCAAACATTCTTATTCAGCAAGTCTTAAACTAAAGACTACAGTGGGTTTTAAATGTTCATGGTCCCCTGATTATAAATCTGGATGTGATGTCATATTCAATAAGTTGAAAATAAGTGAAAAAGACTTACGAGGGGTTTAGAACATAGCCTACCATATAACCGAGTGGCTGTAAAATTTATTGATGAGAAGGTTATTGATGTCTCTATACGTGAGTACGAAGACAAAGTGATTCATTTTGGTAATAGTCAATTTGACCAGTGTATATACTTATGTATCAATATGTTATGCATATTTTGATATAGTAGACTCCCTTTTGATTAGTGTCCTCGAACAGCTCGAACAGCATGGGAAAGTTCTCCATCTAAGCCATAATACTTTTTCTCATAGGAGAACGAGTGGTCTGGAAAATGGAACACCCACTGTGAAAATGGAAATAAAGAAAAATATCCCTTCCTCCATCAGCATTTTGGGTTGCAATTTTGTTTCTAAATAATGACCAGAAAAAGATGTGCTACAATTGCGGGAGAGACTCTCATATGGCAGTTAACTGTAACATGGATAATGAGTTTAAGTTAAATATTTTCAATTTCAATGATTTCCCAGCAATACCCGGCAAGGATTCTGATAAGGGTGAGATATGGGAAGGAAATAATACTCCTGATGTTCAACAGGCAACAGGTGATCGATAACGGGACTTGGGGGGTCTTGTTACAAGTAATAATGATAGTTTAACCGATACCAGCAGCGACAGTGACATTCTCGCAATAAAAAGAAAGGCCGAAGGAGCTTCTTAAGTTACGGAAATAACTGAGGATGATGTGCTTCCCCCACAAGATGAACCTCGTATTCCTTATACAATTGGAAGTCTTTCTCCCGTTGAAGATGATAAAAATGAAGAGCTGGGCAATCTTAAAGAATTCGATATAGCAGTTTCAGTGCATATGAATCAGTGGATGATGCTACTGAAGAATGTGTCATGGAAGTAGAGGTAAATAAAGTTAGTGATATTGAAGACGATTTGAAAAATTATGATAAAGGTTTACACGTGATGTCAAAAGGGTTGTGGAATATTGATTTAGATACTGTAGGTAAATGAAAGTTAACTAGAGGAAAATCGGTTAAAGAAAAGAGGAAGGCAGAAAAAAACGAATGAGAAAGCTTGGTTGTCAAAAAAAAAAAAAAAAAAAAAAAAAAAAAAAAAAAAAAAAAAAAAAAAAAAAAAAAAAAAAAAAAAAAAAAAGATTGTTTTCTTTTCGTCTTTGTAATGGGTCCATCTGTTGCCACTTTAAATATTAATAACTTAAATGAGGTACTTAGGAAAATGAAAGCTGTGTCCCTTATCCTCTCCTATAAAATTTGTATTCTGTTGATTCAAGACCATAATGTTAATTATGTCTCAGGTTTGATTTATCTCGCTAATTTTATGAGTAGAGTATTCAATCCATCAATTAATTTAAAAGGAGGTACAATGATATGTATGAATAATAAAACAAATTTAAAACTTTCAACCAAGGAGATGGATACTAATGGTAGAATAATTGGTGTAAGTCTGTTACAATAAAGGCATTATACCTATTATAAATGTGTGTGCTCCATCTGGTGCAAGTGAAAATCCTGAAAGGGAAGACTTTTTTACAAATATAATATTGTATTACCTGCGACATGATAATGATCATCTCATTTTTGGAGGTGATTTCAACTGTGTAACGTGCACAAGAGATTGTAGTAATAATAACAAAGCCTTACTGTCGAAGTCTATGAGTAATATGAAAAACCTTGCTTTGAAAGGAAATTACAAATTCACAAACAGGATACTAGAATACAGTTATGTACAGGAAAACTATGGATCCAGAATAGACAGCATATAGACTGTTTAGTTTTTTTTTTTTATGACATAACATCTGCAGATATCATACCCCTAAGTTTTTCAGATTATAGCATGGTTGTTTTGAGATTAAACATTAACACAAAAAATTAGAACAAGGTATTGGAAGATAATAAGAAAATTTTAGATTCTGATGAGATTAGGGAAAGTCTTGTCTATGTATGGCAGTGTATAAAACAGAAAACGTGTATATTTGATATCATACTTGTATGGTAGGACTGGCAAAATAACAATATAAAAAACTCTTTGCCAAATTATGTAGGAAGATCAAACAAGAAAAATATGGCTTGCTGAGCTTATTACAAACAAGGTTACGGCAACCTTATGATATTAACTATAATAATAGTATAAATCATGTCTGTTAAGATTCTCAAGAATAGGATTTGTGACATCCAGAATGAAATATTCGATGGTATAAAGATAGTAGCTGAACTAAATGATCGTACAATTGGTGAAAAAGTATCTGCACATATATTTGGTGCAGAGAAAGAAAAAGCATGCACGCATTACTAGCATAAAGCAAGCAGATGGTTCCATTTTAGAAAGCACATAGGAAATTTAATTTTTTATTGATGGGCAATTTGAAATTTAGTAAGGTCACAGGTCAGGTAAATTGTCAAGACTATTTTCTTAACCCATGCCATTCTGAACTAGATCAAGAGGATGTAAGTTTGTTGAGTATAGAATTAGAGGAAATTGAGGTTTAAGGTTCTGTCAAGAGTATGTCTAAGGCGTTGGGCACAACTGGCCATACTACCAGCCAAAATTTGGGTGAAATCGTGGATTTGACGCAAGGGGAACGCAACAGTCTTTGGCCTCGTAGCCCGCTGCACCAACCGTGTGTCACACGATCGTACATAGTTCATTTTGTGTATATATTATGCTAGTATCTTCGATCTTCCCTCCCACTAAGAAAGAACCAAAATAAACATGTCTGCTTTTTTCCTCTGTAACAGTATCTGTTTTTGAAAATGAAATTTCTTGTTGTTTTGAGCTTTTGTATATAAAGGAGAGTGTTCTATAATAAATTTACTCAGTTGCTTTCATACTGTCTTTGAGTCACAACCTTCTCTCGGCCCGTCACATTAGTGACCCCGGAAGTCGACTTGCTCCCACCGCCTTCCACCCTCAACCCCGCTCGTCCCTCCATCGTTGGTACTATGGCGGACTCTACGGAGGTTGGCGCTTCGGCTGCCCCATTGAAACTTTCATTGTTCGCCAGTGGAGAGGCGTTTGCTTGGTTTCAGCGCGCAGAAGTCGTTTCGCATCAAGGGCGTGACTCGCTCAACCACCATAGGAGATTATGTTCTCGCGGCGATACCCGAGGACACCTTCCCTGAAATATCCAACTGGCATTGTGAACAAGGAGACCACCCGCAGAATCTTCACTCGCTGTACTAAAATGTTCTGCGTCAGTCAAGAAAATTTGTAGTCGCAGACAGGATGCACGTCTGACACAAGTAAGCCGTGCGTGCGACTTATGTACAACTTACGTGCCGTAGGATTTTCTGTGGCATGATCTCCTTACATTGGTCGTGCGTGTAACTTGCGTCACAAGTACGAGCCACGCACGTGTCATACGGAATTGAAAGAAGTACATTATTATTATTATTATTATTACTATCCAAGCTACAACCCTAGTTGGAAAAGCAAGATGCTATAAGCCCAGGGGCTCCAACAGGGAAAAATAGCCCAGTGAGGAAAGGAAATAAGGAAATAAATAAATGAAGAGAACAAATTAACAATAAATCATTCTAAAACAAGTAACAACGTCAAAACAGACATGTCATATACAAACTATTAACAACATCAAAAACAAATATGTTATAAATAAACTATAAAAAGACTCATGTCCGCCTGGTCAACAAAAAAGCTTTGCTCCAACTTTGAACTTTTGAAGTTCTACTGATTCAACCACCCGATTAGGAAGATCATTCCACAACTTGGTAACAGCTGGAATAAAACTTCTAGAATACTGCGTAGTATTGAGTCTCGTGATGAAGAAGGCCTGGCTATTAGAATTAACTGCCTGCCTAGTATTACGAACAGGATAGAATTGTCCAGGGAGATCTGAATGTAAAGGATGGTCAGAGTTATGAAAAATCTTATGCAACATGCATAATGAACTAATTGAACGACGGTGCCAGAGATTAATATCTAGATCGGGAATAAGAAATTTAATCGACCGTAAGTTTCTGTCCAACAAATTAAGATGAGAATCAGCAGCTGAAGACCAGACAGGAGAACAATACTCAAAACAAGGTAGAATGAAAGAATTAAAACACTTCTTCAGAATAGATTGATCACCGAAAATCTTGAAAGACTTTCTCAATAAGCCTATTTTTTGTGCAATTGAAGAAGACACAGACCTTATATGTTTCTCAAAAGTAAATTTACTGTCGAGAATCACACCTAAAATTTTGAAAGAGTCATACATATTTAAAGAAACATTATCAATACTGAGATCCGGATGTTGAGGAGCCACCGTCCTTGACCTACTTACAATCATACTTTGAGTTTTGTTAGGATTCAACTTCATACCCCATAATTTGCACCATGCACTAATTCTAGCTAAATCTCTATTAAGGGATTCACCAACCCTAGATCTACATTCAGGGGATGGAATTGATGCAAAGAGAGTAGCATCATCTGCATATGCAACAAGCTTGTTTTCAAGGCCAAACCACATGTCATGTGTATATAGTATGAAAAGTAATGGGCCAAGAACACTACCCTGTGGAACACCGGATATCACATTCCTATAATCACTATGGTGCCCATCAACAACAACTCGTTGAGATCTATTACTTAAAAAATCAATAATAATGCTAAGAAACGACCCACCCACTCCCAACTGTTTCAGTTTGAAAACAAGGGCCTCATGATTAACACGGTCAAAGGCAGCACTAAAATCAAGGCCAATCATACGAACTTCCCGACCACAATCAAGGGATTTCTGTACAGCATTGGAGATTGTAAGAAGGGCATCACATGCTCCAAGGCCTTTACGAAAACCAAATTGCAAACTAGGGAGTAGATGATTACCTTCAGCAAACCTGTTAAGACGTTTTGCCAGAAGACGTTCAAAAACTTTAGATAATATGGGAGTTATGGAAATTGGGCGGTAATCAGTGGGACTTGAGCTACCACAAACACATGGTCCGTACGTGCAAAGTACGATGCAATTGCGGTAAAAGTAGGTGTTTAGTACAATGACCGGACAACGTTAGTACTAATGCACAATATTTACATGATTTTTCAGGATATATATTCTGCTGCAGCAAGTACATCATCATTCTGATGTACTTCCCTTTGCCAAATAGGTAGTCTCTCTCTCTCTCTCTCTCTCTCTCTCTCTCTCTCTCTCTCTCTCTCTCTCTCTCTCTCTCTCTCTCAGTATTCTTAATTACTATCTCTCCGGATCCCCAATTTTGTACAAAGACGGTAATCAGCTTTCTTGTCCGTGATTACTTGAGTGTGTACTTTATATATATATATATATATATATATATATATATATATATATATATATATATATATATATATATATATATATATATATATATATATATATATATATATATATATATATATATATATATACACACACACACACACACACACATATATATATATATATATATATATATATATATATATATATATATATATATATATATATATATATATATATGCAAACACACACACACATGTATATATATATATATATATATATATATATATATATATATATATATATATATATATATATATATATATATATAAATGCATATATATATATATACATATATATAAATGCATATATATATATATATTTATATATATATATATATATATATATATATATATATATATATATATATATATATATATATATATATATATATATATATACACGCTGTAGAACTTGCAACCCTGGAGTGTGGAGCGCAGGCTTAGCACGGTGGTATTTATACACCCATGGGGACACGTAAGACTGGTACTCCGGAAGTGCGTCACCTGCATTACACGCCGGTCCTTAGTGCAAGCTTAGTACTCTTCCTGCATGTGCCGTACGCCATAATTTTCCCACGCATTCATCTCACGACACTTGCGAACCATGCGGCACCCGTGCGTCCCATGTAATTAACCCGTACTGAACACTCAACATGCTCACTACCTATTACATCGCAGGAGTTCATGGCTACGACTGAAAAATTCCCAGACACCTACGGCTAAAAAATTCGTACGGGAGTTGTGCCCAACGCCTAAAGGAAGATCACCTGGGTATAGAGGACATCCTATAGAATTCTGCAAATTTTTTTAGTTTATAATAAATTATGCCATTTTGGAAGTGCTCAAAATAATTGTGACTGTGAAATATGTCAGATAGTAAATCTTTGGGTATAGTAAAATTATTAGCTAAAAAATGGGATTTTTCCTTGATGGAGAACTGGAGACCAGTATCCTTACTGAATGCTGACTACAAAATCTTTGCCGAGGTTTTGGCAAACAGATTGAGATGTGACATTGGGAAAATTAGGCCTATCTCCCCAAAATAATATTGTACAGTGAAGAAGAGGTCGATTGTGAATTGTGATAATACGATTCGAGATGTAATTTTTTCTTCAAAACATACCAGTGAAATCTTTCACGTTTAAGCTTGGACTGGTCTAAGGCATTTGATAGAGCTAAAATGGATTTTGTTTTTAAAGTAATGAAGACATTTTGTTTACCAGGTGAATGTTTGGTTCTAGTTACAATTTTGTATAAGGATTGTTTAAGTAGTATCTTGGTAAATGGGTTTATGAGTTCACCTTTTTGTATTAAAAGGTCTGTAAGACAAGTCTGCCCTATGTCAATGCTGTTATATTGTATCTATCAAGAACCTTTATATAGGAAAATAAAAAGTAATAACGAGATGATAGGACAGAGCCTTCCTAACAGTATAAATATACTGTATCCCGGCTAGGTTATGCAGATGACTCATCCGTGATCTTGTCACCTGATGATTATAGAGAAATAAAGTGGTTTGAACTTGCGATAGGTGAACAGCTAAACAAGGACAAAACTAGTATAATTGAGTTTTTGATCTAAGAAAACTTAAAAATCTGGCCCATCAGTTGTCTGAAATCTGTTGAAAATATAAAAATTCCAGGTGTAATCTATTAAAGTGATTTTGAGGTTACATGGGAAAAATGGTCTCACCTTCTACAAAATATCAAAATATCAATAAATATGGTAAGTCAAAGACAATTATCTATTTTCCAAAGAGCTATTATCATCAATTCACTAGTTTCGTCCAAAATTTGGCATATATCTCAGACCTTGCCTCCTCTAAAAAAGTACATCACTCAAATGAATATGCATATCTTCCGATATATCTGGAACGGCAACTACCATCCTGTAGGCAAAGATACTTTTTGTTTGTCGAAAGAAACATGTGGCTTGGGAATTATAGATGTTTATTTTAAGTCCTTGTCGATTTTCCTTTCAACAGCAATGAATGATATGAGAAAGGATGTTGGTTTAATTAATTTTTATTGCAAGATGAGGAGCATTTTTTGTTGTTGGATTTGAAGAAAATGAATAGGATTTCATTTGTGTGAAAATCCTTTTGTTCAGTAGCCATTGATGTAATCAGAAAAGCTTGTGGCCATGCCAAATTTCCTAAGCTCAGTTCTAGAGATTGTCTCAATGTTATAAGGCCAGAGAGTATCCAGAAAATTGAAGGAAGTTATTCACTTTTGGACTAGAAAATGGTATAGGGAAGCATAAACAAACCATTCATAGGCACCATGGAGAGAGAGAGAGAGAGAGAGAGAGAGAGAGAGAGAGAGAGAGAGAGAGAGAGAGAGAGAGTGAGTTTGTCTTTGAGTATGCTCATGGAACTTTGGTGACCAATAATCGGTTGATTTTTTTTTTAATATCAAAAAGTGATAAATGTGATCATTGCGAGGATGCTGAATACAGTTTGTATATTTATTTATTTTTGTAGATTCATAAAAACCATATTAGTGTATTTCAAAAGTGTATTATTATTATTTAAACAGGGCCAATTTTTTAGAATATATCAATGTTCAGTTGTAAATATAGGATAAAAAAAGGAATTATATTAGCACCACTGTATTCATTGTTGGGTATTTATATGCTGTTTTGGTCTGTAAAAAGGAACGTTTCACGAAAGAGGAAATATATGCCTCTCTTAATTGTATATTTCTTTATAATAGGTGACTATTGAAAATATCTTTAAAGAAGAATTAATAAAATACTCACAAAAAAGTATAAAAACTATTGTTTTTGAGTAGCTAAAAGTCAAAATCTTGATGTGTAATTCTGTAATCAAGAGTATTAATGTTTATGTGAAAATACTGATGAGTGTAACCAAACTGTAAATATTGTAATTTAGAAAATGCAAGTGAACATTTTAATTAAAAAAAAAAAGGTCCTGCTGATGTTGACCAATTTAGAGAAAATTGGTATCTTCAAATACTTGTGGAACGGAAATAATACACTCTAAAGGGAAAATTATGTTCCTCCCTACGAGTCAAGCAGGATGCAGTATTAAAAATCTAGGTCTGGGAGCGAATTCCATGATTTTTAGCAGTTTCTACAAAATTAACTGCATTATATAGTAGTCTGAGACTTCTTTTCTGAATTTAACAGATTCTAAGAATTCACCATATTTACCACTTCAAATTAGTAAAGATGTTTAATATTGTAATAAAGACCTATCCTTTGGTAAACTCAGAACACAATATATTGTTTCATGATACGTGAATAAATGTTGGCAAATATTGTAGGAACTAAACCTTTTTTAACTGGAATACTATATGAAAACATTTTGATACAAAGTGTCATGATCAAATAAACTGACAAATATTGTTTAAGAATAGCCACGAAGATACATTAGAAATAAATCAGGCAATGAAACTATATGGAATCCTTTCAGAAGACTAACTATGCATAATTATTATATTTCGGATAACCAAAAAGCAAAGTCTTTCGTTTTGTAGATTTTTTTTCAATGCGCTGTATTCAGTTGCCTTCTTTAGGGTAGTTTTGAAGTGTCAAGATTTGCTATCTATATTCTAACTAATTATTTTCTTAGTCCTGTGGATATTTGTAGAATAGTTATCCTAAAACCTTTCGAAAAAGGTCGTCCTTTTCAAATATGATAAACATTTTATGCTCTATGCACTTGACTTTTGTGCATTTTGACATATGGCCATTCTGAGTTTTGTGTAATTGTACTTTTGTACATTTTTGGTTTTGTACAATTTGACTTTGTGCATTTTTAGTTTTGTGCAATTTGACTTTTGCTGCTCGTATTATCGGAAAGTCAAGAAGTACTTTGGTGTTTTGTGAATTAGATTTTGTCTCAAAATAGGCTACAATGCTTGAAGCTACTGCATATTCATTAAATTATTTTTTTTTTGTTTATAATGTAGTAATCTATTCGTGCTTGATGTTATCTGAGTTACTTTTTTGAAAATCCATTTCCAGAGGGATTTTAAAGGTCTAAGTAGCTTAAAGCAGCATCCTCATAGTTTAGTGTCTGGTAGTTCTCAACCAAAATAATAATAAATTGATTTTTAGGAGAGTTCAAACCTTCAAGACAGTAAAATAGTACAATAGATATTTTATATTAATAGTAGTAACATAAAACTACCTTTATTTAATAATTAAGGTAAATGATTTGCAGTAGAAGTAATTTATTATCATTAGATCTTCAATTCCTGATTATTGCTACCCTTTTTAAGGACATTTTTAAGCAAGGATCCTAAAGTACTTAATTTTGAATTATCCAAAATTCTTATTATTACCATAATCAATGGAGGAAAAAGTATCAAATGACTTCATAATATCATTATAATAGATACTAAAAATTTACTCTAATTCCTAAAACTACTAGGGAATTATGCAATGGCTAAATGTGGTGTTCCTTTTCTATGAAAACCTTTTGCTTCACTCTATTATTTTACAGAGCCAAGGATGCTAAAGTACCAATTGAGTGGTTTTTTTAATGCTTGAAAATCCTCCATCTAAAATCTGGGTATGCAAGCAGGTATACCAGAAGCCTTTCAAATAGGATTATGTGATAAAATGTTATTTTCTCAATTAACACAGTACTTATACTAATGTAAAAGTACTGTACAAATGTATTGCAATGGGATTGTTTTTGCATCACTTTGTTTTAGGGGAAAGTGCAGCGCTTCAGCCACTACATTTGTAGTTGGATAATTGAAAACATTTATTACATTATACATATGACTGATCTAGGTGTATTTCTACGAAGCACAGCTATAATGATATGGTGAGATATATGATTTAATAAAATTTTATGAAATCCTATACATATTCCAGGCCAATGTTTATTTTGAACGGCCAAGTAGCTTAATAGACCACAATTTTTCTTTGTATAACAATTGCTAGCTATAAATGGGTGTTAATCAGTACTGAAGAATGGTCAGAAAAATATCAAGATGGTTTCACAATATAAAAGCTGAGTTATATTCATGTTTTAAGTAACTGATTTTCATAAGAAGCCAGTGCTAATTAATATACCCTTTACCATTGTCACTTTGGTTTACCCTGCAGTAGAGGAATTTACTAGACTCAAGTAATACAAAAGAAATACTTTTAAATTGTGTTTGAAAGGTTTAAAAATTATCCATTTAAATCCGAAACGTCCATGCAAGTAACCCAAGAACCTTTTCAGTGCGATTATGTCATAGAATATTCAACTTTCTCTATCGATATTGAGCTTTTATATGCTAGCTTATAAATAATTTCAAGCATGTTACATTGAGGCACAGGTTGTATCACCATATTTTATAGGACTATGTAAAGCTTCAATTATTGCATTATTAGTTCTGTATTCATTACAGTTATATTATAAAGGAATCTAAGTTTCATTGTTCATATAAAGTAATTAATATATTACAACAATATCAGTGGTATAGGTGCATTTCTGCAAGCCTTACAAAAAAAAAAAAAGAAAAAAAAATCATGTGAAGCCAATATGTTTTAATCAATGTCGTCGATGACTTACTTTTGGGACACCCTGTGCGCGTTTCATACGTTTTCTATGATGCCTACTGTTTTATTTGAATGGCCAAGGACCTTAAAATACCACAATTTTCAATTGATATGAACATTTCTATCTAGATATAAGGCTTTATTGATATTGAAGAGTGATCTGAAAAACTCATGATCATATCAAAATATGAACGATGTTTTAAATTCATGCTTAAAGTTACTTATATGCAGTAGAAGTCAGTGTTAATGAAGAGTCCATTCCCTATTTCGATTTTGTGGGACCCTGTACCAGCGGATTCTTTCTCAGAGAGAAGGAACATAAAGCCCATACTTTTACGTTATGTACAATTACTTTAATTACCAGATTTTATGGAAAGGAACACTTCGGGAAACTTCAAAGCACCAAGGTAATAAAAACTAAAGTTTTGTCTAATTGCTAAATTTACAATATAATTATAACATTTTATCTGTGTGGGTTTATTTTACAATTTGTAACATAAAAAAACATTTGCTTCACCCTGTTATGACTGTTGTCAAGGATAGTAAAGCCCCAAGTGATTGTTATAAAGTTTTAAAAGTCCTCCGCTCAGATCTTCATTATGCTAGCAGTTATACCATATGCCTTTTATATGTGCTTATGTGATAGAATATGCTATTTTCTCAATTGATAACTAGTTTCTTCATGCAAGCTGATGGCTATCTAAAAACGTGTTGCATTGGGGTAATTTTTGTAACACCTTGTTTTATGGACCGATGTGGAGTCTCAAGCGTATTCTTAAGTTCTGTATTAGTTTCAGTTATATTCAAAAGGAATATCAGGCTAAATATGAATATATGGTGATAAGCCAATGCGTTTTAATCAACGTCATTCAGTATGTACTTTTAGGACACCCTGTATGTCATTGGTATGTTTTCTATGATGGCAAACGGTTTCTTTTAATAGTCAAGGACCTTAATACACATTCCTATTCGTTAAGACTGAAAATATCTGGCTAGAAATAAGGTTTAATTGCCATTGATGAATGATCTGAAAAATTTAGTAAAGCAACACAATAGGACGGTGATATATATTCATATCTTAAGTAACTGTTTTGCCTTAAAAGTCAACGATAATGAATATTCCTTTTCCAGTTTTCATGTTGTGCTACTCTGTACTAGGGGATTTGTTTTAGAGGCAAGGATGACAGAGTGCATACTGTTAACAATTCCTATAATTACCCAGTTTAATGGAAGAGAAGCCATCAAATGACTTCACAATATCATGATAATAAAGCGAAAGTTTTGCGTTATTCATAATTCTATTATAAAACTGTACAATGCTATAGATAAGGTTTCATTTATACTCAGAAACTTTTGCTTCACTCTGTTAAGCAATGGTGCTAAGGATGCTAATGTACTGATCACTTGGTGGTTTATGGTTTGACAAGTTTTCTGTTAAATCTAATATTTTCTCGTAGGTATACCAGAAGCCTTTCAAATGTGCCTATGTAATACAATATTTTAAATTTTCATTTGATAACCGGTTTTCATGAGTTAACGAATGAATCACAACAAATGTGTTGTAAAAGGGTATTTTTTGTATCGCCCTGTTTTATGGGAATAGACCAGATATTCAAGTATTGTAATATTAGATTTATATTAACTACATCTGCATCCATAAGGAAGTTTACCTAGTTTGGTAATTGCAAACATGTCCTAGTTTATACCTATGACAGTGATTTTAAAGGACAGATTAAAAGATATTGTTAGATGTTATTTTATTAATCAACTTCTTGAGTATACATATGGGCACGTATTGTATGATTCCTTGTGTTTTATTTGAAAGGCCAATGATCTTGAAACACCATACCTTCTGTTTGTCTAACAATTTCTACCAAGAAATAAGGATTATTCGATAATGAAGAATCATTAAAAAATTATCAAGATAGCTTCCCAATGTAAAGACAGATTTATTTTCTTATTATTCTGGCTAATTTGCATTAGAAGTCCATATTAATGAATATTCCTTTTCCCATTTTCATTTTTCGTTACCCTGTAACAGAGGAATTCTCCAAGGGCAAGGAATACAAAGCACATACTTTTACATTATGTACAATTACTTTAATTATCAGCTTATATAGGAAGGAAGACTTCAGGGGACTTCAGAGGTAATTAAAACGAATGTTTTCTTCGAATCCATAAAACCAGCATACAATTGAAACATTTTATATATGTAGTTTTCTCTATAATTTCTAGCGAAAAACATTTTGTTTCCCTTTGTTATGAGTGTCGGGAAGGATAGTAAAGAACCAAATGGTTGTTAATATAAAAGTTTAAAAATCATTCACATAGATCCTAAATATGCTCGCGGGTGTACCATAAGCCTTTTTATATGGGATTACTTGATTGAATATATAATTTTCTCGCCAACCGATGCACAATTACCAAAATGTTTTAATGTAGGTGATTTTTGTAACACCCTGTCTCATGGGACTATCCACAGCTTCAAACATTGTATTTTTAGTTTATTACTAATTCTAGTTATATTATAAAAGGATATCAGCTCCTTAATTATCTAAAATAATTCTTAGTTTACACCCATGACAGTGATTTTGGTTGTATATCTGTAAAGGCTGAAGGATAAACATATGGTGATAAGCTAATATGTTTCAATTAACGTCATTAAGTATATACTTTTAGGACACTCTGTATGTCCCTGGTAGGTTTTCTATGATGCCCAACGGTTTCTTTGAATGGCCATGGACCTTAAGGTCTCTTCCTTTTCGTTTAGATTGGTAATTTCTAGCTAGAAATAAGGTTTAATTGTCATTGATGAATGATATGAATAATTCAATATAGCAAGACAGTAGGAAGGGTGATTTATATTTACATCTAAAGTAACTGGTTTGTGGTAGAAGACGATGATAATGAATATACCATTTCCGGTTCTCCTTTTGTACTACACTGTACTTGAGAATTGTTTTATAGGCAAGGATAACAGAGTGCCTACTTTTACATTGTTTACAATTCCTATAATTACCCAAATGATTACACAATATCAGGATAATAAAACTAAAGTTTTGCACTATTTATTTTACTATAAAACTAAACAATGCTATAGGTAACATCGCATTTATGCTATAAACAAAACTGTTATGCAATGGTGCCAAGCATACTAATTTACAGATCACTTGGTGTTTCATGGTCCGAAAAGCTGCCTATTGAATCTGACATTTTTTTTTGTAGGTATACCAGAAGCCTTTCAAATGTGCCCATGTAATACAATACTTAAAGTTTCCATTTGATAACCAATTTTCATAAGTCAACGAATGAATCACAACAAATGTGTTACTAAGGGGTACTTTCTGTATCATCGTGTTTTATGGGAATAAGCCAGATTTTCATGCATTATAATATAAGTTCTGTACTAACTACAACTGTATTTATAAGGGAATTTAGCTATTTTTGGTATTGGGAAGTATGTCCTAGTTTATACCCATGACAGTGATTTAAGAGCATTTCAACAAAGGACAGATTAAAAGATATGGATAGATGTTATTCCTTTCATCAACATCTTGAGTATACATATGGGCACGTTTTCTGATTCCCTGTGTTTTATTTGAAGGACCAATGATCTTAAAACAGCACACTTTCTGTTTGTTTAACAATTTATACTAAAAATTTAGGATTATTTGATAATAGAGAATCATCATATAATAATCAACATAGCTTCCCAATATAAAGATATATATATATATATATATATATATATATATATATATATATATATATATATATATATATATATATATATATATATATATATATATATATATATATATATATATATATATTATTTTATCTAGCTAATTTGCATTAGAAGTCTATAATAAGGAATATTCTGTTCCCACTTTGATTTTGTGTTATATTGTACTAGAGGAATTTTCCTTGAGCAAGGAATACAATGAACATACTTTTACCTTGTGTACAATTACTTTGATTACCAGCTTATATGGAAAGGAAGACTTCAGGGGACTTCAAAGCATTGAGGTAATTGAAACGAAAGTTTTCTTCTAATTCATAAATCCACCATGTAATTGAGACAAGTTATCTATGTGGTTTTATTGCTATAATCTATAGCAAAAATTGTTTTTTCAACACTCTGTAATGCCTGTCGGCAAGGATAGTAAAGAGCCAAAGGATTGTTGATATAAACATTTAAAAATCCTTCACTCAGATCCTAATTATACTCGGTGGTATATCATAAGCCTTTTTTATGTGATCCCTTGTTTGAATATACCATTTTCTTAATCAATATGTTTTTACACGCCAACTGATGCATAACTACAAATGTGTTTTAATGGGGATAATTTTTATAGCACCCTGTCTTATGGGACTATCCACAGCGTCAAACATTGTATTTTTAGTTTAGTACCAATTCCAGTTATATTAAAAAAAAAAGAATATATCAGCTTTTTAATTATCTAAGATAGTTCTCATATTACACCCATTAGAGTGATTTTAGGTGGATACCTAAAGGCTGGATGATAAATATATGATAATAAGCTTATACGGTTCAATTAACGTTATTCAGTATATACTTTTAGGACACTCTTTATGTCCCTGCTAGGTTTTCTATGCCCCTAACGGTTTCTCTGAATGGCCAAGGACCTTAAACCACATTCTTTTTCGTTTAGGCTAATAATATTACGCTATGCATAAGGATTAATTGGTATTGTTGGATGATATGAATCATTTAATATCGCAACACAGTAGTAAGTGATTTATATTCATATATAAAGTAATTGGTGTTTAGTAAAAGTCCATTTAAATAAATATTCCTTTTTCCATTTTTATTTTACGTTACCCTGTACTATGAGAATTCATGGGCAAGGAATACAAAGCACATACTTATTCATTATGTACAATTACTTTAATTACCAGCATATATGGAAAGGAAGACTTCTGGGGACTTCAAAGCATTGGGGGTAATTAAAACGAAAGTTTTCCTCTAATCCATCAATTTGCCATGTAATGATAACAATTCATCAATGGAGTTTTATCTTTATAATATCTAGCAAAAACATTTTGTTTCACTCTGTTATGAATTTCAGCAAGGATAGTAAATCACCAAATGATTGCTGAAATAAAGGATTAAAAATCTTACACTTAGATCCTATTGTGCTCGCAGGTATACCATAAGCCTTTTTATGTATGATTTTCTTCATAGAACATACCACTTTCTCAATCAGAAATATGTATGAATTTACGCGCCAACTGATGCTTAATCATAAACGTGTTGTAATGCCGTAATTTTTGTAACACCCTGTTATATGGGACTGTCCACGTCTTCAAACATTGAATTTTTTAGTTCCGTATTATTCGCATTTATATTGAAAAAGAATAGAAATTCTTTAATTATTGAAAATATTTGTTACATAACACCTATGACTGATTTTGGGTCGATATCTATTTATTGTAAAGATAAATATATGGAGATAAACTAATATGTTATTCAGTATGTACTTTTAGAACACCCTGTACTTTCTTGGTAGGTTTTCTATGATGCCCAACTGTTTCTTCTAATGGCCAAGGACCTTGAAGCACCTTCCTTTTCGTTCAGACTGATAATTTGTAACTAGAAATAAAATTTTATTACCATTGATAAATGATTTTAATAATTTAATACAGCAACACAATAGGAGGGATGATTTATATTTAAATCTAGTAACTGGTATGGAATAGAAGTTGATGATAATGAATATTCCATTTCCAGTGTTCATTTTTTTGTTACCCTGTAATAGATGATTTTTTTTTTTAGAAGCAACGATAACAGTGTGCATGCTTTTACACTGTTTATAATGCCTATAATTGCCCAATTCAATGGAAGAGAAGCCATTAAATGAATTCCCAATATCATGATAATAAAACTAAAGTTTTGCTCTAATTTGCAACTCACTATGAAACTATACAATGCTATAGGTATAGTTTCATTTGTATTAAGACAATTTTGCTACACTCTGTTAAGCAATGGTGCTGAAAAACTCTTGCATCGTTGTCTCTGTACTAGTTGGACGTGTTCCACTACTGCTCCCTTGGTTCCAATACTCAGATAACGCTGAATCGAACTATCTTAAGATCTGGTTTACGAATTCCATGTCAATGAACAACTGGTATGATTTCGGATGAAGAGATAATTGTGGATGAAGCCGTTGTGCAGGAGGATTTAGCTTTGTCGAGTAGTGAGTCTGATCATACGAAGGAGCCTTTTAGGATGTCAAAGAAGAAAAAGAAGGAAAGTTCACAAGAAGTCGAAGAACAAGGACCTTCAACAATTATTTGCACGAGAAGTAATGCTCTTGGTTTGGTTAACAAGAGGAAAAGGGTGAGTGAAAGTGAACTTTTATTGCAAAATAGCGATGTTTCTATAGATGAGGATAATGAAGATCCGGCGAGCTTGAATAATGTTACTGGAAGGAAGCGATTGTATTTTCCACGTTCACTTGAGATTAATTATAATAACAAACTGCAGTGGACATTTAAACTATACAAGAATCACCCTGAGTTTGAAGTGTTGTTCAAGGAAGGTAAATATAGAGAATTCGTAACTGTTAAAGATGAGAAGGCTGTGAAGTATTTAACTACTGTTGGGTTTGATGGGATTGTTTTGGAAAAACCTAAGGAGGAAGGAAAATTAACCAAAATTATTATTTTTGGCATACCATTGTGTTTGGATCTTGAACTTATATTACATGATGAGCGAATTGTGTGGGCTAAGCGTAGAGAAGTTAAGCAAGGGGGTGAGGTGTGTCCTAAACCTCAGGAGATAGCGCTAATTAGAGGTGAAGTTCCAGATAGAATTTTTGTTTCTTGTATTGGCTATAGAAGGGTATCTGTGTTTAATGAGCCTCCGACCATGTGCTATAAATGTAGTAAGTGAGAGCATTTAGCATATAAGTGTCAAAATGATTTCAGGTCTAGGTACTGCAGCAAGCTCCATGACTCAAAAGAATGTCTGCAGAAAATTAGGGATAAAGTTCAGATTATTCCTAAGTGTTGCAATTGTGGAGAAGAGCATAACGCAAATTCATGGTTATGCAAGAGAAAACCATCATTTGGAGTAGCAAAGGTATTAAGCTCTTCACCAAAGATACCTGAGAATTGTTTAGACTCAAATAGTCCAGCAGCTCCAGTTGTTAATGTATGGGAACGCAGGAGTAAAGATCATAATGATGCAATAAGCGATCTTCGATCAGAAGTAAATGAACTTAAGAAGATAATTTTAACAATGAAAGGTCAGATAGATAAGATCAGCAAGGTGAAAGGTATACTCTCAGAGATTGACCAGGGTGTGAGAAGTACACCTGCTAAAGATAATCTCCGCTTGGGTTACAGTGAGGTTGAGGTCCACGCTACTGATGTAGTTATTGACAGAAAACACATTTCAAAGGATGATTGTCAAGCAGGGAAAGATGATTCATACAGAAATCAGGTTCATAATGTGGCCTTATTGCTGGATGCAGTTTTGAAATATATGGAAGAGCCAAATGATGAGCTTCGGATTAACGTAATTACGAAAGCAAAATCTTTTAGGGAACAAATAAATATAAGTCGTAATGGAGGTTTCTAGACTTAAATGTTTATCATGGAATATAAATAGTCTAAGTAAAAGGGCAACTGATATTCATGCACACGTTTTGTCTTGCAATCCTGATGTAGTTGCTTTGCAGGAAGTAGGGGTAAATGGTGCCGGCTTTCGGTTGTCAGGATATCAAAGATTTGAATTACCTGCAAGCCTAGAGAACAACACCAGAGGGTTAACCACTTTTATTAAGGACAGCATTCCTGCTATTTTATGCGAGGCTGTTATGATTAATGGCACAGAGTTTGTTTCCTTGAAATTGTATGTTAATGATTGTTATATATATATATATATATATATATATATATATATATATATATATATATATATATATATATATATATATATATATATATATATATATATATATATTATTAATGTGTATGTTCATAGTGATATGCTGAATATTGAAAGTTTTCCTGCATGTATTTTTGAAGAAAAGTGTTTACTACTGGGTGATTTTATTGCTCGGCATAAAAATTTTGAAAATAATAGGGGTTCAAATAAAAATGGGTTTGTCATGAACAGTATGGTTAACTCTTTTGATCACATTTGTGTTTTGGGGAATAAAGACCCCACTCATGTGAGAGGTGGGAGAATTGAATATGTCCTGCTATTTAATATGTCCGAGTATAAAGTTTTGGCTTCAGTTGTTGCCAACTTAGTAAGTGATCATTTTGCTTTAGAGGTGAGTCTAGATATACAAAAGACAACTTACAGTCACAAAAGGAAAAGATTAAGTATCAAGAATGATGAGAAGGTTATATTTATGACTAAGGTTGCCGAGTGGTATAAGGACTACAAATATGTGAATGGACATGGAAATGATGAGAATGTGTTTTTGGACGATTTACTTAAAGTAATAGACTCTATATTGCACGAGAAGGCGAACAAGGAGAACAGTCCCATTATGAATTTTAAAAAAGCAAAGTATTCTGATGACAAAATAATAAAGGGTTGGAACAATCTTTTAAGGAAAGCACAAAGGAAATGGAATATGAATCCTAATGATGTAAATAGTAGGGAGACGATGATACAAATTGCAGAAGGTACTTCTGAAATACGAAAAAAAGTAAGAGGAAAATACTGGGACCAGTTTTTAGAGGAGGTATCTTTTATGAAGTCCCTAAGTGGTGTATGGAATGCTGTAAATAAAGTAAGAGGGGTCAGAAGGAAAAAAATTGCACATCATGACCCAAGAGGAATGGCAAATGAGCTAATGAAGAAATGGGCAGCTGCCTCCAGCTTTAGTAATTTACCAAACAATGTTCAGGCTAGTTGACGTATCCGTCGTTCAGAGAGACGACAGTTAGTAAAAATGCAAATAGATATGGTGGATGAGACTAGTTTGCCCTTTACGAAAGATGAATTGTTGTTGGGAATTAAAAAAGGTGGGTTGACTGCTCCTGGGGAAGATGGGGTAACATACGATATAATTAATTGTCTTATAATGATGGAAGATAGCCCACTACTGGATTTGATCAATCTTTGTTTTGAAAATGGCAAATTACCCATTAAATGGAAACTGGCATTGCTTGTACCTGTACCTAAGAGTAATGGAGAATATCGACCTATATCATTAACATCTTGCATATGCAAATTAATGGAAAGAATGATTCTTAATAGGTTACTATTTGTTATTGGTGATCAATTCTCTCAAAATCTATATGGTTTTATTAAAGGAAAATGTACAACAGATTGTGTTTTAAGAGTGCTGTGCAATAGCAGTGTGAAATGCAGGGCATTCATTGATCTCAAAGGAGCATTTGACAGGGCAAATAAAGATGTAATACTCGAAGAGCTTGTAAATAAGGGTATTAAGGGATCATTGCAAAGGTGGATTGAAAGCTACTTAAGTGAAAGAAGGGCTAAGGTTTGGATTCAAGGGCATGAATCTGAAGAAATGGATATGGAATTGGGTACGCCACAGGGGGGAGTATTAAGCCCAACTCTGTTTAATGTATTAATGGATCGTATTGCAAGGCATTCTTTTCCTAGTGGCACAGACGTTGTAATTTACGCTGATAACATAATGATCCAGTGCACAAATGAGTTAGTTTTGAAAGAGGCTTTAGCTGAACTACATAATTTATGCTTGCACATGGGATTAGTTGTTAATGAGAATAAAAGTAAATTTCAGTCACGTTCTCCAATTGAAAACGAGATGTCATTTAATGGGATGCAGCTGGAAAAGGTAGGAACTTACAAATATCTTGGTATGTATATTGGCTTTCATAAAAGTATGGATGATGTAAATTATGTTAGAAATATTTGTCTGGCAAGATTAAAAACTTTGCAGGTATTGGCTAACAGAGGCAATGGTGCCGGTATACCTGTATAGCGAATGATGTCCATAAGCACAGTTCGTTCGGTTATTGATTATGCAGCCCCAGTGCTAATCTGCTATCCGGAGAGAGAATTAAAGAAGTTAGAAATAATACAAAATCAAGCAATGCGCCTAATATTAGGTTGTACCATGAGCACGCGCACAGAGATCATGAGAATGGACTTGAACCTTCTAAGTATCTCTGAAAGAGTTCAAGAAATAGTCTGTGCAGTGGTTGTCCGAAGTATAAGGAGGGGTGAAGAGTTTTTAAAAGTGGTTATCGATATGATGTCTGGTAACCGTAGAATCTCGAATAAACCTAATGTTCATTTGAAAAAACTATATAGAATATTGTTAAAATATGACGTTGTTAAATTTTGCGTTCAATTGGAAAGAGTAATGTGTCCAAAACCATGGTTATGTTGTAGGTTAAATATATGTATAAGTAAGTTGAACTTTAAAAAGAGCGAATGTAATAAATATGTGTTAAGACAATACTTTCTTAGTAAATTTAACATGTTACCCAAGTGTAATACCATTCATATATATTGTGATGGCTCTGTGAATGGTAATAAAGCTGGTTGTGGTGTGGTGGTTCGTGAATATTATGAAAATGATATTAGTGTGGATGAAATGATGTCTAAGAGGATTGAAGATGAAACATCGTCTACGGTAGCAGAGTTACATGCTATACATGAGGGTCTCAAAATGGTAGTTAATAAAACAAAGGATATATTTGTATTCGTTGATTCCCAGAGTGCTTTGTTAGCCTTAAATAGCAAAACACCCACTAATAGCGAGGTGGTTGTTCTTTGTAAAGGGTTGGTTTGTCGGCTTCAGGAGAAAGGAATAACTGTAAAGTTCTATTGGGTTCCGTCTCATATAGGTATTTCATTAAATGAAGTTGCCGACAATCTGGCCAAGGAGGCCACAAGAAAGCCTGACATTGACATAGAAACATCTATGAGCCTTAATAGAATAAAACGAGGAATGAAAATAAAAGGAGAGGTTTGGGGAACAGAAAAGGCTTTAAAGATCTTGGATGAGGGCAGCGTCAGTATGAGGCATTATTAGCTCGTTACTGAAAATACAAATGTTACATACGGCAAGGTCCTTTCTCAAGTTGATACTTTTGTTATGAGAATGAGGTTGGGGTATTATTATTGTTGGCAATATATTGATGGTGATGGTATACCCTGTAGATTGTGTGGTGAAGCATACTCGCATACTCTGCATCATTATATGTTAGAATGTGATAAACGTAGGGAATTTAGAAATGTTTCTATTAATAGTATTACTGAGCAAGTTTGCTTTGTCTTAAATAATAATATCGCAAAACAAATGTTAATAAGTTTCCTAGGTTTTACTGGAATAGATAAAAGAGCATTGTAATAAGTTTTGTTGGGGATGCATTAGTATACTAATACATCCCATTTGATGTATCTATATGTCAATAAACTTTTTTGAATTTGAATTTGAATTTGAATGGTGCTGAAAATACAATATACTGAACATTTGGTGTTTTATTGTTTATAAAGCTTCCAATTGAATAATATATAGTCTTGTATGTATACCAGAAGCCTCTCAAATGTTCTTATGTAATACAATATTCCATATTTCCATTTCATAACCACTTCTTATGTATTAACGAATAGATAACAACAAACGCGTTGCTTAGGGGTTACTTTTTGTATCACCCTGTATTATGAGAATGTGCCAGTTATTCAAGCATTGCAATATTAGCTCCATACAAACTACAGCTGTGTTCATAAGGAAGCTTATCTATTTTGGTAATTGGAAACATTTCCTAGTTTATACTTATGATATTGCTTTAAGAGCATTGCGTAAGAGATCAGATTAAAAAATGTGGTTAGAAGTCGTTCTTTTATTCAACATTTTGAGTATATAAATTGGTATGTATTATATGATTTAGTCTGTTCTCTTTGTTTTTAATTCTGTATCAGTTACAGTTATATACAAAAGAAATTTCACCGTTTTTGTTAATTAGAAATGTCACATATTACCGTCATATCAGAGGCTTTGCTTGATTTCTACAATGTTTATACGTAGAAATACTGGTGAAGGGTAAATAAGTCCTAATCAATTCATCGTTTATGTACTTTTAATGGGCCATGTACATGATTGGTATGTATTCCATGATGTTCCATCCTTTAGTAAAATGTCCATGGAGCTTAAAACCCCGTTTTTCTCGTTTAGTCTGATTGTTTCCAGCAAAAACTAATAAGTAATCGACATTGAAGAATGATCTGAAAAATTAGAGATAGTATTATATCACAAAGGATCATTCACATACAAATATAAGTAACTTGTTTGCAGTAGCAGTTAATGCTAAAGAATATTTTCCTTTTGTGACACTCTGTATTAGAGGAATTTTGTTTTGACGCAAGGAACACAAAAATACTCTTTTACACTTTTTTTTTTTACAATTACTATGATTACGGAATCCCATGATAGCGAAGACACTAAGTGTTTTTTATAGCATCTGTATTCAAATTTCCAATTATTCTACAAAATCAGAAGTCTGACCGAAAACAAGAAAATTCTATATGCATGGATTCATATTTCAAGGTAACTTCTGTTTAACCCTGTCATGTTGCGGAACAAACAAAATCATTTGAATAGCTGTAAGTGTGCTCTTATTTAATCTTCAGTTTGCTTATAAGTTAACCTAAAGCTTTCCCAATATGATTTTTTTTCAGATTAAGAAATTTTGAATTTGAAAAGCCCAAAGAAAAAATATTTGGTGAGAAGGCAGTAGTCAAGACATTTTTATTATTTTTGGTTGAAGTGTCATTTTGAAGCACTTATTGCTTGGTACATTTTCTTAGATGCCCATAGACTACACTATGAATTTTCTCAGTAGGATATTACCAGTTTTTATTTAGATAAATTAAATGTCCACAGTACATTCTGAAGACACTGAATTCAAGTTTGTCGATGGCGCCAATGACCATAAATATCAGGATGCCAGAAAACCTCAAATCAATCAATTAATTAAAGTTTATCGAGAACTTATGAAACCCAAATATGAACAGAACACCAAGTTTTCTTTCCATAACCATAAAACTATTTGTAGGTGTTCCAGATGCTTTTGTAATATAAAATAGGTATGTAAATGGCAATATGTTTAGTTTAAATGCTGTAAAAATCTGAAGAGATATTTGTTTTGAACGATATTGTGTTTTATTTGCATCACCCTGTATATTTTTCGGTCATAGATACGAACTTCCCAGTTCTTCAACAGATGGCAGCATTTTTTTCAAAAGGACTCTAAAGTAAAGCTATGCTCTCCTTGGCTTCTTGGGATTTTTTCTACCAATAAGTGGAAGCAATAGTATTACTTATAACCATTAAGTTTAGTTTTACAGTCAGTGAAGTGTAAACTACTCAAGAATTGTTTAACACTAGGATGGCCAGCTCCTTTGATATATATAAAATGGCCGAGGTGTCGTTTTCGACACCTTATGATTTTTATTGAAATTTGGCATGAAAAATATTCATATATGGTTAATGAAATAACTCATATGTTTGCAATACATAGTTTATTAAAGAATATTGTTATTACATAACATTTGACATCATTTTGAAGTAGGCTATAACATTCTTTTTACAATCCTGTAAGCCAATTATTTATCAATATCTTAGATTCCACAATCTTTACATGTTACAAACACTACCGTAGTTTCATCCTTTGCACATTTGCCACAAGTAGGTTTTTTGCATACTTGGCAAACAGTAATCGTAGCATTTGAACATTTTCTACCATGACACTTGCGACGTTTCTTAGGTAATGATGACCTTGTGGAGGGCACATCTGCAAGATTCGGTAAGCTTCTCTTCTGAACATAAGCATGCCTAAGACTTTCAATGAGCTCCAAAATGAACTCCTTCCTACTAATTGTTCTCCCTGATGCTAGTTTGTATATAATCCATGCATTTATAACTGCCATATCCAGTATATTACAAAAAACTCCAAGGGGCCAACGTCTTGTAGCACAACGTGTACTGTACTTTCGGACCATTTGGTCGACTACGTCTACTCCTACTTTATTAGCATTATAGAAATCAATGACTGCTGGTTTCTTCTTCTCACCTTCCGAAATTGTTGGAGAACTATGCATTGTTGATAAGAGGCACACATTTTTATTAGCTTTGCATTGATAATTAACAAACATGCATTCACTTTCATCTTGAAAATAGAATTTGGATTCATACTTTTTCCCCTTTTCTTGTAATGTCATTTCTTTCGACAGATGCTTGCTGTTTCCTCTCACAGTACCGACAATTGAAGTAGCTCTATCTCGCAGTTTCCTTGCAACTTCAAGAGATGTAAAAAAGTTGTCTGTTGTTACATTATAGCCTTTGTTCTTCACAACTTCAGTAAGACTGAGCACAACATGTTCCGCCAAGGGAACCCCTAACCTTGATTCCTTTTCTATGGCTCCTAAGTAGGGGATCACATTTACAATGTATTTGTTTTCTACCTCTGTAAGGACCCAAAATTTCATTCCAAACTTATCAGGTTTATTTGGCATAAATACAATGAATGGGCACCTCTTTTTCATGGACAATAGCTGTTCGTCAATTGTCAAACTATATGTTGGTATATAGGCACCTCTGCAATTTTCAACAAATAGGTAAAAAATGTCTCTAATGTGGGTAAATTTGTCACTTTTGATCCTCTCTGACCTTGTGCTTCTGTTGTCAAACCTAATGAATCTATGTATTTTCTTGTAATCACTTCTAGACATGGTTTCTCCGAATATTTTTGGTCCATAGGTTTTATTCCACAAAAAATCTGCACTGTGAGCTTTTCCGTACACTCCCCTTGCATATGTCAAAGCAATGTAGGCCTCAAACTTTTCTAAGGATAACACCCAGCTTTCATCGTGATTTTTTCCTTCACTGATTGTCCATTTATGAATTTTCCGTAGCATAGTTTCATCAATGAAGATTCTCCAAGCAGAATATGGGGATTCTGCAGCTACATTTTTCACAGTTTTTGAAATACCAGATGTAGCTTTGAATACCTGATTTTGGCTATATCTTCCTTTCCGAGATGATGATAAAGGTTCCCAGGCAAACCCATGCCGTGTAATGATGGTATTTCTATCTGTAGAAGTGCTTGCTTGTATATCTGATGAGGTACTTGCTTGTCTAGTGGATTCGTCTTCACTATCTTGATAGTCATCAGAATCTGATGAGCTTGAAGAAACTTCTTTTTGTGGTAAAAACTAATTTTCACTACCATCACTACCATCACTTGAAACTTCATCTTCTGATTGGAAGATAATATTCAATGCTTCTTCTACAGTATAGACATCTTTATTTCCCTTACACCGTGAAGCAGCCATCTCTAATATATTCAGTATGACTACCACTAAGCTAATATGAATGATGAGTGCTTAGTAACTGTTTCCTTTGCCAAGGATCACGAAACACAGAATTCTCAAGGATATTCAAGTCAGGAATAACAAGTCTGAAAAGAAATTCACAAATATATAGTATACCTCATACTGAAAGAAAGTCATTGTATAGATATGTGTGTGTGTGTGTGTGTATAAATAGATAGATATATAGATAGGGGACACAAACACAAATATTATTGCTTGTGAGGAGTTTTTAAATGAATTTACCATATAAATAGCCTAGGTGTCAAAAACGACACCTTGGCCATTTAAGGTAAAACCTCAAATATCAGCTATTCCACTGAATATTTTTTTAAAAATTAGGTCTGTTAAGCATCTTTTTAAAAATTTAATAATTGTCTATAAGACTCAGCATTGAGCCAAAATCAGTTATTCCATACTAATTAGTTAAAAATTTGAAGGTGTCGAAAACGACACCTCGGCCATCCTAGTGTTAAGGTTAGTTGTTATCCAATTTAATTGTATCTTAGATAGATAATATTTTGTGGTAGAGGATAAAAATTGTAAGTTATGTCAAAATATTTAGAACTTCCATTTTCAAGTGCGTGAAAATTATACGTTCTCCTTAATAGCAAGTAGTATGTGAGAGATCCTTATATCTAATGTATTTGTGCTATCGTAAATATATAGTAAACAAATAAGTTATGTTGCAGTTAAGGTTTATTGGTATTTTGTTGATTTTAAGTACGGTCGTTGCCCTTCGTTCCTATTCGGGTTGTGGGATATAAATTTTCCTACATACTGGGACCTTGATTCTCAAATTGTTATTGAGAAATAACATTTTTGTTTTTCAATGCATTGGAACAGATGCTGTTAATTTTTTTTTTTTTTTTTTTTTTTTTTTTTTTTTTTTTTTTTTTTATATCCTGCACAGGCGTGTGATTATCATTAAAGACATAATGTTGATCTAGTTCATGAGCTTGCCTCAAGTGTATTTGACAAAACTAGTCTTTATAAGTCATATTCTTGTGATAATTTTACGGAACCTATAGTATAATTATCCTGGAAATTATCAAAGGCTTTTCCATTTTTTCCCGAGAATATGCTTATAAAGTTAAGAAACGAGCTTGGTGAGAGATTCGTGACGTCAGAATAACTCGTGTCTGGTACTATAATATAGAAATCCTGCCTTTTACTATTTTTTTCTTTTAGATACTCCAAACTACTGCATAAATAATAACTAGATACAGATAGTTTTTTTTTATTCTGTGTTGATCGTAACATTCAAATTAATATTTATATAACAAATCAAACATAAGATGTTTTATTCTATGCTGAACAGAATATTCGTAAGATTTTTGAAGAACATAAAGACTAACAAGTACCTATCAAAAATTTTACTCACACATTATTTACACGTAAACTAACATTTTACACATTTTAATTTCGTCATTATGTGCCAAACTTTTTTCATCTACACCACATTACTAAAACAATTGTTTATTAACTTAGAATTCTGAAAAAAATACAGACCATTAAAAAAGTAAGTTCTTGAAATCTCATTTTGATTAGGACTTGGGCATTAGATGATGGATATAATGGACTGTTTTTGGATGGAGCAAAATGTGAGTTAGTCTGTTCTGACAAGAAATTAATCATATATTATATTTTGGCTCGAAAGCCTTTCGGCACATGTATCATAAATGACAAAAAATCAATGAATAATTTTTGTACCGGGGTTAAAAATAATAGCTGCATCAGTGGCGTTAACTTTTAATGGAAACTTTGTCTGTTTCTGATCTTAACAGTCTAGAATGTTTCATTCCAACAGTTTTTTTTCCCCGTTTAATCTCATCGCAGTCAAAAGAGATTTAATTTTTTATGCAACTAAAGAAGTTCAATAAAACATTATCTTTATCGGAGGGGAATGCTTATGGTAATCGCGTGCCTGGAACTACTATTTTGATTCATTTTTGATAATGCTCCTAGCATATATTTTCAACCATTTTCTGTTAATATCAATAAGATTTTAATAAAAAAAATCCCCCTCTTAGTTATATTAATATATTCAAATACTAACTGAATGCATAAAATCATTGAAAACAGTTTCATATGAATTGAATGCTGCTTCAGCTACGATTACTTGTCACTCGACATGCCTGAAAGAGAGAGTTTTTCAAAAATGTGTGCTGAAAGAAATGGTAGCTCATAGATATGAAAGAAAAATCTGCCGATCTTAAGTCATTGAAAGGGATGAATAGGATCAGCACATACATTAGATGAAATAAAAAAAAAAGTTTTGAAATTGTGAAGTTTAAATATATGCTAAAGCAGGTTTGCATAACTTATTTGCATGGTTTTACATTGATATGTGATAACAGACGTTTAATCAATACAGAGGACTTATTGGTGGTCTTACCTCGTGTCACTCCTCTGTCCTGGCAGGAATCGAGAACAGGTAATTTTTCTAAGATATTTAAAGTCTTCGGATGTCAATGGTCTCGTTTAGTACTGATAATGGACACTAATACAGATTTTCAGTGTTCTCTTAGGGTTATCTAAAATAATAATATCCAGAAAATATTTGTCCATTTTGCTTAGGGAAGATGTATTCAAAGAAGAATCTCCCGGTGTTTTTATTAAGAAGAGATTTGATGCTCGTGGTAGTTAAGGCTTGATATTTTTTTAACTGCTGAGGTATAACATGCTTATTCTTAAGAGACTGGAGACAAAGATTGATGAAAAGCTGAGAGATGAAAAAGCCTTTGATAGTGAGCACCGTCCAATTTTGTGGAGAGTCCTGCGCTATTATGGGGTTCCTCTTAAATATATAAATTTGATTGTCAGTTCATGAGCATAGCAAGTGCAATGATAGTGTTCATTGAGTCTTATCAAGTGAGTTTCCAGTGAACAACTATGTTGTTTATCCTCCTCATGGACCTTGTAATGTGTAGAACAGTCAGAGATGGTACAGAATGATTTGCACTGAATTGGTGATAGGAATTTAGCAGACCTAGAGTATACTGATAATGCTGTTCTTGTTAGCAGAACACCACAGGATTTGCAATGCTTGCTTACCAGAATGCATGAAATATCACAAGAGGCTAGGCTAAAGACAAATAGAAGAAAGACAAGAGATTATGAGAAGGGAGTATGCAATGTAAGATGATCTATCATTGGAAGGAGAAAGGATTAATGAGGTAGAATCATTCAAGTATTTAGAAACTACTATCTTCAATACAGGGTCTTTAGAACTAGAGTTTAGTGAAATATTGAAAAAAGCAAATCAGACAATGGCTAGGTTAAGTAAAATAGAGAAATCAAATCGCCTAAAATTGCATATGAAAATCAGACTATATATCGGTTTATTGAGTTCAGTATTACTCTGGACATGAGTAATGATTTGACAATGAGTTTAGTGAAAGATTGAAAAAATCAGATCAGACAATGGCTAGGTAAAGTAGAATTTTGGAATCAAATCGCCTAAAACTGCATATGAAAACCAGACTATATATCAGTTTAGTGAGATCGGTATTACTCTATGGACATGAGTAATTGTATGACAATGAAACAATCTCGAGAATAAAGCCCTCAGAAGGATATTGGGAGTTAAATGGCAGGACAGGATTAGAAATGAAACTATAAGAGAGCTTACTCGAGTGCCATATGTGGATGAAATCATGATGATAGGTAAATGGAGATGGTTAGAGATTAGTTCACCAAACGTTCACCTGGGCGCCACAAGGCACTAGAAGAATTGAAAGACCCTGGCCTACAAGGCTAAGGACTAAAAAGCGCGAAGTAGGAGATAATGAATGGAGAAGTACTAAATTAAAAGCTCAAGACAGAGACGACTGACGAAATCTAACAGAGGCCTTTTGCTCCAATATCCAATGCCATTTTGGAAATAGTAGTTTCGGCATTTGTCCAACTGTTCATTGTAAAAATAGTGTACTAACGTCTAAATGCATGTGTTGAAAATGTAGAAACAATGCTACCAAATTTACAGGTTCTTTTTCACAAAGGCTTCGATGCTGGTAAAGCCTTCCTTACAATCCCTAATGTTTATTAGTAATTCCTAAATTCCTTTTATGAGATTTTAGAGTCCGCCCTGACTGTCATTCTGATTTTGTAACAGTAGACCTTAAAGCTTGTTTCTTAAAAAAAAAAAAAAAAAAAAAAAAAAGATTATCATAAGAGGCTCTAATCAACGATTACATGGTAGAGGGTGATGGGTGCATTAGCAACTACAGGATTACAATTTTCTGGTGCTCTTGGGTATTTACTCTATACCTGCTATAAATTTTTTGTTAATTAGCATGCATCTGAATCTTGGTGATCAAGCTGAACCTCTTCCATGGGGCAAATCGTAAGGATGTAGTAAAACCGCAACGAAAGAAAGGATTATTCAAAGTAGAACTAGGGCAGGAGGTCTTCCATACCCAAACAGATCAATTCAAAGAGAGACCGCTAAATGCAGTGCATTTGAGTTTATGAATCCTTCATTAGAGCAAATTTTTTTAAGAGAAACATTTCTGGTTTGTATTTTCCTCTATTGTGCAAAAGACTTCTATACTAAATGGCTTTGATGATGTTTATAAACAGTTTATAAACAGTTTATAAACATTGTCTATAAACAAATATTGTGCAAGTTATTTGTTAATTTCTTTAAGCATGGAATATTAATCTCCCTTGGGATGTTCATCACTTAAGTTGATCTTGAATTGTTGGACCAAAAATTAGTTGAATAAATACATTCTGAATTCACACTCGGGATACCTGGCTCAGTTGTCAAATTACTTGTCTTGTAGGTTTACCTGTACGTCTTGATTTCAGTTTTAACTACACTTTACAATAAGATCTTCCCAGACTATAACATGTACCTCAAAAACGGATTTTGAGCGAAGCGAAAAATCTATTTTTGGGTGAGGTAGCCATGTCGTCCTGATGGAAGTTCCTTCGTTAGTAGCTTCCTAGGTTATATTTGATTACAGGGATATATCCCAGAGTATTTACAAAAGGTATCCAGAATTCTAACTCCTGGAGCGAATATCCCTTGAAGATTTTTAATAATGGATATCGCATAAAATCAGAGGACGTATTCTTGACATGTCTCATAGCTATCTATACCCCTAATAGCGTTTTCGCTTCGAGGGGAAAAAGTGGCAAGAATATAGGAGAGCCGTTATTAACTGAAACGCTCCTACTGTACCCCGCCGCCTCATGGCGCCATCTAGCCATTCTTTTTAGCTTTGTTGGTGTAACAGATACAGTATATTAGGGAGTGAATCTTTATCCTTTGTCAAAAGGAGGGCGGGTCCATCAGGACGACATGGGTACCTCACCCAAAAATAGATTTTTCGCTTCGCTCAAAATCCATTTTTTGGGCTCAGGCCATGTCTTGCTGATGGAAATTTACCAGAGCATTAATGTATCTGTGGATTTTCAATAGTGCCGTTCATCTCAAGAAAAATTTTCCTTTTGGCCCTTAGGACGTTACCGTTAAAAACGTCATTCAACTGATCATATTGGATGTCAGTGCTTCCTGCCCCCTATAGGTAAGAGTCTGGGTAGACTTTAGGAAAAAAACCCGAGGATTGTGAGTTCAAGGAACAGACTAGCAAACCGTTTGTATATATTCGTGTCGTCATATACGTAAAGCATAGATTGTACTTGGATGGAATTGATATGTGTAGGTTACTGAAGAACTTCCCAAGTCTGGATGTTGATAGAGACAGACAGGTTTATACGCATGTAGGAAACCTTAGTTCAGTAAGATAGACAGTTCAGTACAATAAGACCTTACCTGGTTGCTCAGAACAGTAATAATCTCAATTCCTGGTGTTTTCCTAGATAATAATAGGATCAAAAGATGCTCTGACATATATATAAAGTTTAGAATATTTGGCGCAAAATGAGACTCAAAGATTCCTACTATTGTTTATTACAAGAGTAAAAATAGAAATCAAGGTTGTAACAATCGATTATAATTTCAGTTTTTGCTGAGTGAATCTGCATAGGAACATAATTGGTAATAACAGAAATAAATAGTTTCACCTGAAAAAGGGAACACAAGCCACTCTATGGGAAATATGTAAAAATTTCACTATGTATTCTATTGTTACAAGGAACACTATGCCTACAAATATGCAGGGCACATGTGTTGGTCTATTGTGCTGAATGTCACCTGTGTAGTTAGAAGTCTAATAGTGTCGACACATTACTCACATGATACACCTTAAGAGTCATATTATGTACACTTTTCACTATAAAGTCCCAAATAGTGCACTGTTCTTTGCAGAGGTCAGGTAGCAGGTTTCAGAACACTACCTGCTGCCACCATAAAATGTTTAATTTCCTGTAGTTGCTTCGCGTAGTGTTTGAAGAAGACTCTGGATGACTTCCATCCAGTATAAGCGCGAAGGCTTTCAAACGTCATAGTCTGAAAGAAATTAAGGGACTTTCCTTGGATCATGACCTGCGGGTGTACTGTCTGGATCCGCTCTGCAAATAAAATAAGTTATTTTCACCCTTATCTGTTTTAAGGATAACGTTGAACCTAATGTTTCTCCCCTGAAAAGCTGACCTCCCTTAAAGTCTGAAGTTTGACGACGATAGACCTTTAGGCATTCCACTGGGTAGAGGGATGCTTCTTCCTTCAGAGGGCAGATTCTCCAGGGACCCCATCTCTTAGTGGGCAGCTCTTTCTTGGCGAGAAACGTTGGGTCCGGAAAGAGGTTCAGTTCTCCGCAGTCTGTGAACTGAATGTGGCCCTCATCCCTCGAGAGGGCCACTATTTCGCTGACTCTGGCTCCCGAGGCTAGTGCAAATAAGAATATCACCTTTTGAGTCTAGTCCTTTAGTGAACAATCTTCATTGTTCAGAGTTGAAGCTAAGTGAAGAACCTTGTCTAGGGACCATGAAATGGGATTAGGAGGGGCTGCGGGCCGAAGTTTAGTGCAGGCTTTGGGAATCTTGTTGAAGATTTCGCTAGAGAAGTCTACCTGGAAGGCAAAAAGCACTGGTCTGGATAGGGCGGATTTGCACGTAGTGATCGTATTGGCTGCTAGACCTTGTTCATGGAGATGGATGAAGAAGGACAGGCAAAAATCCATAGAAATCTCCTTGGGTTTCTTCGCCTTGACGAAGGCGACCCATTACTTCCAGGAAGACTTTTATTATCTTCTTGTTGACTTCGATTTGTACTCTTCTAAGAAGTCGATACTGTCTTTTGAAATCCCGAACCTTTTCTTGACTGCCAAGGTGAGAAAATCATGACATGAAGGTTCTGGGACTTCAGTGATGAAGCGTAGACAGTCAATTTCTGCACTTGCTTAGTCAGAACTGGGTCCAGCAATGGGATCGGCTTCAGGCGTAGTTCTGTTACCAGGGGGAACCAGACACTGTTGGGCCACTTTTGGGCCACTGTTGCTGCTGTCCTGCGGAAGGATCTCAGCTTGTCGAGGACTTTCAGCAGAAGGTTGGTTGGAGGGAACAGGTATATCTTGGACCATCTGTTCCAGTCTATAGATATTGCGTCCGTTGCTTCCGCTAGGGGATCCTCGTACGGAGCTACGTACCGGGGTAGCTTCTTGTTGTCGCTCATTGCGAAGAGGTCTATCTGCAGTCCTGGGACTTTGCGTAAGATTAAGGAGAATGATCTTGCATCTAGGGACCATTCCGACTCTACTGGGTTGAACCTGGAAAGAGCGTCCCCTGTCACATTGCGGAATCCTTGAAGGTGGACTGCTGACAAGTGCCATCTCTTTTTCTCCGCTAAACGGAGGATGGCCAGTATTACCTGATTCAGATGAGGCGATCTCAAGCCCTATCGATTGAGGCATCTCATTACAACCTCGCTGTCTAGGACCAGGCGAATGTGGATCGAGCAGTGAAGTTTGTTTTTTCAGCAAGAGAAAAACGGCCATGTCTTCCAGAAAGTTGATGTCGAAGGTTTGGAAGAGAGGGGACCAGGTTCCTTGGACTTTCCGAATATGAAAGTGGCCTCCCCACCCTTCTCTTGAGGCACCCGTGTGAACGGTGGCTGATGGTGGAGGTGGTTGCAAGGGTACCTTCTTCTTTAGGTTCTTGACCTCCAACCATGGCTTGAGTAGGGATTGCAGACGATTCGGTACGGGCTTCTTTAGATCTCTTCGAGCGTTTGATGCATATTTTTTCCAAACTCCTGATGCATCTTTTAATTGTGCTCTCATCACTGGATCTGCCACTGAGGCAAACTGGAGGGACCCCAGCACGCACTCCTGCTGCCTTCTTGATATCCGGGCGGATTGAAGGAGTCTGTTGTCAGATCCCGCTATCTCTCTCCTCTTCTTTGATGGAATGAAAAGGCAGTGTGACTGTAAGGCCCAGTGGACACTCAGCCACTGGAACTTCTGAGCTGGAGAAAGACGAGACTTTACCAAGTTGATCTTGAATCCCAGGTGTTCCAGGAACTGGATCACTTCCTTGGAGGCTTGCGTGCACTCCTCCTTGGATGCTGCCCACACCAGCCAGTCCTCCAGGTAGCCTGCTACCTGGATTCCCTTTAGGTGTAGTTGATGAATGACTGCATTTGCAAGCTTGGTGAATACCCTTAGGGCTATGTTTAAGCCGAAGGACATGGCTCTGAAGACGTATTGTCTTTTCTGTAACTTGAACCCTAGGTAGGGGGAAACCTGACGGTTGATTAGTACGTGCCAGTACGTATCAGTCATGTCTATGGAGAGACTGAATGCCTGTTTGGGAAAAAGGGTCCTTATGTGTTGAAGCATCAGCATTCTGAACTTGTCGTTCACTATGAACTTGTCGAGTGGTGATAGGTCCAGAATGACTCTGAGCTTTTCCGAGTCCTTTTTCGGAACACAAAATAGCCTTCCTTGGAACTTGATGGACTTCGCCCTTCTTACAACCCTCTTGTTTAAGAGTTCCTGAACATATTCTTCCAATATGGGGGTTAAGTGTTGGAAGAATTGAGGGAAGTTGGGTGGAGTTGTGTTCCAACTCCACCCCAGTCCATTCTTGACTAGGCTGTGGGCCCAGTGATCGAAGGTCCAACGATCCTGGAAGAGAAGAAGTCTCCCTTCTACCGGTAGCATCTCACTTGGAGTGCCGGTTGGAGGATTTACCTCCTTGGCCACGTCCACATCCACCTCTGTTGCCCCTGCCTCTGGAGGGGTGCTTAGATGATCCTCAAAAGGAACCTCGAGACTTCGGCCTGAAAGTCGTCGACTGCTTTCAAAAGCTGGGGTGAAGGCGGGCGATAGTCGCCACCGTCTGGGGAACCAGCTGGAAGGTGGTGGTTGGCTGTGCTATAGTCTGTTGCACCATGGCCATGGGAAGCTGTTGTTGTCTAGGACGAGAGGGCACTCTTGGTCGTTTCGTCTTCCTTTTCACCTGGGGACCCTCGTCAGCGAAAAACTTCCTTTTGGAGGACAAGCCCCACTTGGAGAGGAGATTCTTATTCTTCGAAGCAGCTTTGTCCACGACCTCTTTGACCACTTCGCTTGGGAAGCGGTCTTTTCCCCAGATGTTGGAAGCTATCAGCTTCCTCAGTTCATGCCTCACTGCAGCCAAGGCGAACACGAACTCTCTGCAAGCCCTACGAGCTTTGATAAAGATGAACAGGTCTTTGGTGACCGTCGCCAAATGAGCCTTGGCGAAGACCATGTACATATCTGGGGTTTCCGATATGCTTGCCATAGTTTCTAGTCCCGTCTGCAGAGACATAGAGGCGGCAAGACGTTCTTTTGTCTCCTGCTCCCTGGGGAGGAGAAAGTCCGACAGCTTGGGGAGGTCTTCGCTGAACTGAACGTCCGGCAATGTCTGCCTCCAGATTCCCGACTGTGAAAGAGTTATGCACATCTTTCCAGTCCTTGTCATCTGATGGAAAAGCGAGGGAGAAGGGTCTATACTCTTCGAGTGTAGGACAGGGTTTCCCTGCCTCCACTGCCTTTAAGGCAGCCTTAAACCCCTTGTCCATAAAGGGAAAGGCATGAGAGGGATCAGTAACAAAGGAAGGGTGCTTTTTGCTAAGAGCCGGCACCTTGGAATTAGTAAAGACCCTCTCTTTCAAGGTGTTTGAGAATAAGGACTGGGCCTTGGGGAGGTAAAAAACGATGACCTCTTTTGGCTCTGTCTCCTCTTTGGACGAAGGCTCCATCCTCAGATGGACATAGCAATCCGGGTAGGCCCCTTTGCTGGGCCAGAACTCTACATCGTCCACTGGGATAGTACCCAGTTTCTCGGAGAGGAAGATCTTCCCCCCTGACATTGGCATATGCTCAGCATATTTCCAAGGATTAACGTAAGAGAAGGCAGGAAGGTCCTTGATGTTTAGTTGCTTCGGGGCTAATCGCGTCGCCACGAGCTGGTGCATCTCCCTCTGAAGAGAAGTTTCCTTTTCCGACGACTTCTTTTGTATGTCCTGGACCATGGAAAGAAGAGAGTACAGCGTGCTCTTGATCGAATCTAATTGGGGGGCAGAAGAAGAGGTCGAAGGCACCGGTTCGGCAACCGTCGCAGAAGAAACCAAAATAGTTTCGGCTTTCTCGGTTTCGCTTTCAGGGGGTACGTCATCCTCCTGTTCCAATTCTTCAATGAGGAAATTATGCTCGGTCTCCTCTGACACAACTGACATGTTGTCCTCAAGCTGGATGCCCTGCAAGGCATCCGAAATGACAGATTCTATCTGAATCTGGATGAGGGGAATCTCAGATTGAGCCTGGGTAATAACTGCATCCGAAGATGCCCCAGGGAACAGACAAGCCCTCATCTTCTCATTAGGAAGTTATGGGCCAGAAGTGTTCTTCTGAAAACCCCTGACCCATTTGTGCAGCGTCTCTCTTGCTGCATCCCTAGACTCTATAGACTTTTGATCATCAAAAGCCCCTTTAACCAGTTTGTCACAAACTGTACATACCTGTGGGTCCAAGTATTTAAGAGATCCCTTCTTGACTGCGCAGCGAGCGTGGGTCCTGCACATGTGATGGCCGCTGAAGTTCCTACTGCGGACCCTGCAGAAGTTGTTCCCGCACTCGGGATGGTCCTCCTGTAAAGAAAGAAAAAGCATATAAGTGCTCGGTGAAATTCTCAGATTTCATCATACATATTTATTCAAAAATATATAGCTTAGGATAGGGTAAGCTAGATGAAGAAAAAGACACCCACTGTGTCTCCTGTCTAGCCCATTGCTATGACCTCCCTCAATATTGAGTACTAAATTCTTAATGACTTTAGGAAGAATATCCTTGGATATAAGGTGCCTTCTTAACACTGTCTTCTTTATTCAATATTGGGGAATTGGTAATGGTTGTCAACCATTAGAAAGGCAGAGAGAATCGCTCTCTTAATGGTGATGGTCTCACAATGGGCTGCCCATGAGCACTGTGTAGGTTGGAAAAAATTTTGTATGGGCTATGGCAATGACTGCCGGCGGCATGCCGCCAGTACAGCCGTGCCGGCGTGTTCTAGGCTATAGAAGGCAAGCACTGCCTTCAGGGTGATGGGCGGTAGGTCGCCGGCAGTTGCTCTGTCGGCCGGCAGCCAGAGGGACCTTCTATCAAGTAAGGCCTGGCGGCAGCCAGCGATAAACTGTCTAGACTTTGGGTTGCAGGCTGCCGGCAGACAACACAGTTGCCGGCGGCCGGTCAGAGCATGCCTATTGCCTTTGGTCGTTGATCAACGGCACCCAAGGCAAGTGGCGGCATAGTTAACTGCCGGCAGGCGTCCAAAATGGCTGCCGGAAGCTAGTTGGCCCAGAATGGGGAAAGGCAAAGTAAAAGAAGGATGAAGGAAGGCAAAGGCTCGGCCTTGCCGGCCTACATCTGGAATGAGGGTTCAAATGGAAGGGGGAATTAGATTTGGGCTTCCATCCGACCATATCCCATCCATATTGGTAGCAAGGATATGGAAGGTAGACCAAGGGAGGGCTGAAAAACGCTCAAAGACAGATGGGGGCTCCTGCCGGCAGGCAGGAAACCCCAGGCCAATCCTACAGACTACCCATAGGGTCGAAAGTAGAACAGCGGCCAAGGTATGTGAAGGCTAGGTCAACACAAAAAGGACAGCAGGCGAGGAGCAAGGGTCCTATAGGTGAGGTAATACCCAAAGGTACTACCTACCTGGGCGAGTCTGATCCCATAGAAGACAACCTCATGGTAGGGGAATTCAATTCCCCAGGTTGGGTTAGTCTAGCTGAGAAGGCGACACCCAGAATGCAAACTCAAACGGAACGGAATCTTGTACCAGAGATCTTCGGCAGGGGAAGAATTCAATTCTTCGGCTGAAGATCTACCAGCACAGGACTGTCTGCTAGGCCAAGAGGGGGAATTGTCATACAAAACCCTCCCGGGTAAGGCCTAGGGAGGTCTAGCCTCCTGTAAAGGCAACCTAACCCGACATGGGAAATCATTTCACCAGACGGACGGATACCGAACACAGACAAACAACTCTGATGTCCCGTTCCAGGCTCGAAACCGACTTGGTGGTTAAGAGAAAGAAACGGGACGTCTCGGTAAAGATTTTCCAGAACTCAGTTGAGGGCAAATCTAACTGAGGGTAGCCTAGGCTAGTCAGAGGGAGAGGAATTGCTCTTAAATCCTACCAGGGGATTGGTATTGGCTTGAAAGGTATAGGAGGTGTCAGTCTCCCCTTAAAAGGCAATACAAGAGCAATTGGGGACATGTATGAAAGTATACTAAAGCCTCTAGGCTAGTAACCTATGAGCAGTGAGAATCGTTCACCGAAACTCTCTCGTATACTATCTTGGAAGAGGAAAATTGATGCAGTAATATCTTAAATGTATAAAATATTGCCTGAGCTACAGTAAAACATTTCCAGGAATGTTATATCATGCATAAAGTGTGAAAGTGCCTAGGCTAGGAAGCCTAGCACTCGTGAGTCTCAAAATATTTAGCCAAATTCATGACAACTAGTACATAATATAAAAATCCCTAGCTAGATATAAAAATCCCTAGCTAGATATAAAAATCCCTAGCTAAATTGCTAAACAGCTAAAGTTAAGAAGCAAGCGATGCCAGGAAAGTCTTTCTTGGCTAACTAAATGTACAAAAGAACTTCCGCGTCCATGACGCCATCCGGCTGGCAACAGCTCTTGTTACGTTAATTAAGATCTCAATTGAAGAGTAAAACTGGCAAGAGCTTGCATTTACACAATTCAAAGATATTACTTAACTTTCCAGAGGCAGATGAAGCTGGTGAAGACATCATAGCAGCGAAATAAATCCAAAATAGCGAGAGATCACACAGGATAAACACCGGTAAGCAAAGCTACAAGGGAAAGGATGGTTAGATGGCGCCACGAGGCGGCGGGGTGGCGCCTATTTACAGTACAGTAGGAGCGTTTCCTTAATAACGGCTCTCCTATATTCTTGCCAATATTTCCCCTCGAAGCGTAAACGCTCTTAGGGTTGCAGATAGCTATGAGAAGTGTCAAGAATACGTCCTCTGATTTTATGTGATATCCCTTATTAAAAATCTTCAAGGGATATTAGAATTCTGTATACCTTTGGTAAATTCTCTGGGATATATCACTGTAGTCAAATATAACCTAGGAAGCAACTAACGAAGGAACTTCCATCAGAACAAAATGGCCTGAGCCAAAAACGCTATTTATGCAGTAGATTCTAAAGGTTTTGAGATTAAGAGTATTTCTAAATTTTATTCAGGCTATGGTCGTTTGGTAGAAGGATTTTACCAATAAGATTGTTGAATTAATGGAACTTAAAACTTTGCAGATTCTTTTTGTTCAGTTGACGCTAGTCTTATTTAAAAGTTTAAATTTATTCAAACTTTCTTCTATTTATTTTTTCTCCGGTCTGTTCCCTAATCTAAACCTATTCTACCCCTATTACTGTAGCATTTTTTTTCAGTCTGATTAAAATTAGGATAGTGATAGTCATACTAGTCTCGATACACTTTTGTGCTTTAGTTCCTCTGCACTTTTTTTTTTGTTTTCAACTATTTGTCCCACCAAATTTAATACAGCATACGTTCAATTGGATTTGGATACATATTTTCTTCCTTCTACCTCAAGGTATATCCTACAAAAACAACTTGTAGCTATTTTATCCTTCTTACACTCGTTCATAACTGGTATTCTTTTATGTCCGTCCAGTTTATTTTACCAAGTAAAGGCCATACTTGAAAGAATTCTGTGAATAATAAATGAAATACTTGATAAATCTTATGAATGCAGTAAAATTTTGCTGGACCATATTGATTAATTTTCATTACTGTTTGTACATCATGACTGGGAGGAGACCTGCATTAGCAGCAGGTATAAACTAGCTTGAATAAACACAGATTTTATATATTCAATCGTATGAATATTATTTTTGTTACTGATAACTCTAGTGTTATTGTTGAAGCTGCGTACTTTGCTAAATACTGTCCGTGTAATGCCAGTTCTGTGTTCTGTCTCCATTAATAAAAAGAAGGCATCACCTTTATTCAACAAAATATTAGTGCAACCAATATTACACTTAAGCTACTTATATAATTTTGAGAATTTAAAGTTTGAAATATGTATCTTGCTTTTAAAGAACTTATAAAATAATTTGCAATAGGTATCTTATTTCCACAGAAGTGGGGAAATAATAGTATTAAATTGCATTGCCTGAATAATAAGAGTGCAACCCATAGTCTAGTAGAGGCTATCTTAGGATTTGTCATCACAGAAGTGGGGAAATAATAGTATTGAATTGCATTGCCTGAATAATAAGAGTGCAACCCATAGTCTAGTAGAGGTAATCTTAGGATTCAATGACAAAGAAGTATATCTAAATTTGTATAAACCACAGGGTTTTTTATTGGAGTAAGTTTCAATATGTATGCTTAATTTTAGTAAGTGTCTTGTTAAACGTATTGCCATTTTGAGGAACTGAACTGAACTTTTAGATTTTCTGCTTTTACTTCGTTTTGACAATGATACCCAGAAATTTGCGCAGACATTTATGAAACTATGATTTTTCTTATGGGATAGTAAAAGTAGCAAAATACATCTCGATGATTTCAGAAAAAAATAATATATCTGCAAGTATTAAGATAAATTTTTTTACACTTTGAGATCTGAATAAAAGATTCCTTAATATTAAACAAAAGTGTCAAACCTTTGTTTAATTGACTTCTTCTTCGGTACTTCTAAAAGGGATTTTAAAAACTACTGATAATTACAATAGAAAATATTATGCCAACTGGATTTCATAAACCTCGTAATGTATCTTCCTTCCTATATGTCCGAATAGCGTCTGGTTCATTGTGGTATAAAAGGGATTTTGAGCGAAGCAAAAAATCTATTTTTGGGTGAGATCGCCATGTCGTCCTGATGGAAGTTCCTAAGGTAGCTTCCAAAGGGATATATTACACTATAGTGATATTCCCAGAGAATTAACCTTCAGGTTCCAGAATTCTAACTCCTGGAGCGAATATCATTAAAATTTTATCAAGGATATCGCATAATATCAGAGGACGCATTCTTGACACGCCACATAGCAATCTGCACCCCTAATAGCGTTTACGCTTCGAGGGAGACGTGGCAAAAGAATAGAAGGGGCCGTAACAAGGTTACCCCCATTCCCGTACTACTATTGACCACCACCCTAGCGCCATTCCCAAGATGCCGGACATGCCTTGTAGCATTGAGCATGATGCTACAGATACAGTACGTCAGGGAGGGAACTGTGAAGATCTTTTCTTTTAAGAAAGAAGGGTGGGTCCATCAGGACGACATGGCGATCTCCCCCAAAAATAAATTTTTCGCATCGCTCAAAATCCGTTTTTTTTGGCTCAAGCCAAATCCATTGTTTGTGAGCATACAAATATATAAAAGTACATACTCTGGACTTTCAATCGTGCAATTGTCGGGCAAGTTAGGACGCAATTACATTCTAATAGACTTTTATTAGTAAGTAAAACGAATGTAGCATGATAACGGAACTATACATGTAACCTGTACAGAGATTATCTTTTATTCTTGGAAAGTAAGAAATGATAAGTGTCACTCTCAGATTGAGGAAAATTTATAAAACAGATTCTCTTCATAATTCCTATACTGGTTACTTTTATTGGCACTGTGTACTACGTACACCGGCACTAGTGCCATCTGTAAAATTCCACACCTTGGATTTTGAACAGAGCTAGTGTCACCCTGGTAACACTTAATCAAAGGAGGTCACACCCTAAGAGGGATTACCCCTTCTCCCTTTAATTGACAGTCCCAGTCAATTAGCTGTTCATCGCAGAACTAGACGGTAGGTCAAGTACTCCACACAACGTCACCACATACTGCTTCAGATCTTAGACTTGCTCAGCACAGCGTTTGCAGAACATTCTGGATGATTCTCACCCATTATATGTGCGAGGACATTTGAAGTCCCAAACCACTGACTGTTTATAACAGTAATTAGGGGGCAGGTTTTAATACACTACCTGCCGCCACTACATAGTGTTTAAGTTCATGTACTTGTTTCGCATAGTGTTTTTAAAATACACTGGATGATTTCCATCCAGTGTATGAACAAAGACTATCAATGTCCACATACCAAAAGAAGTTCACTGATGAAGCAATCTTTCTCGGATCATGACCTGCGGGAGTACTATCAGGATCCGCTCTACTAATGAAGTAGGTGAGCTTTGTCCTCAGTTGTTTTAGGGATAATTTTGATCCAAAGGTTTCTCCTTTAAAGAGCTGTCCTCCCTTGAAGTCTGAATTTCTACGAAGATAGACCTTTAGACACTCTAACGGACATAGAGAGACATCTTCCTTTAGAGGGCAGATTCTCCAGGGACCCTACCTTTTAGTGGGTAGCTCATTCTTAGCGAGGAAGGATGGATCAGGGAAGAGATTCAGTTCTCCTGTTTCTGAGAACTGAATGTGGCCCTCATCCCTAGAAAGGGCCACTATTTCACTAACTCTAGCCCCTGAGGCTATAGCGAATGGAAAAATAATCTTTTGGGTTAGATCCTTAAGTGAACAATCTTCATTGTTCAAGGATGAGGCATATTGTAGGACCTTGTCCAAAGACCAAGAGATGGACTTTGGTGGTGCAGCAGGCCTAAGCCTTGCACATGCCTTCGAGATCTTATTAAAGATCTCACTCGCCAAGTCTACTTGAAAGGCATATAGAAGAGGTCTAGTCAATGCTGACTTGCACCTAGTTATCGTGTTGGTTGCCAAACCCTGGTTCTGAAGATGGATAAAGAAGGACATGCAGAAGTTCATTGAAATCTCTCTCGGTCCTTTTGCTTTAACGAAAGCAACCCACTTTTTCCATGATCACTCATATTGTCTTCTAGTTGACTTAGACTTGTATTCTTCTAAGAATTCTATATTGCCTTTTGAGATCCCAAATTTTTTCTTAACTGCTAGGGCAAGAAAATCATGCTATGAAGGGTTTGGGTTCTCTGTAATAAATCAAAGGCAATTGATCTCTGAACCTTCCAGAATTGTCCCGGGTTCAGAATTAAGGACAGCGTCAGCCTCTGTTCCTTCCTCAAGGATGATAGATTGCTCTTGGGCTACCTGGGAGCCAACAGAGATACTCCCACCTGGAGGGATCTCAGCATGTTGAGGACTCTCAGCAGGTGATTGGACTGGATGAACTGGAAATCCTAAGTCTATCCCTTCCATTGCAGAGACATGATGTCTATCATTTAAATTAGAGGATCCTCGTATGGGGCTACATATCAAGGTAGTTCCTTGACGGCGCTCGTAATGAAGAGGTCGGATTGCAGTTCCGGGACTTTTTCCCATCTGGGAGAGAATAGGTCTGCGTCCATGGACCATTCTAACTCTATCGGCCGGAGCCTGAGTAGAGCATCCAATGTCACATTGTGGATCGGTTGTATGTGTACTGCTGACAGGTGCCATCCCTTTAGGTAAGGGATGGCTAACTACACCTAGACTGTATGAGACGTTCCTTAGCATCGTCGATTGCAGCGTCTCGTTATCGCTTCGGAGTCCCAGATCAACCGTAGACAATCTGATCTGCCTGGAGAGAGTTTCCCTACTCATGACTGGAGCAACTTGGTCTTGGGATTTTTGGGCTTTGACCTTTATTAGGGAAGCGATTAAGGAAGGACCACTATCGGTCCTTTTAGGCCTCTTCGAGCGTTTGATGCTGGTTTTCTCCAGGCTCCCAGCGCATCTTGCAGCAGTGCCTTTAGCACAGGGCCTGCCTCTATTGCGAACTGGAGAGAGTTCAGGGTTCCTCCCTGTTCTCGTTTTGGGAATATAACTGATTACCGGAGTCTCTTGACAGGCCTTGCCATCTCCTTTTACCTTCTCAAAGGAAAGGAGAGTTGGAGTGACAACAGGCTTCAATGGATTTTCAGTCATTTAAACCTTTGAGCCAGAGAGAATCGAGACTTCTTGAAGTTTATCTTTCATCCACGATGTTCCGGAGACCGGATCATTTCTTCGGATGTTCATAGACCAACCACCTTGGGTGCTGCCCACCCCAGGCTCTTGTCCAAGAACATTGTTGCCTGAACATTTCTTAGGCTTAAATATTGCATGACTGTCTGCTAATTTTATGAAGGCAGCAAGGACTGTCTGGTATGACGAGTATCTTTCCTAGGAAGTGCGTTACTTCGTGTAACTTGAATCCCAGATAGGGGGGGAAAGGGTGATTGACTGGAAGTTGCCGATAGACGACTTTCAGGTCTGGTAAGACTATAGGCACCCTTTTTTGCAGCGGGGTCCTTATGTTCAGGAGGATAAACATCCTGAACTCGTGGTTTTATTTAGACTTGTTGAGTGGCAATAAGTCCTGAATGACTCTGAATTTTCTTGAGTCCTTCTCGTAAACACACAACGACCTTCCCTGGAATTCGGTGGACTAAAGTTTCCTTACCACCTGTATGATCTAGAGCTCTCGGATAAACTCCTGCAGGAGGGTTTTGGATTATCGGAGGTTGAGGAAATGGTGGTAGAGATATCTCCACCTCTCATCTTAGTCCCATCTTGATTAGGCCATGGACACAAGGATTGAAGGTCCAGCGATCCTAAAGGAATCTCCCTCCTACTAGAAGCTTTTCTATGCTTCGACTGATCAGTAGTAATTTCTTTTCGATCATCTGTCTGTGACATCTCGGTCACTATAACTGTGGATTGTTGTTGAACCGCTCAAAATGGATTTCCAGACCTCTCTATCTTCCTTTTAGGTTGGGGACCCACAATCTTAGAAGATTCTCTTTCTGAAAGGATGCCCCACTTTTGGAGAAGTCATACTTCCTCCGTGGAGGCGTTCTTAATCACTTTCTTGATTACCTCCGTCTGGAAAAAGGTCTTTTCCCCATGTGTTGGAAGATATTGGCTTCCTTGTATCGTGTTTTGCTGTTGCGTTAGCTAACACGAACTCCCTACAAGTTCTTCTAGCCTTTATAAAGGCATAAAGGTCGGTCTTTTACCAAAGTAGCCATATGTATTTTGGCTAAGACCTTGAGCATGTCTTGGGTATCTTGATGAGCCGAAGAGAACTCTGTAGTTCTTGAGAGATAAGGAGGCTGCAAGTCTCTCCTTAGTTTCTTGTTCATCCTGTAAGAGAAACTCAGATAATTTTGGAAGATTTTCCTTAGATTGTCAACTGGCGACATCCGCCTCAAGTCTCCCAACTGAAAAGGTGAAATGGGCCTCCTTCCAGTTCTTCTCCTGTCTGAGAAATGCTAGTGACAGAGGCTTGCACTCTTTGAGTGTAGAACACGGTTTACCTGTCTCTACTGCCTCAGTGACATATTTGAAAGCCTTCTCCATAAAGGGGAATGAAATTGAAACAGGAGCAAGAAAGGAAGAGTGCTTGTTACCTGGTGTGGATGCTTTCGACACAGAGTAACCCGCCTTTTCTATGCTGCTTGATAGGATAGCCTGTGCTTTATCATTGTCGAGAAACATAACCTCCTTTGATTCCGTTCCTTTTCCTGATGTTGGTTCATCCTTCAGTCTAATGAAACAGTTTGGGAAAGCATCAAAGCTTGGCCAGAACTGGATTTTGTCCAAAGGAACAGCACCCATATTCTCCGAGATGTAGATGGAGCATGTTGGAAAGTCTTGATCTGCGAGTCGTTTGTACTATCCTTTAGGAACGACAAGTGGAGCTTTACCAAACTCTACCTTCTTCCTGCTGTGTGCTCTATTTCCTCAAATTTTCTACTAGATTCTTGACTTGGGCCCATAACTGGTTCATTCCTTTTAAAAGAGGGGTAGAAGACGGAGATATCGATGTTGTTGGCTCATGAGCCTGTTGGGACGGAGACAATTCCAACCCGACATTCTCCCCTTCTTCCCGTGGGCGCTCTTTGCCCTCCTTCCTGAAGGTTATCTGGCCATCGGGAAATGTACCTCGTGTCTGGGGTACCACTATTTCCTTACTCGGTGTTGAAAATAGTAACCTACGTATCTTGTCATTAGGCAGGTAAGGTCCCGAAGAGATTTTCCGAAAGCCTCTCGCCCAGTTGCGTAGTTTGAAACGAGCTGCATCCCTAGTCGCTACCGACTTCGGATTCTTGAAACCTTCGGACAGTAGGGCCCGACATACTTTGCAGGTCTGCGGGTTAATACTGCAGGTGTTCGGAAATAATATTGCAGGGGGCATGAAACCCGCATCCATTATGTCCGTAAAAACACTTGATCTTAGTTTTGTTGAAGACTGCAACACATGACATCTGGCGTTCCTCTTGTAAAGAAAGGAAAACAAAATGAGAATAAGATTATCTCACTGATAACCAATATATCAGAGGTCATATTTTAACAGAATAGCTTAGGATAGCAAGCTATAAAGGGATAGTAGGAGACACAAACTTGTGTATCTCTTGCAAGCAAATGCTGATACCTCCCCTGAGTATTAAATGATAGGAATTTCTTTTTTGAAGGAATTCCAACTGAAAAGTGGGGTTTTCTAACCCCTACGGATAGGGAAGTGTATACTTCACTGTCCCTTTCATACTAAATACTGTGGGGTACAGAAGACTGATTTCTCAATCAGCTTAACGAAGAAACACTATTCCTTCAATATAAGAGCGGCTGCAGCATAAGCTTGCATGAGGATCCCCAAGGTATGCTAGAAATAGTTACTGTATAATCATACTGTAGTTTTTTATTGGCAGTATGCACTATATTGCAATATACTAACTAATGTATAGTTATATATAGTATGATCCAGCCAATGTGTTGCCTTTTTGGTAAGCAATAGACTGTACGGTCCAGCAGCCATGATGCCAACTGGACTGGGGAAAGGAATGACATATATTTGTATATATTCCACCCAACCTATTTGCCGTGACCCCCTTACAAAATTAGAACATAATTTCCTAATCATGGAGACTCGAGTATAAGGGCTCTGCCCTTTAAGGGTTAGGAGTGTAACCTTCAGTCTTTAAAATTTTGATATTGCAGGGTGATCGGAAGACTGATTTCTAATGAGAATATTGAAGAATTAAATTCTTTCAATATGAGATTGGGTTCCACAAATTTTGGGTAGGATTTTCAAATATATTGGAAAACTCTACTAGTATAAAATATACAGAAGCTTTCTATTTGCAGTATATCCTATACTGCAAAAATACTAACTACCTGTATAAACATATACTGTAATTCAGCCAGCATGTCGTCGACATAGCTAGCTAATGCTAGCATGTCTAGCCTGCTAGCTAAAAGAAAGAGAGATAGCATGGAGAACAGGCTACCTAATACTGTATATATATATACAGTAAAAGGGATGTAAAAGTCTAGTATTACTACCTTCTCCAGAAAGAAGGTACAAATGGAAGGGGAGAATATAAAATTCAAGCTTCCATCTAGCTACGGTACTCTCGCCGGCAATGATCTGTCTAAACCTTGCTGACCGGCACCGCTGGCCAGTGTTGCCGGCCGGCAGTATCAGTACAGTTGGCGTGCTGCCAGTTGAGTAGGCACCATTCTGTGCCGCCCTGGTAGGCAGCACCCCGGCAGTAGCTACTGTTGCTAGCAGTTCAAGAAAGAACTTTAGAACCTTTATAAACAGAAGGGACTTCCCACTTACAGCCAACATGGCCAGCAGCTGCCCTGGTTGCCTGCCAGCTGTAACCATGACTGCTGGCAGCAGCCCTGACTGCCGGCCGGCAGTAGTCTTTACTGCTGGCCGGCAACTAATATGGCCGGCAGCTCACAGCCGTCATTACTGCCGGCTGACAGATGTCAAGACTGCCGGCCGGCAGCTGTCATGACTGCCGGCCGGCAGCTATCAACTGTAAGAGGGGGAGTCTGGTCGATCGCGGCAACCCACCGGCAACAGTAAGATTGCTGGGATTCACCAACATAAAGGGATAGAAGGGAAGGAAAAAGAGGGTCCTGTGAAAGGTACAACAGGAGCCAGCCGTAGCCTGTCCTGCCCCACCTAACAAACTCTGTTCCTGTATTAGAACTATCCCATGTGGCTAAAAAATTCTATTCCTTGGCCTAGGGTTAGATTAATACGATCAAGAGGTTGCTAGCACCCTCGCCACCACCTCTAATGGTAAGGAAACTGGGTTGTAGTGCCAGTGTCCCCGAAGCATTAGAAGAATTCTATTCCTCAGCCTAGGGTCCACTAACACAGGACTAGTCTGCTAGGTCACAGGAAGAGTGGCCTAGGGATTTCTAGCCTCCTATGTCGGTAGCCTAACGTAGCAAAATAATTCTATTTATCTTGCCAGGTAGCTACCGACCACAGACTAGATACTCTGAGATTCTGGTCAAAACCCCAAAAACCTGCATCTGCGGTTACAGGGGAAGGGCAGAAAAACCCGTAGGAAAGTCATGCCTGAATTAAAAACTTGAGGCCGACCCGCTAAGGTTGTAGCCTGAGGCTACACTCGGAGGGAAGAGGGATTACCCTTAAATCTCCCCCTTTTTTTTTTCTTGAGAGTAAAGTTTCATCCAATTTAAAGAGATACCCATCACAGGATAATTGAAATCGCCATACACAAAGGTAACCGGGGAATGTCTAAACGTATAATAACACGCCTAGGTTAGGTACCTAGGCGAGACGAGATCTCGGTTACCTCGCTCTCCGAGACTCTAACTATACGATCGACATGGAAAGGAAAAATATGCACAATGTAAATATCTTTACAAGAATATATTGCCTAAATAGCTAACATAATTAAATAATTAATTAATGATATATGATGCTATTTAAAAACCGGGAAGTCGTTCTGCTAACTAAATAACATGCCCAACGAACAACAGCGCTCATAGCGCCTCCGGTATAGGCTAGCTCTAAACACTTAAATTTCACTGTGAAAAGGGAGCTAAATATTATTCATTGTAAAGACCCAATACTCAACTTTCCGAAGGTGAAAGAAGTTGGAGAATGCATAATAAAATCCTTGAAAATCTAACGAAAAGTTAGATCAACAGGGAACACCACTGAGCGAAATCGCTACAAAATTAGGAATGTCTGCCATCTTGGGAATGGCGCTAGGATGATGGTCAATAGTAGTACGGGAATGGGGATAACTTTGTTACGGCCCCTTCTATTCTTTTGCCACGTCCCCCTCGAAGCGTAAAGGCTATTAGGGGTGCAGATTGTTATGTGACGTGTCAAGAATGCGTCTTCTGAAATTATGTGAGATCCTTGAGAAAATTTTAAGGATATTCGCTCCAGGAGTTAGAATTCTGGAACCTGAAGGTTAATTCTCTGGGAATATCACTGTAGTATAATATATCCCTTTGGAAGCTACCTTCGGAACTTCCATCAGGACGACATGGCTGGAGCCCAAAAATGTTTCTACCTACTACCTAAGAAACATAATTTTGGCTAATCCCTTTAATTCTATTTGTTAATGTTACTGGGAAATTTTCTTAAATAGAAATTATCTTTGGGTAAAAGTACTCGCTCTTGCTCCCATTGACAAGCTACTTCAATTCTCAGTTTGATCAATGAAGGTAATAATAGTCTTCTCTTTATTTACAAGGGCATATGCACGACAGATAATGGGTAATTTTGGGAACGAACTCCCTTACTTGAAATATTATGGCAATTTTTATTTAAGGGCAAGAATATTATAGCTTAAAAAACTTTATTTTTGAGTTCACTACAAAAGTGCAGATTCGAAAAGATTTAAGAGTTGGAAAGTCACTAATAATACAGTTACAAAGGAACATTAAGATTAATCCCTTTTGACTCTATTTAAATAAGTTTCATTTAGTGTCTTAATGATGCAAAAAGGATAAAACATATAGACGTTTTGCAACTATCTTGTTGACAACTTTATATCTAAACTCTACTGAAATTCCCTCGCATACTAAGTGCACAAGCAACTCTGCAGAATCTTTTCCTTGATAATTTTAATGAGAATTTTTATACATTCCATCCATCTATGTAGGTATTCCTGGACGTTCTAGTAAAGCTTCAGAGTAATACCTACGTAAAGATGAGGAATGTCAGTAAGTCTGTAATTATCAATAAAACTGAAACGAGAGTCCTATATCAAAGTACAACAAATATATTTCGAGAGGAATAGCTAGTTTGGGTTCCAAATTCAGTGCGAATTCAAAACTATAATAATCGAGTGTATGATTGATACTTTATTAAATGAACTAGTTTAATGGACGCATATATCCGCTTTTACTTGCCAAATATGTTTTTTTTTTTATTTTATTTATTTCTTTATTTTTTATTTATTTTTTTGTAAAGGACTATAATGGCAAGCTTGTATTAAAGTGCTTGAAGAAAATACTTCCTCACAGATTATATCATCTGACTAACGAAAGGGTGCGTGATCGTCAATGAATGTATGAACAATCTTACTTTGAAATGGGTTAGAAAGCTCTTTGATAGCAATAAAAGTTTGCCACGCTTTTGATATGCTCATCAATGCTTTCGTAAAACGCTGTAATTTCAGTGTTGCTTTCAGGTATCTATTCATTTATTTTTCTACCAATGTTTTGTATTAAAAACCCTTTTAGGGATATTTTGTACATTAAAAAGGTTAAATGCATAATCAAATTGACGAGTTTTTTATATTCTTTGTCTGTGTATCATTTTTAAATGACTATGCTATACAATTCATGATTTTCATTTCAAATTCTGTCCATATTAAAAAGGGTTATATAACTTTTCTCTGAAAATTTCATATTCAGATGAATGGCGCTTGATTTTTTTTTTTTTAATAAGATTAATTGGATAGACTGTAGCATGTATTATTATGGGCTATTAGCGGGAATCTTACCTCCCAATAGTAATAATGATGATAATAGTAATTATATTTAAGGGCTTTTTACATATCAGTTATGAGCCCCTTATATGAAAAAATTTCCCTCCCGTGCACGCAGTTGGTATACATTTATCGAATTCGCTCACCTGAGCAGAACTGGATAATTGCCTAACATGTCATAACATTGTTTTTTTTTTTTTTTTTTTTTTTTTTTTTTTTTTTTTTTTTTTTTTTTTTTTTTTTTCGCTTTTGTCCTGTCTATTTATAATTTCTGACATTTATGCATCTTCAAGCATAATTATAAAATTAAATTTATAAATAAATGAATGAGCAGACATGTTAATAAGTAGTATGTTACGCTTTTGTCCTGTTTAGTTATAATTTCTGACCTTCATGCATCTTGAAGCATAATTACAGTATGACATAGAATTTTTAAATATATGAATGAGCAGACACGCAAATGTGTAGTACATACCTTAGAGAGACGAGTAGCAAACTTTTGAGAAACTATTGTAGTATATAAAAAAAAAAACGGATGTCTGATCTGATCTTGGATTTTTTTTTTTTTACACGCTTGAGTGTATCAATGAAAGTCATTTTTTTTTTGGCAATAAGATATTTTCATTAAAATATCCTTATTTGTAAAAAAAAAATCTAAACTTATTCTTGGCCCAAAATGGAATCCAGATTCAAAACATTCAAATCGGGTAGCTTTATCATCGTTCTTTAAAAAAAATAAAAATAAAAATTGTCCGATCTTAATTTGAAGTGTTACTCTTCCAGTTCAGTTCTTTGTGCCCTGTTAAAAGCTTATATTTCCGTACTCTCAGTTCTCTACTCTGGTGGTTTCATCAGTCCATTGAACGAAAGTATGTTATTGATATACTGTAATGCACTCTTGGTTATGATTCATGAAGTGTATGGTGAATTGCTAAAAGTTTAAAGCTAGTTTATTCATACAACAGATTAAATAACTTAAAACTTGGGTTAGAAACCCCCTCAACTTCAGTTTTATTCGAACTCAAAACATAAGTCGTTTATTCTCACTTTACTTACTTACTTTGATAGCTGTTTTTCCGGTCCCATACAGCAGGGAAACCCCATTCTCCGCAGGACCTCCACTATCGTTTTAACTAGTTCGTTCAGAGTATTTAACGTTTCATATCGCGTATTGTTCATTTACTTAAATCGTCACTGTCGAAGGACTCGTGAAATAAGAAAGTCTTCAGTTTCCTCTTGAAAAGCTTAATGTCTTCAATCATTCGTATGTTTCTTGGGAGCTTATTATATAGTCTCTGGGCCGCATATTTAAGATGAATTTTCGTATTGTTTTCTTTACCGTATAAGAATAAAGATATTGGTTCCAGGTAGGTGATCGAATAGAACAACCTGAAACTACAATCAACAGTCGATAAGATTCCTGTCGTATGTAATGAATGTTTACTCAGATAATCTTCAATTATTTGCAAAATGCATCATTCTGGAAAGTAAAATCATTATAAACATAGAAAAAGGTTTCATATGGAATCAATGCCGCTAGTTTGTTTATCTCTTTACTTTACAAATATCTCTACACTAAATTTCTTTAAATATGCTTAGAAATTTGTCTTGTGCAGGCATGTGTCTTAATATCTCTAACCATGTTTTAATAATTTTCTCCCCTACGATGCTTAACAGGCAACTTCATATTCAATAATTGGCGAAAATTTAAATAATTGATAGATTAAATTCCATATCCACAATTTGGATATGTGGCACAGTTTTTCAATGGCTTATCTTGCAGGGCTTGGCAAATTTTTTTTGAGTTCTGATCATACTTTAGTCTTATATTCTGATTTTCCAAGAATTTAGCATAAACCTCGAACTACTGGTTGTGCTAGTTTTACGTGGTATGGTATTTAATTCTGAATAAAGGTGGCAAGTTTTATGGGGAATAAGGGTATATTTTAGAATTATTTCATTATCTTGATTCTTGAATTGATAGAATAAAAAACTTTACAACTTCTTCATTCAGTAGGTGGCACCAGTATCATCTAAATAGTTTTATGTGTTATTAAAACTTTTATTTTTATTACTGTATTCAATATTTTTTTTTTCATTAAGGACCTAGCCTAATAAAATCTCTTGTTTTAGCATTCTTTCGCAACTATCTCTATAACTTGCCTATTAGTCTCTAAAATCGGTTTGATCTTTGGTTTCTTTGTTACTTTTTATTAGCTTCTTGCCAAGCTACGTTTGGTACAGTATTTGCTTGATTGGCGTTACAATCCTGTATCTTTTTTTTCCATTATCCCTTTACTTCGTAAAAATGCAACTTGTAGATATTCTCTCCTAAGCTGGTGTATAAAGGTCATTTAAATACCAGTTATATAACCGTAATTATATTCGTTCTCTTTTACGCTTGCCCATAATTGGTTAAAATTTCTTTTATACGGAAATAAAGCAAAGAACGAACAGATAGTGTGTATGTAAAAGGATACTTTTGATATTCTATTCTGCTTGCTTATTACTAATGACTATTTTGTATTTTAATTTTGAAAGATGTTTAGCTGGAGAATATTTAGATTTCATTATATTGTGAATTACAGGGTGGAGCTGTCCTGGATTGATAGCAAGAATAAATTTGCTTAAAATTGACAAAAAATAATAATCATACAAAAATTATTCCTTCTAATTGGAAGCTTACTGTTAGTTGGTGATAAAGTTATAGACTGGCTAAATATAGTTTTCACAAGATCTGTTCTACAGTATTTATCAGGTCTGACGAGAATATGGCATCAGTTTTATGCACCAGGCCAGTACTGTGGCTTTTACCTGCATTGATTAATAAGTTACCTATATGTGAACAAAGAAAAAAGAAATGAACAAAAAAAAAAGAAATGAACATACTCATATAACGGAGATTCTAATGTGTGAATGAAGCATGCTGAGCATGCTGCTGATAAATTAATTTCACAGTACTTTCTAATAAGCGTTCTTTGTTTCCCCAGAAGTGTAGCAGACATGGTGTCGAATTGCGTTGCCGGAATCGGGCAGCCTACAGCTTGTGGAGCGAGTCTCTGAATTCGGTGAATAGTATATAATCGTGTGTTTCAAGTACCTGGTATTTTGTGCCTCTGGTGTAAAAATCGGTTTTCTTTTACCCATAATAAAATTATGTAAAATTCTTTATCCAATTACCAGGAATCGAACTGAAGTTGTAGACACTTTGCTCTAACTTTTGACAATAATTCTGATCTTCAGGCAACTTTACATCAAAATGGGATTTCTTTAATGGGTAGTCGGTTTCTAAATAGCATACAATTGATTTCAGAAATAATCTAGTATATCGGTATGTATTGGTAAGAAGAGAATATTTCTATAGATATTCTGATATTTAAATAGAGCAATCCGTGGAACCAATAAAAGGGTCAAACTTTAAGATCTGTTCCCTTTGTCAGTTCCACAAAAATGCCGCTTCCTCAGATTGCAATGGAAGAGTTTTGAAAATTATTAGGGATACCTAGCTTTTCGGCTAGTGTTAAATAAAACATCTTATTGGTTACAACATTGAGATATTACTCTCCAGTAGCTTTGCAAATCATTATAAGTGGTGTCATCAACAATTCAGGGATATCCATTATCTGACTACTCGTCACATATCCAAAGGTCTATCAGTTCTATTTAGCAGTTGCAATAAAATATTTAATGGGGCTTGAATGATCGTAGGCAAAAATATTTATTTGCCAAAGATTTTGCCCCTTTAAAAGGTTTATGAAATTTAATGTATGATAAAGATCATCACATTATCATGTATACAATAGTGTCGAGTCTGGGTATTGGCTTGCTACCATAACTTTAGACGGGAGTACGTAGCCCAAAAATTCTAAAAAAAATTGGGGCTTGTGGGATCCTGTTTCTGGTGTTGCTGCTCGACACTGCTACTACGAAATCCAATTCTGAAAAAATTTTATCCTGATCATATGGTTGTGAACACAAGTTTCCAGGATTTGCTTGGTTATTAAATATCTACCTAAGTCTTCCAGGTTTTCAGTAGCTGTTTTAGTTCAATGTAAAGTTCATTGGGGGCTTTTCTTCATGGTTACAGTTACTTTACATGCCAGCTTAGTTGGCATTTGCTGAACATAGCTTCTATACTTGTACTTTTTGTTCGTTTCAGAATCTGAATGTGGGATCAGGTTAGGACTGTAAATCTCTGCAAGTAAAAAGTAAGAAAATATAGTTTAATGAGATGGCTATATAAGAGTCCATTCCTCGGTATCGGTATCGTAGAGAAGAGTTGAAATGGCTTCTATGTAGATTTTTTAGGTTAGTCTCAGTTGATTGTTAAAAATCACTCTGGATTCTCTGCCAACGAAAAGCACTTTCCTCAAACACACCATTGTCAATCTCGGTAACGGACGGAACTTGTGGAGGAAATTGTGTTTTTTATTTAATTGATGAGTGGGAACTTGTTGTTCCGGGAAAGTCGTCCTACATCATTTCCTCAAAGATCTGCAGGTGAGGAAAAGGAGTGCTATCACTCAAGGAACAAACAGCCTATTAATAACTTTGATGACGTAGTTCACGAGCCTTCACTCTAAATGCAAAAAAAGGTTATCTACACTCTTAGGCTCTGTTTCGGCTCCGTCCCATGGACCCCAGTGAGATGGTGGACAGGAATTTTACGATAAGTAATTATTGAGAAAAGGGCAATGGATCGGAACACAGTGATGTATTGTAAAGTAAAAGTTAAAGATATGGATCTTTACCTTTGAAACATATAGATTGAATACCAAGCCACTCGCTAACACACTATTACTCCTAAGTTACTTAGACTTACTCCTTCCAATATATTGGGTATACTGTCTCGAGATTATAATTCGTAATAGATGAGTTCAGATAAATTATGGAGTAAAAATACGATGAGGTAATTAACCTAATCTTGCTTTATTATACAAATTTATATGGAAAGAAATGGAAATCTTAACATCAAGTAAAAAGGATCAACAGAATTTAATGTAATAAAAAGAAATGTCAAATGATAAGAAATATTGTTGCTTAGACTCATGGTCTTCTGCAATGATTGATGATTTAAAGGGGGCCAGACACGTGGCCCTATGACCAAAGACTGCTAGTCTATGAAGCAAAAGTTATATGCAAAATCTGTAGGCACAGTCCCACGCACACAGCCCCGAAATATGTAACAGCCATCTAAAACTAAATAAAGTAAAATTTATTCTTGGCAAAAATGAGGGGAAAACTAGTGGCCACGTGTTTTTACCTGCACTCCTTACTTGGAAGACAGCCGTTGTCCTCAAATGGCTGTTGATTGAATTGCCATTGTACCAACTGTGTGTACCACAATTGTACATAATTCCTATTGTATATATTATGCTTGTATCTGCGCTCTTCCCTCGCACTAAAAAGAACCTGAATGATCATGTCTCCGGTTTTCCTCTGAACTTTGTCTGTCTCTCGAACATGCCATGTCCTGTTGCCTTGCCGTTTTGTATATAAAGGAGAGTGTTCTATAATAATATAACTCAGTCGTTTCCAATCTGCCTTTGAGTTCACATCCTCTCTCGGCCCGTCACATTGGTGACCCCGGAAGTCGACTCGCTCCCACCGCCTTCCACCCCCACCCCCTCGCCCCTTCATCGTTGGTACTATGGCGGACTCTACGGCAGTTGGTGCTGCGGCCGCGCCATTCAAACTTTCATCGTTTGCCAGCGGAGAGGCGTTTCCTTGGTTTCAGCGCGCAGAAGTCCAGTTTCGTATCAGGGGCGTGACTCGCTCAACCACCAAAGCTGATTATGTTCTCGCGGCGATACCCGAGGACACCATCCCAGAAATATCCGACTGGCTTTGTGAACAAGGAGACACCCCAATAGCGTAAGACGACCTCAAATCATACCTTCTGCAGCAGTACTCGCCGTCGCCAGCCGCCCGTATAGCAAAGCTTTTTCAGCTCTCGTAACAACCGTTGGGGGACCAAAGGGCTTCGCTTGCCCTCAGGGAAATGACCAGTATCGCTCGCCTTCAACCTGCCGCAGACGGCTCTCCTCGTGAGGTGAACCTACTCCGTGCCTTTTGGATACGCCGTTTACCTGAACCTGTGCGCGCTGCCATACCCGATGTCGATAGTTTACCCATAAAGAACTTGATGACCAAAGCCGACGCCCTTATGGACAGCCACTTCAAGACCTCCATCAACGCCTCCACCCCTGACGACGAGGATGCCTATTCAACGTCAACCGAAGCTGACATGAATGCCGTAGGACATACACGCTTACCCCGTGACGTGCCGAAGCGGCAACAAAGATGCCCACCACCCACCAATCGCTCGCGCCCCAACGAACGACTTCTACAGCCACTTACTACCTCCCATCTGCCGCAGTTTTGCTACTACCACTTCAGATTCGGGGCAACCGCGAAGAAATGTGCCAAAGATTGTCAGTGGCCAAAAAACGTGTAAGTAGGTCATCGCTTGTGGCGGTGGCCTCCCTTATTTCTAATCTTTTCTTTTTACAGGATGCAGGAACGGGCGTGCGATTTTTGGTAGACACGGGTGCTTGTCGTTCTCTTTTGCCAAGGAAACTCTTCAAGGCACAATGTAGTCTGTCTACATCTGCCGCCGTCCGCTTGGTAGCTGCCAACGGATCTGCGATACCCACCTACGGTTACGAAAACCTCACATTATCGTTCGGAAACGGTAAATTCAATTGGAAGTTTCTCGTTGCTGACGTCACAATGCCAATCCTCGGTGCGGATTTCCTCTCTCATTTCCACCTTCTGGTCGATGTCGCCCACCGACGATTGGTCAACGCAGAATCATACTTGTCGACACCTCTTCAACCCGCCCCCTCTAACCTCGCTCTCCACATCAGCGCACCTACGGATGCCTACGCCCACCTCCTCACGTCGTACCCGGAAGTTTTCAGTCCAGAACTTTGCCAAACGCCCACGGTTCCTGCCAAGCACGGTATTTATCACCATATCAAGATGATGGGACCCCCAGTCTTCGCAAAATTCAGACGTCTGGCACCGGAACGATTGGCAGCCGCCAAACAGACGTTCGCCGAAATGGAGAAAATGGGCCTTTGCCAAAAGGCCTCCAGCCCATGGTCGTCACCCTTACACATCGTTCTGAAGAAAGACTGCTCCCTCCGTCCGTGCGGGGATTACAGGTGCCTGAACATGCAAACAGAACCGGATCACTACCCCCTCCCAAACATTGCCGATGTAACCTCCTACCTGCACAAAGCAAAGGTTTTCTCTACGCTCGACCTCCTGAAGGGGTATTATCAGGTGCCTATGAACCCAGAAGACATCCCCAAGACCGCCATCACCACTCCGTTTGGCACATACACCTTCAATTACTCCTGTTTTGGCCTTCGTAATGCTGGGGCAACGTTTCAACGTCTCATGGATGGCATCTTAGGGGACCTCCCTTTCTGTGTATGTTATGTGGACGACATACTTGTGTTCTCCTCCTCAAAAGAGGAACACCTCCGTCGCCTGTGCATCGTGCTCGACCGCCTGCAACAAAACGGCCTTGTAGTCCGGTACGACAAGTGTACCTTTGGTGCCAACGAAGTGTCGTTCTTAGGGCACCGTATCTCTCCTGAAGGAGTCCATCCCATCCCTGAGAAGGTAGCAGCCGTTCAGAATTTCCCCACCCCCTCGACCGTCAAAGCTCTGCAGGAATTCTTGGGCATGATCAACTATTATCACCGTTTTCTGCCAGCCATTGCCGCCACTCTTGCTCCCCTCTACGCCTCCCTCAAGGGCAAGCCAAAGGACTTGAAGTGGGGTCCCCTTCAAGAAGCGGCCTTCTGCAATGCAAAGAAGGCCCTATCAACTGCTGCGGCTCTCACTTTTCCTATCCCACACGCCCCTCTCCTTCTCTCCACCGATGCCAGCGACGTCGCTATTGGTGCAGTACTCGAGCAGGTGGTCAAAGGCTCGCCCCGCCCATTGGCCTTCTTCAGCAGAAAACTGTCCAAGGCAGAATCGGGTTATTCTACCTTCGATCGAGAATTGCTGGCGGTGCACTTGGCTGTCCGTCACTTTCGCCATTTCTTAGAAGGTACGCCCTTCGTCATTCGCACAGACCACATGCCTCTGGTGCACGCCTTCACTCGACAGTCTGACGCCTGGTCCGCCCGTCAACGCCGACATCTCTCCGCCGTGGCTGAATACAATTGCACCCTCCAATACGTCCCTGGGAAAATGAATCCCGTTGCCGATGCCCTGTCAAGAAACACGTTGGCTGCCGTTCAACTGGGATTGGATTACAACGCCCTGGCTGAAGCCCAACGACAGGATCCAGAGTATCAAGCTTGTAGGACATCCTGCACATCCTTCCGTTGGGAGGATTTTCCCCTCGAAAACTCCAACACCACCCTCCTCTGTGATGTCAGTACTGGTAGACCGCGACCTTGGATTCCTGCTCCCATGCGCCGACAGGTGTTTGATTTCATCCACGGCCTTTCACATCCCTCGGGCCGTTCTACTGCACAGCTGTTGAAGGCAAAGTTCATTTGGCACGGCATTTCTAAGGATGCTAAGGATTGGGTCCGTACCTGTACTTCTTGCCAAACTTCCAAAGTACATCGACACACGGATTCAGGAGTGGGCACCTTTCCTCAACCTCAGCGTCGTTTCGCACACATTCACGTCGACGTTGTAGGCCCCCTACCCACATCACAAGGACATTGTTACCTGTTTACCGTCATCGACCGCTCCACTCGTTGGCCTGAAGCCATTCCCATGGAAACTGCAACGTCCGCCTCATGTACATCCGCCTTACTCTCTGGATGGATTTCAAGATTCAGTATCCCTGAGCATATTACCTCTGACAGGGGAACCACTTTCACCTATCAATTATGGACGTCATTAGCGAATCTCCTGGGCATCACCCTACATCAGACAGCGGCCTACAACCCCGCTGCCAATGGAATGGTTGAACGTTTTCATCGCACCCTCAAAGCAGCTTTGATGTCCCGCTGCAAGGATTGCAACTGGATTACTCAGCTTCCCTGGGTCCTCCTTGGACTAAGGACCACTCCTAAAGACGCCCTCGACGTCTCAGCAGCCGAAATGGTGTATGGCGACCCGTTGGTCGTCCCTGCCAAGTTTTTTCCTTCTACAACCTCCTCCGACGATCTCCAGCGCATACGTCACGTCGTGGGGAAATTTACTCCGTGCCGCCAGACTTACAAGCCCCCAGCGAAGCATCACATACCAACGGACTTGCACTCTGCAACGCACGTCTTCCTGCGCAACGACACCAGCAAGCCACCGTTAACGCCCCCTTACACGGGACCTTTCCTTGCGATCCGACGCAGTCCGAAAGCATTCCTCCTAAACATTCGGGGAAAAGAAGACTGGGTCTCCATTGATCGTCTAAAACCTGCTTATCATCTGCCAGATGACCCGCCTACAGTTCGCCTCTCTAGATCAGGGCGCCATATGTAACATGTACAGTATGTCATTTTTAGGGGGGAGCCATGTACCAACCGTGTGTCACACAATTGTACATAATTCCTATTGTATATATTATGCTTGTATCTGGGCTCTTCCCTCGCACGTTATCCTTGCCTCTTAAAAAAAAAAAAAAAAAAATATTCCCCCCCTACTACAGGGTAGCACAAAATGAAAAGTAGGAATGGAATATTCATTAACATTTACTTCTACAACAAAACCTGTTAATTTAGATATAAGTATAAATCACCCTTCTTATTTTGTTGCTATCTTAAATGATTCACATCATTCAGCAATGTCATTTAATACTTATTTATAGCTAGAAATGATCAGTCTAAACGAAAAGGAAGGTGCTTTACGGTCCTTGAACATTCAAAAAAATCATTGGGCATCATAGAAAACCTACCAAGGACATACAGGGTGTTCCAAAAAGTACACACCGACTAACGTAATAGCCTATCACCATATATTTTCATTCACCATTTACAGAAATCCACCCAAAATTACTGGCATAGGTGTAATATAAGGATTGTTTTTAATGATAAAAATCTTATATTACTTTTGAGAATAACTTGAAATAATACAGACTAAATATATAATGTTTGAAAGCTGAGGAAAGTCCTATAAAACAGGGTGTCCTAAAAACTTCTCCAATGCAACACGCTTTTAGTTACGCATCATTTGGCTTGTAATAACTTATTATTGATTGAGTAAATGTATATTCTATCAAATAATCACATAAAATTGCTTTCGGTATACCTACCAACATAATTAGGATCAAGGTGGAGGATTTTAAACCTTTATATCAGCAATCACTTATTGCTTTGCTATCCTTGGCGAAAATAATAACAGGGTGATGCAAAATGTTTTTGTGGAAATCGTAATAATAAAACCACATAGATAAAATTCTATCATGACATATTAGGTTTACTAATTTGAGAAATATACTTTAGTGTATATCACCACGACGCTTTGAAGTCTCCCGAAGTCTTCCTTTCAAAACAATCTGGTAATTGAAGTAATTGTACATAATGTAGAAGTATGTGCTTTGTCTTCCTTGCTTATGAAGTACAGGGTATCGCAAAATGAAAGTTTGGAAAGGAATATTCATCAATATGGACTTTTAACGCCAATCAGTTAGTTTAGATAAGAAAATTAATCTTTCTTCATATTGTGAAGCTATGTTGATGATTTCTGATGAATCTCCATTATCAATTAATCTTTATTTCTAAGTAGAAATTGTTACACAACCACAGAGTGTGGTGTTTTAAGCTCCTTGCTCATTCAAATAAAACGCAAGGAATCATTGGAAACGTGCCAAAAAGTTTACTCAAGATAACGATTGAAAGAATGACATATAACCATACTATTTAATCTGTCCTTTGCGTAAATGTTCTTGAATCACTGTCATAGGTATAATCTAATAAATATTTTCAATTACCAAAATAGCTTAGGATCCTTGTGAATACAGCTGTATTTAGTATAAAACTTATATTACAATGCTTGATTATCTAGCTTGCTCCAATAAAACAGGGTGATACAAAAGTACCCATTTGCTACACATTTGAAAGGCTTTTGGTCTACCTACAAGAATATTTACGGTTTAATTGACAGATTTTTTTAAAACCATAAAACAGTAATTGATCAGTACATTAGTGTTCTTGGCACCATTGCTTAACAGAGTTAAACAAAAGCTTATAAGCAGAAATGAAACCTTACCTATAGCATTGTATATTCCCATAGTAGGATTATGAATTAGAGCAAAACGTTTGTTTTACTATCATGGTATTGTGAAGTAATTTGAGGCCTTCTCTACCATTAAATAGGGGTGTTTATAGAAATTTTAAGCAGTGTAAAAGTATGTACTCTGTTATCCTTGCCTCTTAAAAGAAATTTTATAGTACAGGGTAGCACAAAATGAAAAGTGGAAAGGGAATATTCATTATCATTGACTTCTACTCCAAACCTGTTACTTTAAATATAAATATAAATCACCTTTCCTATTGCGTTGGTCTATTGAAGGATTCAAATAATTCATCATTTTCAATTAATCATTATTTTTAGCTAGGAAATATCAGTTTCAACGAAAAAGGAAGGTGCTTTAAGATCCTTGGCCATTCAAAGAAACCGTTGTGCATCATAGAAAATCTACCAAGGACATACAGGGTGTCCTTAAAGTACATACTAATGACGTTTTAGTTCCTTGCTATATATTCATATTCACAATATACAGAAATCCATCCAAAATCAATGTCATAGGTGTATTATAAGAATTGTTTCCAATAATCAATGAACTGATATTCCTTTTGAATATAACTGCGATTAATGCAAAACTAAAAGTACTATGTTTGCAGATGTGGTTAGTCCGATATAACAGGGTGCTACAAAAATTATGCTATCACAACACGCTTGCAGTTATGCATCAGTTAGCTGGTAAAAGCTTTTTATTGATTGAGAAAATATCTTTTTCTATCAAATTATCACACCGAAAAAAAGGTTATGGTATACCTCCGAGCATATTTAGACCAAGGTGAAGGATTTTTAAACCTTTATATTAATAATCATTTGGTGCTTTGCTATCCTTGCCGACAGTCATAACGGAGAGAAGCAAAATATTTTTTGTGGAAGTTATGTAAATAAAAACCCAAAGAAAAAATGCTATTTTCACATGATAGATTCATAGATTAAAGAAAAACTTTTATTTATATTTCCTCGATACTCTGGAAGTCGCAAGAAGTCTTCCTTTTCATAAAATCCGCTAATTAAATTAAATGTAAGTAATGTGAAAGTATATGCTTTGTATTCCTTGCTTCAGATAATTCTCTAGTACAGAGTAACACAAAATGATAGTAGGAAATTATGTATTCATTAGTATTGACTTTTAATTCAAATATAATACTATAAATATGAAATCTAATATGTCTTTACATCTGTAGGTATCTCCATTCTTTTCTAACGATTCTACAAAATCAATTAATACTTAATTCTAGCTAGAAATTGGTAGACAAAAAGGAAGTGTGGTATTTTAGGATCCTTGGGCCATCAAACAAAAGCTGTGCATCATAGAAAACGTACCAATATGTATAAGGTGTCCTAAAAGTATATACTAATGATTTTGATTAAAAGAATGACCTCTCAATATTGTTTTATTTGTCCTTTGTCGAAATCCCTTTAAACCATTGAAGAAAGTTAGAAGGAATAATCAAGGTATAGAGAATGTGATGGGTGTTGAGTGTCTTGGTGAAGTTGCAAATGCAAATAGGGCACATTTTATAAGTTTTGTTCAATAAATAATCTTGTTATCGGAGGTACTCTTTTCCAGCAAAAGGACATCCACAGGTATACATGGACTTTACCATGTGGCAATTAAAAAAATCAAATGGGTCACAGAGACAATAATAAAGAGAAAGAAGACTCTGAGAAATGTGAGAAGCTATAGAGGGGAAGATATTAGTAGTGATTGCCCGCTCCTAATTGCCACACTGAAATTAAAACTGAAAGTACCCAAAAGAAATTTAAATAAGAGTGCCTAAGTTTGATATATCTAAGCTTCTAGAAGGAGAACACAGAAAAACCTTTGCAATAGAATGTAGCTATCTATTTGAAGTCTTGAGAATTTAAACGAGGAGGAGCAGACAATTAATGACGAATGGTGTGATATTAAGAACATTTCTCAGTCAGTTGATAGTGACGTTTTAGGCCATGCAGTTACAAGAAGAAAGCCATGGATATCACATGATACCTTGGATATTATAAAAAGAAACCAAGGAAACTGATTGTTGAAAGTTTTCGAGCAAGTATGAAAATTACAAGGTAGAGCAAATTAGATATTGTAGTAATGATAGTGAAGTCAAAAGAGAAGCTAGTAATGATTGGTGAGACTATTTAGACAGGAAACCAGATATGGCTGACAAAGCTATGAATTCAGGGAGTATCTATGGTGCAAAAATGCTCATAGCATAATTAAGGATATCTCTGCTGGTGCAAAGAAGAAGCATATCCTTATCAAAAGGAGAGATGTATCTATTATAACAACAGAAGATGAAGAAAGTCAACGTTGAATGGAACACTTTATTGAAGTCATGAATAGGAGATATGAAGGGAATAATTTGATTGATATACCTGAAGTTGAGGAAGACCTTGATGTACCCATGGATGAATTCAGTGTGTTTGAAGTCGATGCTATCATCAAAACACCCAAGAGAATAAAAACCCCTGATTAGGATGGGATAAGTGCTTAGATAATATTGGCCGAAAATGAATTGACTACCAGAATGGATACAATATTATTTTGTAGAATATGGTGTGAGGACGCAAAACCTGATGATTGGCAAAACAAGATGTGACTGGTTACCATAATTACAGATGCATCACCTTTACATCAGTTGTCATAAAAATGTATAGTATACTTATTCTAAGGATAATAGAGACCAAGATTGATGTAAATATGAGATATGAACAAGCAATTTTTTTTTATAAAAGGTAGAAATTGTACTGAACAAATTTTAATTTTAAGACATGTGGTACAGAAATATGTAGAATATAGAAATCCACTTTTGATGGCTGTTGCGAATTATGAAAGGGCATTTGACACTGTGCACCGGCCAATTTAGTGGTGAGTCCTACATTATCATGGAGTTCTCCTCAAAAATGTAATTTTGAGTAAGTATGTTTATGAGGATAGCAAGTGCAAAGTTAATGTTAGTGGAGTGCCATCAAATGAATTTATAGTGAACAGTGAAGTACTTCAAGGGAATGTGCTGTCACCTATGCTGTTTATCCTCTTCAGGAGGTTTGCGATGTGTGGAGCAGTTGTGGATGGTGGTGAAGGATTAGATTGGAACGGTAACAGGGAATTAGCTGACCTAGATTATACTGGTAACGCTATCCTTGTTAGCAGAACACCTAAGGTCATGAAAATCTTGCTTACCAGAATGCATGGAATATCAAATATGGTTGGGTTTAAGATACTTAGAAAGACAGAGATGATGAGAACGGAATATGCAATGGAGGATGAAATATAATTAGAAGGAAAAGGGATTAATGAGGTGGAATCATTTAAGTTTTAGGAACTTTGCCCTCAAATACAGGATTTTGAGCATTTGAGTTCAATCAAAGATTGTAAAAAGCAAATCAGACATTACCTAGGTTGAGTAAAATTTGTAAATCAAATCGCCTGAAATTACATATGAATATTAGGCAATGTATCAGTTTAGTGAGATGGTTGTTATTATATTTACATAAGTTGTGGTATAAAATGAATCAGTATCCAACAGATTTACTTTAGATTTGAAAACAAAATCCTCAGAAGAATATTGGGAGTTAAATGGTAGGACAGAATTAGAAATGAAACTATATGAGAGATTAATCAAGCATTTTATGTGGATGAGATCATAGTGATGAGTAGATGGAGATGGTTTGGGCATGTTCTTCGCCCTCACTAAGAGAGATTAGTTCACCACACTTTCAATTTGGCTCCACACGGCTCTAAGAGAGTTGGAATACTCAGCCCTACATAGCTCAGGAGTATGAAACGTGAAGTAGGAGATGATCAATGGAGAAGTATTGATTTAAAAGCTCAAGACAGAGACGACTGGTGAAATCTAACCGAGGCTCTTTGCGTCAATAGGCATGGGAGGAGATGATGAAACTAAAGAACCCAGATTACTCTTGCATGCAGAACTAATAAAGCAATGTTTGAAGTTATGCATAGTCAAGTAAAACAGAACCTGATGAGATCATGATGTAATCCATAGAATAAAATATCTTGTGTGTTGTTTAAGGGAGCATTGAGCACTGCAAAGGAACATGAACTCAGTACTCCACAAGGTGAAGTACTTAATCCTTTCTTGTTTAATTTCCTTCTTCATCACCTTCTTTCCTTACTTCTTGACATTGATAACACAACTATCACTTGCTATGCAGATGACTTATGCACTCACTCAAAAATTCCGGATCACTTACACTACTACTTCTCCTCCTTTTACGAATCAGTATTCTCCGTGGGTCTTATCATTGACCCACGAAAAGCAGAATCTTCTCCCCCCGCCCAGCACGGATTCTGCAGAATTTACCGTGGGGGAAAATGTTGTGCCTTTGTGCACGCAGAATGTTTACTTGGGAGTGCCAGTGTGGATAACACTTTCCATTCTAGAAGTCAGAGTAAATCGCATTGTTCAAGATTTTTCAGCATGGTTACAGTGACGACTGACTCATTCCATATAGCTTGCTAATTATTTTGCAGGAGCAACTGTCCTAGTTGGCAAAACCATAAACATTGCTCTCATCTACTCAGTGGTAGATTATCTTTCACCTGCACTATGTCAACTGTGCACATCAACTCTCTAGCCTCTTGAAAAACTCCAGAACCAAGCAATGAGCCTCACCATAGGCTGTGCAGTCTTTACTAAAATTGTAAACATGCAACATAAACTTTATCTCTCTCCACTTGTTAAGAGAATACACTCTAGTGTTACTTACTTTAGTATCAAATGCTTGTATTATCCTTACCTGTCTTCTCACTATTCACATCATCAGGACTTCTCTTGATCTAAATATGCCTCGTCCAAAACTATGCTGGTGGTCGGTTGGGGTGGGGTGGGGTGGATGTACACTAGTCAGTACAGTCTATTCATGAATTCGGGGGCTTGATATCAACATCGAGGCAGAGGTTTTGGATCATAGCTTTGCACCCTGGCAGACTCCTGTGGCAGCAATCTCTTACAGTCTAGTCTTTAAGACAGGCATGCCTCAACTTCAATAACAACATGCCTTAGAGACCATCGACAGACCATCTTCGTTCCTCACTATAGCCCATCATCTCTAATTTGACAGCTGTTTGCGATAGGATGGCAGTGCAGGATGTTCTGTTTTCTTCCCCAATTTAGAATCCATGATAGAGGGCTGGAGATGCTGTTGCCTCCCAAGGTCATGAAGGTCCACATATTGTGAACTACAAGGACTTCTAGAAGCAGTTATTTTAATCACAAGGACATGGAACGGTGGTTTGATCATCTACACCTCACAGCCAACACTCCAGGCTCTCTCATCACACAACCCAGCATACCAATACTTGGTTACACAAATACTTAGGCAACTTGACAAGACCAACATGAATTACAGGTAGTGCACTTCCTGTTGATTCCTTCTAACGTGAGACTTCTGGATAAAACCCACTGTTGACCATGCCTGTTAACTGGATCCTCCCGACGCTGATTTTTCCACTCTATCTTTCCTGTGCTGCAGAAAAGTGGTATGCCAGGCTGCCCGCTCACTAACCCATCATCGTAGAAATACAGAGAGAGAGCTACCAGTGTATGAGTACAGTATTACGGCCACTTCGTACTTCGCCAACACATGTATCACCACAATGGGCTTATGGTTTGTCAAAATAACGTGGTGTGTGGGCGTCGTCAGCTGGGCTGGCAACCAAATTGGCAGATGGTAGAGCAAGATGGAGCTCGATACTTCTTTTCCTCTAGGTTATTATGATCCACCCAATGCAAGCACCCGGGTACACTATTGCCTAGAATGTCCACTCGTTACTGACTTATTACCACAAAGACTCAAAATAGCTGATTTATTTAGGCAATTGTTGACAGATAATAATTTACTCGATGAAATTCTCATGCACCATCCACAATTTGGTGGATACTGAAACTGCATTACCTTTTATCAAATTGACTCGGCTGTGATATTAACTAAAGATAGGTACAACCTACTTACGAAATCAAACCCTAAATTTTATTAAACATTCCATTTGAATTCTTTGTGTATAACCTTTTAATATATAAATGCAAGAAATATTATTGTAACTATGTACTCAAATGTTTATCTAAATTTTTTTTTGTATTCCATATGAATTCTTCTGGCATAACTTAATCCCAAAATAGATGTAAAAATATTATTGTTACCATGTATGTAAATGTCTGGCAATAGGTGTAATAAAGGGATTTTTAAAATTTTCTTTTTTAGTATTATTTCCAACGTTTTTCTTTCCATAGTTCTTTGAGTTGTAACTAGATTATGCTGTAAGGCTATAGAAAGGCCCCAAGTTTCTGATGCTTAAGTTAATACAGACAGAACCATCTCATCAAATGCATTGAGAAAGTGGCCTTTTACATTTCATGCACTCAAATGTTTATAAAATGCTCTCTATCCCATGCTTATCCTTCTTTCAATTTCGTTCTTGTGTACTAAGGATACACCTTTAAAATTTTAGGACCAAAATTGTGGAAACACTAAAGAAAGGAAGAAGCATTATATTGATTTAGATAAGACTTAAAACATAACGCCAACAGATGTTTGTGTTAAAGAATAAAAAGGGAAATATCAACAATAGAAATGGAAAGATAAGAAGAGGGGACGATTTCTATAGAATGCTTTACAATAGTGATATAAGAAAATAACACTGCCAACAGAAATAATGAAGCACCAAAGCTATTATCAAACGTAGTAATAGATGA
>NC_090737.1:92543338-92550838 GCF_036898095.1 Palaemon carinicauda | reverse complement strand
AAAGTCGGAAAAACTGGTCAATATGGAGGAGCCGATACACCATGCAAGGCTAAATACCCTCCAGGATAGCCACCTCAACTGAAGGGAGGACAGTAAAGCCTACCTGACACTTGCGCGCATTTTTGCCATGCACTGGCACACATTGATGCGTGCCAGTGCGTGCCACTTTGTGGCAAGCACTGGTGTTTTTCCCGCACTGTTCATGACCAGTTCACTCCAGTTCGCGCATCGTTCACGACAAGTTCACGTGACGTTCACGCCCTGGCATGAATTGGCATGCCTAGTTCACGAGAAGTTCACGACACGTTCACGCGAGTTCGCGCATCATTAAGCATTGTTCACGCATCATTCACGCCAATTCACGCCAGTTCACGAATTGGCCACTCGACTTAAAAACGGAGCTTCTCCAACCCGAGGACATTCTTGGATTGGCTTCGGACGAGACAACATGCTTACTGTCAGAGACACCATTGCATTGAGGAGAAGATACCTATACCTGGCAGCTGCTGTAGCATTTGTTGGAGTGCATCAGAAAAGGCTGGCAAAGGAAAAAGAGAAACAAAAGCCAATCCTACCTCGAAGAAAGATACAAAGGAAAGTGTGGGTCAGGGAATGGTTAACCAGAAGGCAGTCGTTTGGACACTATGACAGTCTATTGACTGAACACAACAAGGAAGATCCAAGGGGCTACAAAAATTACCTCAGAATCACACCTGACCTGTTTCAAGAGATGGTTGAGAAGTTAACCCCGCACCTCCTGAAGCAGTTCACCTTCATGAGGGAACCGCTTCAAGTTGGACTCAAGCTTGCTGTCACCCTCCGCTTTTTAGCCACTGGAAATTCCTATCAAAGTCTGCAGTAGAGCTTTAGGGTTGAAGCAAGTACCATCAGCAAGTTAATACCCGAGGTGTGTAAAGCCATCATCGCGGCCTACAAGGACGAAGTGCTGCGTTGCCCCAAAACTGAAGAGGCCTGGAAGAAAGTTGCTGCCAGATTCAGCTCCAGATGGAATTACCACAACTGTCTGGGGGCTGTGGACGGAAAGCACATTGCCATAAAGAAGCCATCCAATGCTGGCTCTTACTACTGCAACTACAAGAGCTTCCACAGCATTGTACTGATGGCAGTCGCAGATGCTTCCTACAAGTTCCTCTATGTGGATGTTGGGGCAGAGGTTGGTGCGTCGGATGGAGGAACATGGAGCAACTGTTCTCTGCATGATGCTGTAGAAGACAACAGAGCTGGAGTGCCTCAACCAGAACCAATCCCTAATGATGACCACCCAGTGCCGTTATCACTTCGTTGGGGATGACGCCTTTGCTCTCCGAACCTGGATGATGAAACCATTCTCCCATCGGTCACAAGTCCTACGAGAACGCATATATAGCTACAGGTTGTCTCGTGCCCAACGTGTCGTTGAGAATGCCTCTGGAATTTTAAGTTAAAGGTTCCGTTGCTTCTTGACGACGATGCAGCAGAAGCCCAGCACCATCAACCTGATCACCATGTGTGCCTGTGTCCTGCACAACCTCGTCCTCATCAAATATCCAGGTGCTTTGTCAGAAGTGGACTACGAAGATCCGGACACACATGCTCTGATCCCTGGTGCATGGAGGAATGAGCAAAACCTGCAGGGGCTGATGACTCTACCCGGCCATCATATCCAGAAGGATGCAAAGAATCAGCGAGACTACCTTTCACATTACTACATGTTCCCTGCTGGTGCTGTCCCTTGGCAAGAAAAAAATTGTAGTACCTCCATGAGCTGTATAGTTGTTCCATTTTGTTAATAAAAGAAACGTATATTTTTCGTTTGTATTTTTTGTGGCCCTTTATTTAAGTTTCAATAAGAAAGCATTTGATTTACATATAAATAGCAGACATAAAATATGTACAAGTATTAAGAAAGTATTTCATTTTACATGAAAACAGCAAACAGAAAAAAAATTTGTTTTGCTCTTCATTTTAAGGTAATAAATAAGAATAAGTATGTTGATGAAATAAAACATCATTTTATTTTTACATTCAAACAGCAAACTTAAAAACTTCTTGGGTTTTTTTTCAGTTCATTTTTCTTTAAGACAAAAAATTTGGCTCTTGATTGGTAATAGATGAAAATAAGTGTGTGCATGAAATAAGACATCATTTCATTTTTACATGAAAACAGCAAACAAAAAATTTGTTTTCCTCTTCATTTTAAGGTAATAAAGAAGAATAAGTATGTTGATGAAATAAAACATCATTTTATTTTTACATTCAAACAGCAAACTTAAAAAAATTTGCCTATAGCTACGAGCCTCGCGAAAGGCAGGGTCGGTACCTCGACCGTGTCGAAATCCCCGAGCTAACAATATAAGCATTTTATGCTGAGCTAAATAGCTAAATTATTAAAGCAAAACAAACCAGGAACGTCGCTCTAGCAAACTAAATGACCCATAAGAGCGAGCGATAGCATCCAGGATGCCTCCGGTAGGCAACAGCTCTTGTTTACGTTAATATCTCTTTTGATTTAATTCAAAATGACAAGAGCTTACATTTATACATAGTAAAGATAATGCTCAACTTTCCAGGGGCAGAAGAGGCCGGAGAAGTCATCAAAATGTTGAATTAAATACAAAACGAGAGAACATTTTTGTTTCTCTTCATTATAAAGATATAGAAATAGTTTGAAATAAGATATCATTTTTTTTTTCACATTAAGACAGCAAATATAAAAATATATTACGTTTACTTTTCTTTCCTTTTCATTAATTTTTTTTCGTTTCCTTTTTGTTTCTCTTCATTATAAAGATATAGAAATAGTTTGAAATAAGATATAACTGTTTTTTTTGCATTAAGACAGCAAATATAAAAATATAATAGGTTTATTTTTCTCTCCTCTTCATTAATTTTTTCGTTTCCTTTTTGTTTCTCTTCATTATAAAGATATAGAAATAGTTTGAAATAAGATATCTTTTCTTTTTCACATTAAGACAGCAAATATAAAGTTTTTGGGGGGTTTATTTTTCTTCCCTTTTATTATTTTTTACTTTACTGTTTATTTCTTTGTATTTTAAGGTAATAGACAAAATGTGTTTGGAAATATATAAATATTTTATTTACATTAAAACAACATATATGTACAAGTATCACAGTTCATTTATGTACAAATATTTATAACTATTTAAATTTCCTCGTCCTTGACTGGTGGGGTGTCAAGTTCCTTGGACGAGTAGAGGGGTGAGGGTGTCATGGCCTCATCTAGGTTGCTGTCGATGGTCCCCGGGGTCAGGACAGAGAAGGTCAATGGACTCTTGAATGCCGCCGACTGCGACGTTATTGAAGGGGCTGGTGATGGAGCCTGGACAAGGGTGGGTGACGACACTTACGCTGATGGCGAGGTCACCTGGACAGGGGTGGATGACAGTGGAGTTGGCATCCCTTGGTGCAACTCCGTGGTACGGGGCAAGGAAGAAGGGCTTGAATGCGGCATTCAGTTATGACTGGCTGGACGATGCTGCTGCTGCTGCTCTGGCTGTGCATGCGAGGGTCCTGGTTGAGGGGACTGCCAAGGTTGCTGCTGATGAGGGGGTTGCTAAGGTGACTGCTGCTGAAGGGGGTGCCAAGGTGACTGCTGCTGAGGGGGGTGCCAAGGTGACTGCTACTGAGGGGGCTGCCAAGTTAATTGCTGCTGAGCGGGCTGCCAAGGTGACTGTTCCTGAGGGGGTTTCTGCTGCACAGGGGGCTGTAAAGGTTGCTGCTGCTGTGGGCCTGCCCAGGTCACTGATGGTTGTTGCTGTGCCTGCTGGAAGACCTGAATCTCGTCCCTGTAGCGTTGTGTAAGATTGAGGCACTCTATTTGGAATTCGTGTCATCGGTGTAATGGGATGGCACGCATATAGCCTTCCAGCAGGCACGCAAAATCGTGCACAATCTTGTGCTGGCCCATGAACGTTGGGGCCGCCGATTCTGCTTTCGACACAAGCTGAAACATAAAAAATACTATAAAAATATAATATATATTAAATATATGTATATATATAACAAACATTGTAACAATTTAGTACAGCATTTTAATGCAACAGATTGCATATGTCCAAAAAAATGAATACTCATATTCCTCAATATATTGCTGAAATCCTTCTCTGACACACAGGTGTCGCTGTGAGAGGTGTCAAGTGTTCGGCTGGACCCCTTCCCCTTCCCCTTGTCCTTCCTGGTGGTGGTAGATTCCTGGCTGTGAGAACCTGTCGACCTCACATCATCGTCGACATCGCTGACTGTCTCTGCACCTCTTTCGGAGCCACGAAACTGCTAACTGGCGACTGTCTCTCCCCGGACGATGTGCTGTATTAGGAACGACCAAGTATCCATGTGGAAGTCATCACGGCCACTCCTTTGGGCCTGGCCAGCTCCACTCTTCTTCTCCTTTTTTATAATTTTGCCAACCCTCGTCCTCAAGTTCTCGTATCGTTTTTTTGCATTGGGCACCAGTGGCAGGAGGATCCAGCAGGCTTCCTATATATTCCCACCTGCTGTTCTTCAAAACCTTGTTGATCCACTCCTTATGTTTCTTGTCAAACAACATGGGGTTCTCCTTGACAAGGTCGGCCAACGTAGTCTCCGTCTCTTCTGTCCACTGGTAGTCAGGGATGTCCTTCTTAGACACCCGAACCTGCTTCTTCTTAAAATCATCATCACTGGATACCTGGCTCTGGCTTGTATCCTGCTGTGTCTCCGGGATGACCATATCGAGACTTAAAAATGATGAATGAGGAGAATCTCGATCTGCAGTCTCCTCTATCACGTCCATTTTCCTCCCCCTTACCTTTGGCTGCTTTAGTTTGGGCATGTTGTCTCCTCGCTGGCGAACTCTGGAATGGCTAGGAGTGTCCTCGGACCTCAATTTATATACCCCCTAATCCCCTTAATCCCACGAGAGCTCCACCCTAATAATCCCACGAGAGCTCCACTGGCGGAGTAGGTGGGCACTAGCGTGAGTAGGCGGGCACTAGCGTGAACCGGCGGGAACTGGCGTGAACTGGAGTGAATGATGCGGGAACTGGCGTGAACTGGAGTGAACGATGCAGGAACTAGAGTGAACGATGCGGGAACTGGCGTGAACTGGAGTGAACGATGCGCGAACAGGAGTGAACTGGAGTGAACAGTGCGAGACAATGCGGGAGTACAATGCGTGACAATGTCAGTGGGAAGGCTGCGATGCGCGAACATATTGTGAACTGGAGTGAACAGTGTGCGAACTGGCGTGCACGATGCGTGAACAGTGCGTGGAATGGGAAGCATGGCACGCATTGGTACGCTCTGGCACGCCAGTTCCCGCACTGTTCACTCCAGCTCACTCGCATCGTTCACGACTATTTCACGACTATTTTGTGCGTGCCACAACCTTTAAACATTTCAAAGTTCTGGGCAAGCATGGCAGGCAACTGGCACGCGAGTTCCAGCATTGTTCACGACATTTTCACGACTCTTTCACGCGAGTTCGCGTATCAATGCGTGCCAGTGCGTGCCACGAATGCGTGCATGTGTCAGGTACCCTCAAGGATGGTTTTGAGAAGAAAAAAAATCAGGAAAGGAAAAGACAACTTCTTGATAAACCACCAGGCATCCATGGCCCTTCTATTAAGCCTGCCTAACACATCATTTAAAAATAAACAGGAGGAGGAAAAATAAAATATAGAATAGTGTGCCCGAGTGTATATATACATGTATGTATATATATATATATATATATATATATATATATATATATATATATATATATATATATATATATATATATATATATATATATATATATATATATATATATATTGATGTTGATGGGCACCATAGTGAGTATAGGAATGTGATATCCGGTGTTCCACAGGGTAGTGTTCTTGGCCCATTACTTTTCATACTATATACACATGACATGTGGTTTGGCCTAGAAAATAAGCTTGTTGCATATGCAGATGATGCTACTCTCTTTGCATCAATTCCATCCCCTGAATGTAGATCTGGGGTTGGTGAATCCCTTAATAGAGATTTAGCTAAAATTAGTGCATGGTGCAAATTATGGGGTATGAAGTTGAATCCTAACAAAACTCAAAGTATGATTGTAAGTAGGTCAAGGACGGTGGCTCCTCAACATCCGGATCTCAGTATTGATAATGTTTCTTTAAATTTGTATGACTCTTTCAAAATTTTAGGCGTGATTCTTGACAGCAAATTTACTTTTGAGAAACATATAAGGTCTGTGTCTTCTTCAATTGCACAAAAAATTGGCTTATTGAGAAAGTCTTTTAAGATATTCGGTGATCAATCTATTCTGAAGAAGTGTTTTAATTCTTTTATTCTACCTTGTTTTGAGTATTGTTCTCCTGTCTGGTCTTCAGCTGCTGATTCTCATCTTAATTTGTTGGACAGAAACTTACGGTCTATTAAATTTCTTATTCCTGATCTAGATATTAATCTCTGGCACCGTCGATCAATTAGTTCATTGTGCATGTTGCATAAGATTTTTCATAACTCTGACCATCCTTTACATTCAGATCTCCCTGGACAATTCTATCCTGTTCGTAATACTAGGCAGGCAGTTAATTCTAATAGCCAGGCCTTCTCCATCATAAGACTCAATACTACGCAGTACTCTAGAAGTTTTATTCCAGCTGTTACCAAGTTGTGGAATGATCTTCCTAATCGGGTTGTTGAATCAGTAGAACTTCAAAAGTTCAAAGTTGGAGCAAATGCTTTTTTGTTGACCAGACGGACATGAGTCTTTTTATAGTTTATATATGACATTTTTGTTGTTGACGTTGTTAATAGTTTATATATGATATATCTCTTTTGACATTACTTTTTTTAGAATGATTTATTGTTAATTTGTTCTCTTCAGTTATTTATTTCCTTATTTCCTTTCCTCACTGGGCTATTTTTCCCTATTGGAGCCCCTGGGCTTATAGCATCTTGCTTTTCCAATGAGGGTTGTAGCTTGGATAGTAATAATAATAATAATAATAATATATATATATATACTGTATATATATATATATATATATATATATATATATATATATATATATATATATATATATATATATATATATATATATATATATATATATATATATATATATATATATATATATATATATATACACACACATATATATATATATATATATATATATATATATATATATATATATATATATATATATATATACATATATATATATATATATATATATATATATATATATATATATATATATATATATATATATACATATATATATATATATATATATATATATATATATATATATATATATATATATATATATATATATATATATATATATATATATATATATATATATATATATATATATATATATATATATATATATATATATATATATATATATATATATATATATATATATATATATATATATATATATATATATACATGCAAATATATGCATATATGCATATATACACTCGTATATATTG
>NC_090737.1:92535838-92538338 GCF_036898095.1 Palaemon carinicauda | reverse complement strand
TAGTCTATGATACTTCTAATAGCGGTAAGATATACAGACGTTGATATTGGATTACCATCACTGTTACCATAATTAGACAAAACGCGTAAAGCTTCAAGCCATATGTACATGTGTTATTCACATATTAATTTGATCCCTTCTCGCACCAAAACCAATTTACATGCCGAAATATTCATATCTTGTTACTCTTTCTAGTTTTATTCAATTCAGGCAGGAATCTGTATCAGTTGACATTCGTGATTGATATTTTGGTTTACTCTCATTCACCGCAAGACCCAAAGACATGCAAAGATCTGATATTTCAGTCAACACAATAATAATAGTTTCCTCTGATTTACATTGCATGAGAATATCATCTGCATATCGGTCTTCGTGTGAATTTCCATGAAATTCATAACTTTCAACACAGTACTCAAAGTTTCCTCTAATTTGCATTGTATGAGAATAGCATCTGCATTCCATGAAATTCATAATTTGCAATTTTATCCATTCATATATTATTAAAGCATGGGGCTATGATCCCCACCCCTTCTGGAGTACCAGTTCAAAATACTTCTCAGTCGACTCGTAACTCTAGAATATAAAATTTCCCTTTCTATTAAAGATAAGCTAAACGTGTCTAGTTTCATCTGAGTAGATGGTCATCAAAACATCAGCCGGGCAAGCCCAACCCCCATCTGTAGTGCTCAACCACAGCAGTGGCCTCCCCAAAAAACAGCTTAAACTCACGTTCCCGGACTGGGATCGATATGCTGCCATGCGAATACGTTACCACTGTACTAGCCAGGAGGTAATTACAATGAAATTCACTACAGTAGCTTGCCGTAAAAAAAAAAAAAAAAAAAAAAAAAAAAAAAAAAAAAAAAAAAAAAAAAAAAAAAAAAAATCGGAGAAAGGAGCACATCAACTTTATACTCTAGCCTGTGTAGAACCATACGTTCCATAGTTTTTGATAAACAAGAAGTCAAGGAGATAGGTCTTTAATCTTATTTCCTTTAGGTACGGGTGTCACACGGACAACTGTCCATTTAATAGTTGAGCGACCATTATTGTAAGATAAATTGGATACCACTAAAAGAGGACTGTCCTGTATTGTTATATGACAGTCTATAATATCATATGTTATGACATCCTTACCTAGCGCTGTTGATTTCCCTTTCTTAACAGCATTAAACATTTCATCCTTGGTGAAAGGAATACAGGTGTCATCCATTAAGTTCTGCAGAAAAACTAGTCTTTATTTCTGTAACTTCCCAAGACTTTCCTGCTTATTCCAAATTAACTTAAGAAATTTGAAAATAAGATGTATCATATTTTTTTTTTTTCAAATACTCACTTTTAACCTTTTGCCTCTTTTCAGTAGCATGCTCTGCCACAAAAACCTTCGTTCCTCTGTATTGTATATTATTATTGTCTTTAGACCATTTCCTATGAAATTTTCGTAGTAATTTGTTCTTACCTTCCACTATTCTATCGTTATGATACCCGGGTTTATGGTTACTGGTAGAAATGGTTTCTTTTTCTGAGGTTTGTAAAGTAGTGATTCTATTACTGCTAACAAGTCTTCAAGAAAATCTTTCTCATCATCAATACCTAACAGTTAATGCTCTTTGTGGCAAACACTTACTATTTTCATGAAATCATCTTTCTGCCTATCATATGCATATAGGTCTCTATTGTTAATGAGGAGAATCTTTATGAAACAAAAACTAATTCCAAGAGCAAAATGATCACTCAAAAAAGTGGTTACAACAGAAAAATCTGTCTTTACTCCAGTCATGTTGAAAAAGATCGCATAATCAAGACTTCCTCCTCTAACATGTATTGCTTTACTATGACCAAGTACAAACGCATTATCAAGCGAATCCAAAAATACATTTAGACAATTCCATTGTGATATCTGGAGCAACTACCAAAATTAATGTCTATCATCTAAATCACCGAGTCTTACATAATCCTCGAAATAAATGACATTGGGTAGATCTTCAATAGCCCTAAAATCTGCATTTTCATAAACATTAACAACACATATTTCTGCATCTTGAAGCGTTACTTTAATTGCCAAACATTCAGTACCATAGACATTACGAGCATAGTAGTATGATGCCCAATACTGTTTCTTATGTAAATTTTAAAGCTCTGGCATTCGTCGAGTTATAAGCTTGTAATTAAAAATGATTTTAACAGTTAATTTGTAGTGAGGAAACGTTTCTACCTACTTCCTGCAAAGCTACTACATCAACATTTTGTAGACTGAGTTTATGCATGCAGATAATTAATTCATTTTCTTAAGCTATTTATATTACAGGATATAGTATGGAGTTTACGTACCATTTTGAAAAATACTCTTCCTTACCTTACTTGCATAATGAAAATTATTAATTTTCAGCTCATTGGTTGGACTGTCCATATATTCGGTTATAGAACGAAGAATGTGCGTAAATTCCCCGACCACATTTTTCACATAATCTGGCTTATTAGCTGAAAAGTCAGCCTTGCA
>NC_090737.1:92459405-92521905 GCF_036898095.1 Palaemon carinicauda | reverse complement strand
AGAAAAAAGGACAAAGATTTCCTCTTTCGATACCTCCTCCATAAGCAAAATGACAAATATTTCCTCTTTCGATACCTCCTGCTTAAGCAAAATGACAAATATATCCTCTTTTGATATCTCCTCCCTAAGCAAAATGACAAATATTTCCTCCTTTGATACCTCCTCCCTAAGTAAAATAACAAATATTTCCTCTTTTGATACCTCCTCCCTAAGCAAAATGACAAATATTTCCTCTTTTGTTACCTCCTCCCTATGCAAAATGACAAATATTTCCTCTTTTGATACCTCCTCCCTAAGCAAAATGACAAATATTTCCTCTTTTGATACCTCCTCCCTAAGCAAAATGACAAATATTTCCTCCTGATACTTCCTCACTAAGCAAAATGACATATTTCCTATTTTGATACCTCCTTAATAAGCAAAATTACAAATATTTCCTCTTTTTGATACCTCCTCCCTAAGCAAAATGACAAATTTCCTCTTTTGATACCTTCTCCCTAAGCAGGAATTCCTCTTTTGATACCTCTTCCCTTAGAAAAATGTACAAATATTTCCTCTTCTGATACCTCTTCCCTTAGAAAAATTTACAAATATTTCCTCTTCTGATACCTCTTCCCTTAGAAAAATGTACAAATATTTCCTCTTCTGATACCTCTTCCCTTAGAAAAATGTACAAATATTTCCTCTTATGATACTTCCTCCCTAAACAAAATGACAAATATTTCCTCTTTTGATACCTCCCCCCTAAGCAAAATGGACAAAGATTTCCTCTTTTGATACCTACTCCATACGCAAAATGGACATATTTCCTCTTTTGATATCTCCTCCTTAAACAAAATTGACAAATATTTCCTCTTTTAATACCTCCTCCCAAAGCAAAATGACAAACATCTCCTCTTTTGATTCCTCCTCCCTAAGCAAATTGGACAAGTATTTCCTCTTTTGATACCACCTCCTTATGCAAAATGGAAATTTTTTTTAGATAGTGCTGTTGAACAAGACCCTAAGAGGAGACTGGCAATCTGAAGTAGACTCGTTTAGAGTACTAATGGAGATGATTTATAACCAATATCTTTAATATCTTAGAAAAAATAAGCGTTCATAATTCCAGTTAGTACTGAAAGCAAGGATATGGGGGTGGATTAGCAATAAATCCCTCGTACATCTTATGATCTCTTCAAGAAATTTGAAGCTGTAATCCCAGGAAAGGCAAAACTTAAAGACATTGATTAAACAACTGTTAATCACATATTAATGCAAAACCATAGAAATATGTAAAGCAAACCTGCTTTAGCATGTATTTAAGCCTCAATTTCAAAAACTCCTTTTTCATATTCATCTGCTGTATATGATGAGCTACACTTTATTTTGGTACACTTTTTTTGAAAGTACGCTTACTTTCTTCAATGGTCTATGTTCATTACTACGCTTTCATTTTAGAATTCGAAGTTTGAATAGACAATTGTTCTATTAATGTAGTGATGGTGAAAAAATTATGTACAGTTGTCAATAGGTATTTATGGTAAAATTTTATGTTCTTTAGAACTCTTGTGATCAAGGTTATAATGTCTATTGGATTGGGAAATGTTTTTCTGACAATTTTTCCTTATACACATGATAGTATTGAAAAGAATGTAGAACAGGAATAAATAGATTAAGATGAATGTTATTTAGTACTTTCCTTTGCATTTTTCACTTCTTTATAAAAAATTTAATTTTCTACCTGGTAACATTTAAAAGTAGATACAAGGAAAGGTCAAGGTATCCATAGATTAAAAGTTACTCAGTGATGATTTAATATGCTTACCTACGAATATTCTATTCAACATAAAGTAAGGAATATGTTTGATCTGTCTTAGAAATATTGCTCTAAATATTACGATTAACACAGAACGAAGAATTATTATCTGATTATCACTACACATGACTGTTTATAGAATATTTAACAGCAAAAGAAAGAAACATAGTAAAAGGCAGGATTTCTATAATATAGAATCAGACAGGAGTTATTGTGAAGTCATAAATCTTTCACCTAGCTCACTTCTTGATCCATTATACCTATTCTTGCGATTTTTTTCTTTCAAATTTCACTGGATAATTAAAGTAATTCACTGGAATTATCACCAGAATATGAAATTTAAAAGCCTAGTTTTATCAAATAAATTCGTGACTCGAGCTTATGAACTAGGTTAACACCGGGAAATTTTACAGTATCTGTACATGGGGGAAAAATTACTACTTCCCACTGACAATTCGAGAATCTAAAGTCAGAATATGGTAGAGATTTTATATCCCACAACATAAGAAGTAACGAAGATGTACAGCAACTGTAAGAAGAAGCAATAGACCATTGAACCTATTGTGTAACAAAGTAAATTTTTTTTAACATATATTTACGATAACGCAAATACATTGATGCTAGATACGAGGCTCTCACATACTAAACATGCTACATAAGTAGAACTTAGGTTTACTTTTTCAATATTAATAATATGTTGCATACGATCAAAAATTGAATATCTCCAAAAATTTTGAAAAGAATAAATTACAACATTTAATCCTCTATTACAAAACATCTTTCAACAACACAATTCTACTGGATAACCACTAACCTTGAACTATTCGTGAGTAGTCTACACTTCACCGTATCAGAAACCTAATAGTTATAAGTAAAACTATTGCTTCCAGTTATTAGTAAAAAATTCCCCGAAGCCAAGGAGAGCAAAACTTTTACTTTAGAGTCCTTTTGAAATACATGCTGCCATCTGTTGAAGATCTGGAAAGTACGCATCTTTGATCGAAAAAAATATACAGGGAAATGAAAATAAAACAAAGAGCAATATCGTTCAGAAGTGACAATTCTTCAGATTTCCACAATATTCAAATTAAACATAATGCTATTTATATATCATTACTAAATTACCAAAGCATCTGGAACACCTACAAATAGTTATATGGTTTTGGAAAAGAAAATTCGGTGTATTGTCTTCAAAATTAGGCTCCATAAATTCTCGATAGATTTTAATTCAATCTATTAATTTTTTACTGAGGACATTTAATTAATCTTGATAAAAAAAAATGGTAACATCTTATCAATGAAACCCATGATGTAGTTTTGGGGCATCTAAGAAAACGTACCAAACATTGAGTGTTTCAAAACACTTCTACAAAAAAATAACAAAAAATGTATTCACTTCTGATTTCTCACCAAATATTTTTCTTCGGGCATCACAAATCCATAATTTCTTGATCTGAAACAGAATCCTATTAAGATTTTTTTTTTTTGACCACTGTACGAGCTATTCAAACGATTTTGTTTGTGCCACAATGTGACAGGGTGAAGGAATAGTTACCTGTAAATATGAATACACACATATAGAGTTTTATTGTTTATTATCAGACTTTTGAATTCGTGGAATAATTGGAAATTTAAATCAAGGTGCTATGAACAACACTTGGAGTCTTTTCTTAAGTTAGAATGGGTAAATATAGTAACTGATAAATGTGTAAAAGTGCATATTTCGTGTTCCTTGCCTCAAAACAAAATTCCTCCAATACAGGGTATCACAAAATGAATATAGGAATTCGAATATGCATTAGCATTGACTTTTACTGTCATACGAGATACTTATATTTGGATGTAAATCATCCTTTGTGTTATTATACTATCTCAAATTATACCGACAATTCTCAAATGTCCATTAATCCTTAGTTCTTGCTGAAAACTACCAAACTAAACGAGGAAAATGGGGTTTTAAGCTCCTTGACGACGATGGAACATCATCGAATACATATCTAAAATGTACTTGGCACTTTAAAATTACATAAACGGTGAATTGATTAAGACTTTTTTCTCCCTTCGCCAGTATTTTTATGTATAAACATTGTAGAAATCCACCAAAGCTTCTAACATAAGATTGATATTACACTTATTACCAATTAACAATAAAACTGAGATTCCTTATGAAATAACTGTAATTGATACAGAACTGGAAGATCTGGCTTTATCCAATATACTAGCGATATAAAAAAATACCTCAATGCAACACGTTTGTAGTTATTTATGATTTAACCTATAAAATTGATTATCAATTGAAAAATAAAATATTGAATAATATCAAATTTAAAATAACCTATAGAATAATATCACATTTAAAATAACATATTGAATAATATCACATTCAAAATAACTAATTGAATAATATCACATTCAAAATAACATATTGAATAAGATCACATTTAATCAATTTGTATTTGATTAAGCATACGATGAATATAAATATTCCAAATGTTACTTCACATGACAAGCGTCCAATTTAGGAGTTAACTGGAAGATTTTCAAATCTACAGTATATTTCACAAAGTGCTTGGCACTTTACTGTCTATCCTCGGCATCAATGCATAACAGAGTGAAGCAAAAGTTTCATAGTGAAAATAAAAACTTCTTCTATGCCATTTTATAGTTCCCTCGTAGAATTATGAATAGAGCGGAACTTTAGCTTTATTATCATCAAATTATTTAGTCATTTTATGCCTTCTCCTCCATTAAATTGTTTAATTTTAATAATTGTAAACAGTGTAAAAGTATGCACTCTGTTATCCATGCCGCCTCTTCAAAAAAAATCCTCTAGCACAGGGTAGCAAAAAATGAAAAGTTGAAATGGATTATTCATCATCATTGACCTACTACAAATCTGTTAGTTTGAATATAAAGGTAAATCACCATTCCTATTGTGTTGCCATATTAAATGATTTATATCATTGATGAATGTCAATTAATCCTTATTCATAGCTAGAAAACATGAGTCTAAACGAAAAAGGAAGGTGCTTTAAGGTCCTTGGACATTCCAAGAAACCGTTGGTCATCATAGAAAACCTACCAAAGATGTACAGGGTGTCCTAATCGTACGTACCGTATCATCACATGTTTATATTCACCATTTACAGATATCCACCCAAAATCACTGTCGAAGGGGTAATATAAGAATTATTTTGAATAATGATGATTAAAAAGCTGATATTTCTTTTGAAAATAACTTGTATATATACGGAACTAAAAGTATAATGTTAAATACTGTGGAAAGTCCCATAAAACAGGGTGTTACACAAATTTCTTTATTGACACACGCTTGTAATTATTCTTCAGCTGGCATGTATAAACTTATCATTGATTGAGAAAATAGTATACTTTATCAAATAATCAAATATAAAAAGGCTTTTGGTATACCATGGACTATGTGCTTTATTATCCTTGACTCCAATCATAACAGGGTGAAGCAAAATGTTTTTTGTAAAAAACGGCAAAAATAGAACCACACACAGAATTGTATTATGACAGGGTAGATTTACGAATTTGAGAAAAAACGTTAGTGTGTATTACTTCTATGGCTTGAAGTCCCCTGAATTCTTCCTCTCCAAAAAATCTGGCAATTAAAGTAATTGTAAATAATATAAAAGTATCTGCTATATATTCCCTGTCTACGAAAAATTCCTCGAGTACGGGAAAACGCAGAATGAAAGTAGGAAAAGGAATATTCATTAATATTGGCTTCTAATGAAAATCAGTTAGTCTGAATAAGAAAATAAATATATATTTTATATTGTGAGGCTATCTTGACTATTTTCTGATGAATCTTCAATATTAATATTTGTGTGTTTTAAACTCCTATGCCTTTAAAAAAAAAAAGCTGGTCATCAAAGAAAACGTACTAATATGTATGTCTTAAAATATACCCATGATGCTGATTGAAAGGTTAATATTTCATCATATCTTTTAATTTGTCGTTTTTCATGAAAATCTTGTAAAACATGGTAAGGTATAAACTAGGAAATAGTTTCAATTACCGAAAGAGCTAAGCTTCGTTTGAATGCAGCCGTAGTTAGTATAGAATTAATATTATAATACTTGAATACATGGATTATTCTCATAAAACAGTGATACAAAAAGTACCCCTTTACAACACGTTTGTTGTTATTCGTTAACTTATGAAAACTGATTATCAAATGGAAAATTAAAATATTGTATTATACAGACATATTTGAATGGCTTTTGGTATACCTACAAGCATATTTAAGTTTTAATTAGAAGTTTTTCAAACTATAAAACACCGAGTGAATAGTATATCATTATTCCTGGCACCACTGCTTAACAGAGTTAGGCAAAAGTTTCTTATTAGAAAGGAAACGGCAAATATAGCATTATGTAGTTTCACAGTAAAATTATGCATAAAGCAAGACTTTAGATTAACTATCATGATATAGTGAAGTCATTTGATGCCTTCTGATTCAATAAATTTTTTTATTTATCGAAAATGTAAACAGTGTAACAGCGTGCACTCTTTTTATCCTTACCTTTAAAAAAATTCTTCTAGTACAGGGTAGCAAAAAATGAAAACTGAAATAGAAATATTCATTATCATGAACTTCTAACAAAACCTGTTACATTAGATATAAATATGAATCACCCTTATTACAGTGTTATTACATTAGATGATTCAGATCATTCAGCAATGTCAATCAATCCTTATTTCTATCTAAATATTATCAGTCTGAACGAAAAGGAAGGTACTTTAAGGTCCTTGGCCATTAAAAGAAACAATTGGGCATCATAGAAAACCTACCAAGGACGTACAGGGTGTCCTAAAAGTATATAATGAATAACGAAATTAGTTATCACCATATATTTTTCAGAAATCCACCCAAAATCACTGTGATAGTTGTAATATAAGAATTATTTTCAATAATCAAAATGCTGATATTAATCAAGAAAATATAACCAGGATTAATACAGAACTAAAAATACAATGTATAAAGCTTTGGATAGTCCCATAAAACAGGGTTTTACAAAAATTACACCACCGAAACATGGTTGTAGTTATGCATCAGTTGGAGTGTAAAATTTATTATTGACTGAGCAAATGATATATTTTATCAAATAGTTACATATGAAAACGCTTTCAGTATACCTGCGAACATAATTTAGATCTACGTGGAGGATTTTAAACCTTTATATCAACAATCACTTATTGCTTTACTATCCTTGGTTACAATCATTACAGCGTGAAGATTTTTTTTTTTTTTTTTTTGTAGAAATTGTAGAAACTAAATCATATCGATAAAATTCCATCATGACATGTTAGTTTTACAATTTAGAGAGAAAAAAAAAAACTTTACTCTGTATCACCTCGATGGTTTGAAGTCCCCTGAAGTCCTCCTTTCCATAAAGTAAGGCAATTAAAGTAATTTTATATAGTGTAAAAGTATGTGCTATGTATTCCTTGCCTCTAAGAAAATCCTCCATTACAGGGTAACGCAAAATGAATGTAAGAAAAGGAGAATTATTTAATATTGACTTGTAATGCAAATCAATTAATTTGAATAAGAAAGTCAATCTATCTTCATATTGCAAGGCTATCTTGATTATTTCCCGATGAATCTTTAAGCTCAATTAATCCTTATTTTTAGCTAGACATTGTTAGACAAACAGAATGTGTGGTGTTTTAAGCTCCTTGGATTTCAAATAAAAAAGTGGGCATCATAGAAAACCTATCAAGAACGTACAGGGTGTGCTAAAAGTATATACGAAATATAGTAGCTTATCGCCATATATTTATATTCAGCCTTTTCAGAAATCCACCCAAAATCACTGTGATAGTTGTAATATAAGATTTATTTTCGATAATCAAAGAGCTGATATTCCTTTAGATAGTATAACTTGGACTAATTCATAGCTAGAAATACAATGTTTGAATTGTGGACAGTCCAGTAAATCCGGGTGTTACAAAAATTACTTTTATGAAACACGTTTATAGTTATGCATCAGCTGGTTTGTGAAAATTTACTATTGATCAAAAAATGGGATATTCTATCAAATAATCAAATATAAAAAGACTTTCGGTATACCTGTGAACATAAGTAGGATCTAGGTGGAGGAATTTAAACCTTTATATCACCAATTACTTGGTGCTTTACGATCCTTGGCGACCATCATAACAGGGTGAAGAAAAATGATTTTTTAAGAAACTCTAGAAGTAAAAACACACAAATAAACTTCTTTCATGACATGGCAGATTTATGAATTAGTGAAAAACACTTCTAGATTTTATTTCCTCGATGCTTTGGAGTCCCATGGTCTTTTTTTTTTCTTAAATCTGATAATTTAAGTAATTATACAGAATGTAAAAAGCATATGCTTAGAATTCCCTGCCTCCTGAAAAAGAATTCCTCGTGTACAGAGTAACGAAAAATGAAAGGTTTAAGAAGCTTCTGGTATACATACAAGAATATTTAGGATTCAATTAGGAGCTTTCTAAAACATTGAACACCAAGTGATCAGCACATTACTATCCTTGACACCGCTGCTTAACAGAGTTAAGCAAAAGTTTCTTGGCAGAAATGAAACCTCACATTTAGCATCATATAGTTTCGTAGAAGAGTTATGAATGGAGAAAAAAAAACTTTAGTTTTATTATACTGATATTGTGAGATAATTTGATACTTTTCTTTCATTAAATTGTTTAATTTTGATAATTGTAAACAGTGTAGAAGTATTGACTCTGTTATCCTTGCCTCTTAAAAAAAAAAAAAAAAAAAAAATATAATACCCTACTACAGGGTAGCACAAAATGAAAAGTAGGAATGGAATATTCATTATCATTTACTTCTACTACAAAACCTGTTAATTTAGATATAAGTATAAATCACCCTTCTTATTTTGTTGCTATCTTAAATGATTCACATCATTCAGCAATGTCATTTAATCCTTATTTATAACTAGAAATGATCAGTCTAAACGAAAAGGAGGGTGCTTTATGGTCCTTGGACATTCAAAGATATCGTTGGGCATCATAGAAAACCTACCAAGGACATACAGCTTGTTCCAAAAAGTACATACCGACTAACTTAACAGCTTATCACCATATATTTTCATTCACCATTTACAGGAATCCACCCACAATTACTGGCATAGGTGTAATCTAAGGACTGTTTTTTTAATGATAAAAAAAGCTTATATTACTTTTGAGAATAACTTGGATTAATACAGACTAAATATATAATGTTTGAAAGCTGAGGAAAGTCCTATAAAACAGGGTGTCCCAAAAACTTCTCCATTGCAACACGTTTTTAGTTACGCATCATCTGGCTTGTAAAAACTTATTATTGATTGACTAAATGTATATTCTATCAAATAATCACATATAAAATTGCTTTCGGTATACCTGCCAACATAATTAGGATCTAGGTGGAGGATTTTAAACCTTTATATCAACAATCCCTTATTGCTTTGCTATCCTTGGCGAAAATCATAACAGGGTGATGCAAAATGTTTTTGTGGATATCGTAGAAATAAAACCACAGATAAAATTCTATCATGACATATTAGGTTTACTAATTTGAGAAATATACTTTAGTGTGTATCACCTCGACGCTTTGAAGTCCCCTGAAGTCTTCCTTTCAAAACAATCTGGTAATTAAAGTAATTGTACATAATGTAGAAGTATGTGCTTTGTCTTCCTTGCTTATGAAGTACAGGGTATCGCAAAATGAAAGTGGGGAAAGGAATATTCATCAATATGGACTTTTAACGCCAATCAGTTGGTTTGGATAAGAAAATGAATCTTCCTTCATATTGTGAAGTTATGTTGATGATTTCTGATGAATCTCCATTATCAATTAATCCTTATTTCCAAGTAGAAATTGTTATACAACCAGAAAGTGTGGTGTTTTAAGCTCCTTGCTTCTTCAAAAAAAAAAAACACAGGGAATCATAGGAAACGTGCCAAAAATTTTACTCAAGATGATGATTGAAAGAATGACATATAACCATATTAATTAATCTGTCCTTTGTGTAAATGTTCTTAAATCACTGTCATAGGTATAATCTAATAAATGTTTTCAATTACCAAAATAGCTTAGGATCCTTGTGAAAACAGCTTTAGTTAGTATAAAACTTATATTACAATGCTCGATTATCTGGCTAGCTCCAATAAGACAGGATGATACAAAAGTACCCATTTGCTACAAATTTGAAAGGCTTCTGGTCTACCTACAAGAATATTTACGGTTTAATTGAGAGCTTTTTTAAAACCATAAAACAGTAAGTGGTCAGTACATTAACTCTGTTAAGCAATGGTGCCAAGAACACTAAACAAAACTTTATAAGCGGAATGTCAACTATTTCTTCTTTTGATACCTCCTCACTAAGCAAAATGGACAAATATTTCATCTTTTGATACCTCCTCCCTAAGCAAAATGGACATATATTTCCTTTTAAGATACCTCATCACTAAGCAAAATGGATAAATATTTCCTATTTTGATACCTCCTCCCTAATATTTTGATACCTCCTCCCTAAGTAAAATGACAAATATTCCCTCTTTTGATACCTCCTTCCTAAGCAAAATGAACAAATATTTTCTCTTGATATCTCCTCCCTAAGCAAAATGATAAATATTTCCTCTTTTGATACCTCCTCCCTAAGCAAAATGGACAAATATTACCTATTTTGATACCTCCTCCCTAAGCAAAATGACAAATATTACCTCTTCTGATACCTCCTCCCTAAACAAAATGGACAAATATTTCCTCTTGATACCTCCTCGCTAAACAAAATGGACAAATATTTCCTCTTGATACCTCATCCCTGAGCAAAATGACAGCTATTTCCTCTTTTCACACCACTCCTCTAAGCAAAACGGACAAATATTACCTATTTTGATACCTCCTCCCTGAGCAAAACGACAAATATTACCTCTTCTGATACCTCCTCCTTAATCAAAATGGACAAATATTTCCACTTTTGATACCTCCTCCCTAAGCAAAATGGACAAATATTTCCTCTTAATACTTCCTCCCTAAGCAAAATGCACAATTATTACCTATTTTGATACCTCCTCCCTGAGCAAAATGAAAGATATTTCCTCTTTTGACACCTCTTCCCTAAACAAAATGGACAAATATTACCTATTTTGATACCTCCTCCCTAAGCAAAATGACACATATTACCTCTTCTGATACCTCCTCCCTAATCAAAATGGACAAATATTTCCTCTTATAATACCTCCTCCCCAAGTGAAATGACATATTTCCTCTTTTGATACCTCCTCCCTAAACAGAATTGACAAATTCTTCCTCTTTTGATAATTTCCCTAAGTAAAATGACAAATATTTCCTCTTTTGATACCTTCTCCCTAAGCAGAATGACAAATATATCCTCTTTTGATAGCCCCTATTTAATCAAAATGGACAAATATTTCCTCTTTTGATACCTCATCCCTAAACAAAATGGACAAATATTTCTTCTTGATACCTCCTCCCTAAACAAAATGGACAAATATTTCCTCTTTATATACCTCATCCCTAAGCAAAATGAAAGCTATTTCCTCTTTTGACACCTCTTCCCTAAACAAAATGGACAAATATTACCTATTTTGATACCTCCTCCCTAAGCAAAATGACACACATTACCTCTTCTGATACCTCCTCCCTAATCAAAATGGACAAATATTTCCTCTTATAATACCTCCTCCCCAAGTGAAATGACAAATATTTCCTCCTTTGATACCTCCCCCCTATTCAAAACGGACAAGTATTTACTCTTATGATGCCTCCTCCCTAAGCAAAATGACAAGTATTTACTCTTTTGATACCTCCTCCCTAAACAAAATTGACAAATACTTCCTCTTTTGATAACTCCGCCCTAAGTAAAATGACAAATATTTCCTCTTTTGATACCTTCTCCCTAGGCAGAATGACAAATATATCCTCTTTTGATAGCCCCGATTTAATCAAAATGGACAAATATTACCTCTTCTGATACCTTATCCCTAAAAAATATGGACAGATATTTCCTCTTGATACCTCCTACCTAAACAAAATGGACAAATATTTCCTCTTTAGATACCTCATCCCTAAGCAAAATGACAGCTATTTCCTCTTTTGACACCTCTTCCCTAAACACAATGGACAAATATTTCCTATTTTGATACCTCCTCCCTGAGCAAAATCACAAATATTACCTCTTCTGATACCTCCTCCCTAATCAAAATGGACAAATATTTCCTCTCATAATAACTCCTCCCAAAGTGAAATGACAAATATTTCCTCCTTTGATACCTCCCCCCTATTCAAAACAGACAAGTATTTACTCTTATGATGCCTCCTCCCTAAGCAAAATGACAAGTATTTACTCTTTTGATACCTCCTCCCTAAACAAAATTGACAAATACTTCCCATTTTTATACCTCCTCCCTAAGTAAAATGACAAATATTTCCTCTTTTGATACCTCCTCCCTAAGCAAAATGACAAACATTTCCTCTTTTGTTACCTCCTCCCTGAGCAAAACGGACAAATATTTCCTCTTTTCATAGCTCCTCCCCAAGCAATATGATAAATATTCCCTCTTTTGATACCTCCTCCCTATGCAAAATGACAAATATTACTTCTTTTGATACTTCCTCCCTAAGCAAAATGGACGAATATTTCCTCATTTGATACCTCCTCCCTCAGCAAAATGACAAATATTTCCTCTTCTGATACCTACTCCCCAAGCAAATTGGACAAATATTTCCTCTTTTGATACCTCCCCCCCAAGGAAAGGAAAAATATTTCCTCTTTTGATATCTCCTTCCTAAGCAAAAGAGACAAATATTTCATCTTTTGATACCTCCTCCCTAAGCAAAATGGACAAATATTTCCTCTTAATACTTCCTCCCTAAACAAAATGGACACATTATCTATTTTGATACCTTCTCCCTAAGCAAAACGACAAATATTTCCTCTTGATACCTCCTCCCTAAACAAAATGTACAAATATTTCCTCTTGATACCTCATCCCTGAGCAAAATGACAGCTATTTCCTCTTTTCACACCACCTCTCTAAGCAAAATGGACAAATATTACCTATTTTGATACCTCCTCCCTGAGCAAAACGACAAATATTACCTCTTCTGATACTTCCTCCCTAATCAAAATGGCCAAATATTTCCTCTTTTGATACCTCCTCCCTAAGCAAAATGGACAAATATTTCCTCTTAATACTTCCTCCCTAAGCAAAATGGACAAATATTTCCTCTTAATACTTCCTCCCTAAGCAAAATGGACAAATATTACCTATTTTGATACCTCCTCCCTGAGCAAAATTAAAGCTATTTCCTCTTTTGACACCTCTTCCCTAAACAAAATGGACAAATATTACCTATTTTGATACCTCCTCCCTAAGCAAAATGACACATATTACCTCTTCTGATACCTCCTCCCTAATCAAAATGGACAAATATTTCCTCTTATAATCCCTCCTCCCCAAGTGAAATGACAAATATTTCCTCTTTTGATACCTCCTCCCTAAACAGAATTGACAAATTCTTCCTCTTTTGATAATTTCCCAAAGTAAAATGACAAATATTTCCTCTTTTGATACCTTCTCCCTAAGCAGAATGACAAATATATCCTCTTTTGATAGCCCCTATTTAATCAAAATGGACAAATATTTCCTCTTTTGATACCTCATCCCTGAACAAAATGGACAAATATTTCCTCTTGATACCTCCTCCCTAAACAAAATGGACAAATATTTCCTCTTTATATACCTCATCCCTAAGCAAAATGAAAGCTATTTCCTCTTTTGACACCTCTTCCCTAAACAAAATGGACAAATATTACCCATTTTGATACCTCCTCCCTAAGCAAAATGACACATTACCTCTTCTGATACCTCCTCCCTAATCAAAATGGACAAATATTTCCTCTTATAATACCTCCTCCCCAAGTGAAATGACAAATATTTCCTCCTTTGATACCTCCCCCCTATTCAAAACGGACAAGTATTTACTCTTATGATGCCTCCTCCCTAAGCAAAATGACAAGTATTTACTCTTTTGATACCTCCTCCCTAAACAAAATTGACAAATACTTCCTCTTTTGATAACTCCGCCCTAAGTAAAATGACAAATATTTCCTCTTTTGATACCTTCTCCCTAAGCAGAATGACAAATATATCCTCTTTTGATAGCCCCTATTTAATCAAAATGGACAAATATTACCTCTTCTGATACCTTATCCCTAAACAAAATGGACAGATATTTCCTCTTGATACCTCCTACCTAAACAAAATGGACAAATATTTCCTCTTTAGATACCTCATCCCAAAGCAAAATGACACATATTACCTCTTCTGATACCTCCTCCCTAATCAAAATGGACAAATATTTCCTCTTTAGATACCTCATCCCTAAGCAAAATGACAGCTATTTCCTCTTTTGACACCTCTTCCCTAAACACAATGGACAAATATTTCCTATTTTGATACCTCCTCCCTGAGCAAAATCACAAATATTACCTCTTCTGATACCTCCTCCCTAATCAAAATGGACAAATATTTCCTCTTATAATAACTCCTCCCCAAGTGAAATGACAAATATTTCCTCCTTTGATACCTCCCCCCTATTCAAAACGGACAAGTATTTACTCTTATGATGCCTCCTCCCTAAGCAAAATGACAAGTATTTACTCTTTTGATACCTCCTCCCTAAACAAAATTGACAAATACTTCCCATTTTTATACCTCCTCCCTAAGTAAAATGACAAATATTTCCTCTTTTGATACCTCCTCCCTAAGCAAAATGACAAACATTTCCTCTTTTGTTACCTCCTCCCTGAGCAAAATGGACAAATATTTCCTCTTTTCATAGCTCCTCCCCAAGCAATATGATAAATATTTCCTCTTTTGATACCTCCTCCCTATGCAAAATGACAAATATTACTTCTTTTGATACTTCCTCCCTAAGCAAAATGGACGAATATTTCCTCATTTGATACCTCCTCCCTCAGCAAAATGACAAATATTTCCTCTTCTGATACCTACTCCCCAAGCAAATTGGACAAATATTTCCTCTTTTGATACCTCCCCCCCCCCCAAGGAAAGGACAAATATTCCCTCTTTTGATATCTCCTTCCTAAGCAAAAGAGACAAATATTTCATCTTTTGATACCTCCTCCCTAAGCAAAATGGACAAATATTTCCTCTTAATACTTCCTCCCTAAACAAAATGAACACATTATCTATTTTGATACCTCTTCCCTAAGCAAAACGACAAATATTTCCTCTTGATACCTCCTCCCTAAACAAAATGGACAAATATTTCCTCTTGATACCTCATCCCTGAGCAAAATGACAGCTATTTCCTCTTTTCACACCACCTCTCTAAGCAAAATGGACAAATATTACCTATTTTGATACCTCCTCCCTGAGCAAAACGACAAATATTACCTCTTCTGATACCTCCTCCCTAATCAAAATGGACAAATATTTCCTCTTTTGATACCTCCTCCCTAAGCAAAATGGACAAATATTTCCTCTTAATACTTCCTCCCTAAGCAAAATGGACAAATATTACCTATTTTGATACCTCCTCCCTGAGCAAAATGAAAGATATTTCCTCTTTTGACACCTCCTCCCTAAACAAAATGGACAAATTACCTATTTTGATACCTCCTCCCTAAGCAAAATGACACATATTACCTCTTCTGATACCTCCTCCCTAATCAAAATGGACAAATATTTCTCTTATAATACCTCCTCCCCAAGTGAAATGACAAATATTTCCTCTTTTGATACCTCCTCCCTAAACAGAATTGACAAATTCTTCCTCTTTTGATAATTTCCCTAAGTAAAATGACAAATATCTCCTCTTTTGATACCTTCTCCCTAAGCAGAATGACAAATATATCCTCTTTTGATAGCCACTATTTAATCAAAATGGACAAATATTTCCTCTTTTGATACCTCATCCCTAAACAAAATGGACAAATATTTCCTCTTGATACCTCCTCCCTAAACAAAATGGACAAATATTTCCTCTTTATATACCTCATCCCTAAGCAAAATGAAAGCTATTTCCTCTTTTGACACCTCTTCCCTAAACAAAATGGACAAATATTACCTATTTTGATACCTCCTCCCTAAGCAAAATGACACATATTACCTCTTCTGATACCTCCTCCCTAATCAAAATGGACAAATATTTCCTCTTATAATACCTCCTCCCCAAGTGAAATGACAAATATTTCCTCCTTTGATACCTCCCCCCTATTCAAAACGGACAAGTATTTACTCTTATGATGCCTCCTCCCTAAGCAAAATGACAAGTATTTACTCTTTTGATACCTCCTCCCTAAACAAAATTGACAAATACTTCCCATTTTTATACCTCCTCCCTAAGTAAAATGACAAATATTTCCTCTTTTGATACCTCCTCCCTAAGCAAAATGACAAACATTTCCTCTTTTGTTACCTCCTCCCTGAGCAAAATGGACAAACATTTCCTCTTTTCATAGCTCCTCCCCAAGCAATATGATAAATATTTCCTCTTTTGATACCTCCTCCCTATGCAAAATGACAAATATTACTTCTTTTGATACTTCCTCCCTAAGCAAAATGGACGAATATTTCCTCATTTGATACCTCCTCCCTCAGCATAATGAAAAATATTTCCTCTTCTGATACCTACTCCCCAAGCAAATTGGACAAATATTTCCTCTTTTGATACCTCCCCCCCAAGGAAAGGACAAATATTTCCTCTTTTGATATCTCCTTCCTAAGCAAAAGAGACAAATATTTCATCTTTTGATACCTCCTCCCTAAGCAAAATGGACAAATATTTCCTCTCAATACTTCCTCCCTAAACAAAATGGACATTATCTATTTTGATACCTTCTCCCTAAGAAAAACGACAAATATTACCTCTTCTGATACCTCCTCCCTAATCAAAATGGACAAATATTTTCTCTTATAATGCCTCCTCCCCAAGGGAAATGACAAATATTTCCTCTTTTGATACCTCCCCACTAATCAAAACTGACAAATATTTCCTCTTTTGATGCCTCCTCTCTAAGGAAAACGTCAAGTATTTACTCTTTTGATACCTCCTCCCTAAACAAAATTGAGAAACACTTCCTCTTTTGATACCCCCTCCCTAAGTAAAATGACAAATATTATTCTTTTGATACATCCTCCCTAAGCAAAATGACAAATATATCCTCTTTTGATACCCCCTCCCTAAACAAAATGGACAAATATTTCCTCTTTTGATACCCCCTCCCGAAACAAAATGGAAGAATATTTCCTCTTTTGATACCCCCTCCCGAAACAAAATGGAAGAATATTTCCTCTTGTGATACCTCATCCCTATGCAAAATGACAGCTATTTCCTCTTTTGATACCTCCTCCCTGAGCAAAATGACAAATATTACCTCTTCTGATACCTCCCCCCTAATTAAAATGGACAAATATTTCCTCTTATGATACCTCCTCCCTAAACAAAATGACAAGTATTTACTCTTATGATACCTCCTCCCTAATCAAAATTGACAAATACTTCCTCTTTTGATACCTCCTCCCTAAGCAAAATGACAAATATATCCTCTTTTGATATCCCCTCCTTAAACAAAATGGACAAATATTTCCTTTTGATACCTTTTGATACCTCCTCCCTAAACAGAATGACAATTATTTCCTCTTTTGATACCACCTCCCTAAGCAGAATGACAATTATTTTCCTCTTTTGATACCTCCTCCCAAGCAAAATGGAGATATTTCCTTTCTTGATACCTCCTCCCTAAGTAAAATGTAAAACATTTCCTCTTTTGATACCTCCTCCCTAAGCAGAATGATAATTATTTTCCTCTTTTGATACCTCTCCCTAAGCAAAATGGAGATATTTCCTCTCTTGATACCTCCTTCCTAAGCAAAATGTAAAACAATTCCTCTTATGATACCTCCTACTCAAGAAAAATTGACAAATATTTCTTCTTCCGATACCTCCTCCCTAAGCTAAATGGACAAATATTTCCTCTTTTGATACCACCTCCTTAAGCAAAATGGAATTTTTTTTCTTTGATAGTGCTGTCGAACAAGACCCTAAGAGAAGACTGGCAATCTGAAGTAGACTCGTTTAGAGTACTAAACGAGATGATTTATAACCAATATCTATAATATCTTAGAAAAAATAAGCGTTCATAATTCCAGTTAGTACTAAAAGCAATGATATGGGGGTGGATTAGCAATAAATCCTTCGAACATCTTGTGATCTCAAGAAATTTGAAACTGTAATCCCAGGAGAGGCAAAACTTAAGACAGTGATTAAACTACTGTTAATCACATATTAATGCAAAACCATAGAAATATGTAAAGCACACCAGTTTTAGCATGTACTTAAGCCTCAATTTCAAAAACTCTTCTTTTTCATATTTATCTGCTGTATTTGATGGCACTGATTATCTTCTTCCACGACTTAATATCTGCAGAATCCTATATCAAAATCAAGAGCAACACTTTATTTTGGTACACAGTTTTGGAAGTACACTTACTTTCGTCAAATGGTCTATGTTCATTTCTATGCTTTCATTTTAGAATTCGAGGTTTGAATAGACAATAGAATTCGAGGTTTGAATAGACAATTGTTCTATTAATGTAGTGAAGGTGAAAAAATGAGGTACAATTGTCGATAGTTATTTATGTTAAAATTTATGTTCTTTAGAACTCTTGTGATTAAGGTTATAATGACTATTGGATTTGGAAATATTTTTCTGATAATTTTTCCTTATATATATGATAGTATTGAAAAGGATGTAGAACAGGAATAAATAGATGAAGAATGTTATTCAGTACTTTCCTTTGCATTTTCCACTTTCTTATAATAATTTTAATTTTCTACCTGGTAACATTTAATAGTAGATACAAGAAAAGGTCAAGGTGTCAATGGATTAAATGTTATTCAGTGATGATTTAATATGCTTACTTACGAATATTCTATTCAACGTAGAATAAGGAATGTGTTTAATATGTCTTAGAAATATTGCTCTAAATATTACGATTAACACAGAACGAAGAATCATTATCTGATTATCACTATACATCACTATTCATAGAGTATTTAACAGCTAAAGAAATAAATAAATAGTAAAAGGCAGGATTTCTGTATTATAGAATCAGACAGGAGTTATTGTGACATCATAAATCTTTCACCAAGCTCACTTCTTGATCCATTATACCTATTCTTGGGATTTTTTTTTCCAAATTTCACTGGACAAATACAGTTATAATTCACTGGAATTATCACCAGAATATGAAATTTAAAACTTAGTTCTATCAAGTAAATTTGCGACTCGAGCTTATGAACTAGGCTAACACCGGGGAATTTCATAGTATCTGTACATGGGGTTAAGATTACTAGATTACTACTTCCCACTGACAATTCGAGAATCAAAAGTCAGAATATAATAGAAAATTTATATCCCACAACCTGAGAAGTAACGAAGACGCACAGCAACCGTTTAGAAATAGCCAAGAGTAAGCAATAGACCACCGAACCTATAGTGTAATAAAGTTAATTTTTGTTGAACATATATTTAAGATAACACAAATACATTGCTACCAGATATGAGGCTCTCTCACATACAAAATATATTACACGAGTAGAACTTATGTTTATTTTTTCAATATTATGAATAATTTGTTGCACACGTTCGAAAATATAACACCTCCAATAATTTTGAAAAATGTTATTTTTATTAGTAAAATAAATTTTTGAATATACTTACCCGATAATCATGTAGCTGTCAACTCCGTTGCCCGACAGAATTCTATGGAGGGATACGCCAGCTATCACAATACTAGAAGGGGGTGTACTTACCAGCGCCACCTGTGGCCAGGTACTATAGTACTTCTTGTTGACACCTCCTCAATTTTTCCTCGGTCCACTGGTTCTCTATGGGGAGGAAGGGAGGGTCGATTAAATCATGATTATCGGGTAAGTATATTCAAAAATTTATTTTACTAATAAAAATAACATTTTTCAATATTAAACTTACCCGATAATCATGTAGCTGATTCACACCCAGGGGGGTGGGTGAAAACCAGTGTACAAGATTAAAGGATAGCTAAGTATCCCATATTTCATATAACAGTTATCTCAAATAACAATGAAATAATAAGTACCTGGTAAGGAAGTCGAATTGAACCGTTACTCTGCCTCTTTTTTAAGTTCGTCTTCCTTACTGAGCGCAGCGTTCCTCTTGGAGGCTGAATCAACTCAAAGGTGCTAAAGTATATAGGGCTGCAACCCCTACTAAAGGACCTCTACACAACCTCTAACCCAGGCGCTTCTCAAGAATGAATTGACCACCCGCCAAATCAAAAGGATGCGGAAGGCTTCTTAGCCTACCGTAACAACCATAAAAACAACAATAAAAGCATTCAAGAGAAAGGTTAAAAAAGGTTATGGGATTAAGGGAATGTAGTGGCTGAGCCCTCACCTACTACTGCACTCGCTGCTACGAATGGTCCCAGGGTGTAGCAGTTCTCGTAAAGAGACTGGACATCTTTAAGATAAAATGATGCAAACACTGACTTGCTTCTCCAATAGGTTGCATCCATTATGCTCTGCAGAGAACGGTTTTTATTAAAGGCCATCGAAGTAGCTACGGCTCTTACTTCGTGGGTCCTTACCTTCAGCAACGCAAGGTCTTCCTCCTTTAAGTGAGAATGGGCTTCTCTAATCAGAAGCCTTATATAATACGAAACCCCGTTCTTGGACATGGGCCTCGAAGGTTTCTTGATGGCACACCATAAAGCTTCTGACTGTCCTCGAATAGGTTTAGACCTATTAAGATAATACTTGAGAGCTCTGACAGGGCAAAGAACTCTCTCTAGTTCGTTACCTACCATGTTGGAGAGGCTAGGTATTTCAAACGATCTAGGCCAAGGACGTGAAGGAAGTTCGTTCTTAGCTAAGAATCCGAGCTGAAAAGAACATGTTGCAGATTCGGTCGTGAAACCAATGTTCTTGCTGAAGGCATGAACCTCACTGACTCTCTTAGCTGTTGCAAGGCAGACGAGAAAAAGAGTCTTGAGGGTAAGGTCCTTGAAGGAAGCTGACTGGAGAGGTTCGAACCTAGGTGACATAAGGAACCTTAAGACTACGTCTAGGTTCCAGCCTGGAGTGGATAGACGACGCTCTTTAGAAGTCTCAAAAGACTTAAGGATGTCTTGAAGGTCCTTGTTGGAAGAAAGGTCCAAACCTCTGTGGCGGAGAACTGAAGCCAACATACTCCTGTACCCTTTAATCGTAGGGTCTGAAAGGGATCTCTCATTCCTAAGATGTAATAGGAAGTCAGCTATTTGGGTCACAGAGGTATTGGTAGAGGATACTGCATTGGCTCTACACCAGCTCCGGAAGACTTCCCACTTAGATTGGTAGACTCTACGAGTGGAAACCCTTCTTGCTCTGGCAATCGCGCTGGCTGCCTCCTTCGAAAAGCCTCTAGCTCTAGCGAATCTTTCGACAGTCTGAAGGCAGTCAGCCGAAGAGCGTGGAGGTTTGGGTGCAACCTGTCTACGTGAGGTTGACGTAGAAGGTCCACTCTTAGAGGTAGAGTCCTGGGGACGTCGACTAGCCGTTGAAGTACCTCTGTGAACCATTCTCTTGCAGGCCAAAGGGGAGCAACCAGCGTCAGCCGTGTCCCTTCGTGCGAGATGAACTTCTGAAGGACTTTGTTTATTATCTTGAACGGTGGAAATGCGTAAAGGTCGAGATGGGACCAGTTCAGCAGAAAAGCATCCACATGAACTGCTGCAGGGTCTGGAACTGGGGAACAGTACAGCGGAAGTCTCTAGGTCATGGAGGTGGCAAACAGATCTATGGTAGGTTGACCCCACAAGGTCCACAGTCTGTTGCACACACTCTTGTGGAGGGTCCATTCCGTGGGAATGACCTGATTCCTTCTGCTTAGGCGATCTGCTGAGACGTTCATGTTGCCCTGAATGAACCTCGTGACTAAAGTGAGGTTTTGACTTCTTGACCAAATGAGGAGGTCCCTTGCGATCTCGTATAGGCTCCTCGAATGGGTCCCTCCTTGCTTGGAGATGTAAGCCAAGGCTGTGGTGTTGTCTGAGTTCACCTCCACCACCTTGCCTAGCAGGAGGGACTTGAAGTTCAGCAGGGCTAAATGAACTGCTAGTAGCTCCTTGCAGTTGATGTGGAGCGTTCCCTGTTCCTCGTTCCACGTTCCCGAGCATTCCTGTCCGTTCAAGGTCGCACCCCAGCCCGAGTCCGATGCATCTGAGAAGAGATGAAGATTGGGGGTCTGAATAGCCAACGATAGGCCCTCCCTGAGAAGGAGATTGGTCTTCCACCACAAGAGAGTGGTCTTCATCTCTTTGGTGACTGGGATAGAGACTGCTTCGAGAGTCAAACCCTTGTCCCAATGAGCTGCAAGATGGAATTGAAGAGGGCGGAGGTGGAGTCTCCCTAGCTCGACGAACAGGGCCAGCGATGAAAGGGTCCCTGTGAGACTCATCCACTGTCTCACCGAGCAACTGCTCCTCTTCAGCATGCTCATGATGCAATCTAGGGCTTGGCTTATCCTTGGGGCCGATGGAAAAGCCCGAAAATCCTGACTCCGAATCTCCATTCCCAGGTACACAATGGATTGGGAGGGAATGAGCTGAGACTTTTCTATGTTGACTAACAGACCCAGTTCTCTGATTAAGTCCAAAGTCCAGTTGAGACTCTCCAGACAGCGACGACTCGTGGAGGCTCTCAACAGCCAGTCGTCTAAGTAAAGGGAGGCTCTGATGTCCGATAAGTGGAGGAATTTTGCTATATTCCTCATCAGATGCGTAAACACCATAGGAGCTGTGCTTAGGCCAAAACACAGGGCTTGGAATTGGTAGACAACCTTTCCAAAAATGAATCTCAGGAAAGGTTGGGAGTCTGGATGAATAGGAACGTGAAAGTAGGCATCTTTCAGGTCCAACGAGACCATCCAGTCCTCCTGCCTGACCGCTGCTAGGACCGACTTCGTCGTCTCCATCGTAAACGTCTGCTTGGTGACATACGCATTGAGCGCGCTGACGTCCAGCACCGGTCTCCAACCTCCTGTCTTCTTGGCCACCAGAAAGAGACGGTTGTAGAAGCCCGGGGATTGATGGTCCCGGACTATAACCACTGCCTTCTTCTGTACAAGGAGCGACACCTCCTGGTGCAACGCTAGCCTCTTGTCCTCTTCTTTGTAGTTGGGAGAGAGGTTGATGGGAGATGTGGTCAGAGGGGGTTTGCGGCAGAATGGCATCCTGTAACCCTCCCTCAGCCAACTGACAGACTGGGCGTCTGCACCTCTCTTTTCCCAGGCTTGCCAGAAGATCTTGAGTCTGGCTCCTACTGCTGTCTGGAGATGCGGAGAGTCACTTTTTTCCTTTAGAAGCCTTGGAACTTTTCCTAGACTTGCTCCTGGAAGAGTCTGGACGGGAGCTTCCTCGGCTGGGGGCTCTACCACGAAAGGGCGGTATGAAACTCGTAGCAGGAGTATCAGCCACTGGGGTGCGATAAGTCCTGGGGACTGAGGTAGCAACCTTAGTCTTACGAGCCGATGAGGCCACAAGATCATGTGTGTCCTTTTGTATCAGGGCAGCAGACAAGTCCTTAACAAGCTCTTCGGGGAAGAGGAACTTCGAGAGCGGAGCGAAAAGGAGTTGAGACCTTTGACAAGGTGTGATGCTGGAGGAAAGGAAGGTACATAGCTGTTCCCTTTTCTTAAGAACCCCTGACACAAACATCGAAGCAAGCTCGCCAGATCCATCTCTAATGGCCTTATCCATGCAGGACATTAATAGCATGGCAGAATCCTTGTCCGCAGGGGAGGTCTTCTTGCTGAGGGCCCCCAGGCACCAGTCTAGGAAGTTGAACATCTCAAATGCTCTAAAAACACCCTTCAGGAAGTGATCAAGGTCTGAGAAGGTCCAGCAAACCTTAGAGCGCCTCATTGCTGTTCTACGAGGCGAGTCTACCAGACTTGAGAAGTCAGCCTGGGCAGAGGCAGGTACTCCCAAGCCTGGTTCCTCTCCTGTGGCATACCAAACGCCCGCTTTAGAAGTGAGCTTAGTCGGAGGAAACATGAACGAAGTCTTTCCAAGGTGTTGCTTAGTCTGCAACCACTCCCCTAAGATCCTTAACGCTCTCTTAGAGGACCTTGCTAAGACTAGCTTAGTATAAGTAGACTTAGCTGGCTGCATGCCCAGCGAAAACTCAGATGGCGGAGAGCGGGGGATAGCAGAGACAAAGTGGTCTGGGTATACCTCCCTAAACAGAGCCAAGACCTTACGAAAGTCAATAGAAGGTGGAGAAGACTTTGATTCATCCACGTCTGATGAGGGATCCAGGTGTGCCGCCTCATCATCAGACGCCTCATCACCAGAGTGTAGCGAAGAGATCGGTAAGGTATGCTGAACAGCAGAGTCAGCACGAGCTGGAACAACAATATTTGTGGTTTCCTCTTCAAGACTCTGTTGAGGGAACACCTGAGGCTCAGACTGCAAAGGCTGATCAAAAGAAGTAGCAGAAGGTAGGCGCATGGGTGGAGGAGGCTGACTCCTAGCATGAGTGTCTGAACTCAAGGGTTGCGCTTGCTGAGTGGTTGGCGGATGCGCAGTAGCAAGTTCCTGAGGAACGAGTTGAGGTTCCTGAGGTGTGAGCTGTGAGCGATGAGGTAGTGGCTGCGCAGAACACAGTAATTGTCTCGCGAGTTGAGGTTCCTGAGGCGCAAGGCTAAGGTGTTGTGCTTGCCTTGAGGAGGGTTGAGCTCGCTGCAGCGAGAGCTGAGGAGACTGACTCATGGATGGGAGAGGTTGCTGTACCTCAAGAGAGTGTTGCCTCACTGGTGGAACTGCAAGTGGAAGCGGAGGAAGTAAGGTATAAGCTTCCTGTTCCCATTGCTGAGGTTGCCTTAAGGAAGGCGGAGGGAGCTGCACACCACTGGAAACAGTAAACTCAGAAAGTGGTAAGGTATCCTGAGGAGCCTCAACATCGTACGCCTGGCAGGCAGTACTGCGGTCAGGCGGAGCGATCGCAGGAGGAGGTGTAACCTTCTCAGCCTGACACTCACGCATCAAGACCGCAAGTTGTGACTGCATGGACTGCAGTAGAGTCAACTTGGGGTCGGCAGACACTAAGGTCTGCTGAGGTAAAGCCTTAACAGCAGAGATCTGTTGTGGCAGAACCTTACTCCTCTTAGGCGGAGTGCATTCAACTGATGACTGCGGCGAGTCAGAGCTGATCCAATGACTGCAGCCCGGTTGAGTTCTTGAGGTCTGGACTCTGCGTTTGAGTGGTCTTGAGACCTGAGTCCAGCGTTTCTTCCCTGACAATTGATCAGCAGACGAGTAAAAGACGGGCTCAATCGTCTGCAGGTGGGAGTGACGGTCTCTAGAAGACACGCCCGCAACCACCGAGGATACTTCTGTGCGCCGATCAAGGCCTGCCGAACCCTTTTGCCCTTCGACATTGCTTCTCCCCTGGGCTTGGGAGCTTGCAAGAGGTCCCGGACTGGGAGGACGACTGGCACGCACAGAAGTATCCTCACGCACCACACTGACACTGACACTAGCACTTGGCACTGCACTGACACTAGCACTCGTCACAGCACTGGCACTAATTCCACCCACTGCACTCTTGACCTTAAGTTCCTTGACTTCGGCCATAAGAGACTTATGATCACTAACCACTGACTCTACTTTGTCACCTAAGGCCTGAATGGCACGCAAAACAACAGACATATCAGGCTGAGGGCAAATAGTAGGTTCGGGGGTAGCCACTACAGGGGTAGGAAAAGGTAGGGGATCATGAGGTGAGGAAAAAAGTGAAGAGTGAGAAGAACTCCTCCTAACTCACTCTCTCTCTAACTTGGTTGAATACTTAAGAAGACGGACAAAATCAAGTTCCGAAAGTCCGGCGCATTCCTCACATCGATCTTCTAACTGACAGGGTCTTTCCCTACAGTCAGAACAAGCGGTGTGAGGATCTACCGAGGCCTTCGGAATACGCCTATAACAAGACCTACATCGTCTATGGGTGGGGGCTTGTGAAATGTCAGACATCTTGAATCAAAAGAGTTAGCCAAGTGGGGTTTCAAAATAAAACAAAAGATCGTTAACCGTTAATCAGGACTAAATAATAGCTATCTAAGCTAATATAGAAGTTTTCCAGTAAAGCGACAGCCGAAATCTGAGAGAATACTTCACCAAAAGCCATGAAAATACTCGAAGATCATAAGCGTATCCCAGAACGTCTTGCCGGAAGCACGACAGAGGAAAAATTGAGGAGGTGTCAACAAGAAGTACTATAGTACCTGGCCACAGGTGGCGCTGGTAAGTACACCCCCTTCTAGTATTGTGATAGCTGGCGTATCCCTCCATAGAATTCTGTCGGGCAACGGAGTTGACAGCTACATGATTATCAGGTAAGTTTAATATTGAAAAAAATAAATTACAACATTTAATCCTCAATTAAAAAACATCTTTCAACAACACAATTCTACTGGATAACCACTAACCTTAAACTATTCGTGAGTAGTTTACACTTCACTGTATTGGAAACCTAATGGTTATAAGTAAAACGATTGCTTCCAGTTATTAGTAAAATATTCCCCGAAGCCAAGGAGAGCAAAACTTTTACTTTAGAGTCCTTTTGAAATACATGCTGCCATCTGTTGAAGATCTGGAAAGTACGCATCTTTGACGAAAAAAATATACAGGGAAATGAAAATAAAACAAAGAGCAATATCGTTCAGAAGTGACAATTCTTCAGATTTCCACAACATTTAAACTAAACATAATGCTATTTATATATCATTACTAAATTACCAAAGCATTTGGAACACCTACAAATAGTTATATGGTTTTGGAAAGAAACCTCGGTATATTGTCTTCAAAATTAGGCTCCATAAATTCTTGATAGATTTTAATTCAATCTATTAATTTTTTACAGTGGACATTTAATTCACCTTAATAAAAAAAATGGTAACATCTTATCAATGAAACCCATGATGTAGTTTAGGGGCATATAAGAAAACGTACCAACCATTGAATGCTTCAGAACGCTTCTTGCAAAAAATAAAAAATAAAATTAATTCACTTCTGACCTCTCACCAAATAAATCCACAATTTCTTATTCTGAAACAGAATGTTTTTTTTTTTTTTTTTTTTTTTTTTACTGACAAACACTATAAAGATTAAAGCATATCACTGTACGAACTATTCAAATGATCTTGGTTGTGGCACAACGTGACAAGGTGAAGGAATAGTTACCTGAAAATATGAATACACACATATAGAGTTTTATTGTTTCCTATCAGATTTCTGAATTTGTGGAATAATTGGAAATGTAAATCCAGATGCTATGAACAACACATGGAGTCTTTTCTTAAATTAGAATGAGTAAGTATAGTAACTAATGAATGTGTAAAAGTGATAATTCATGTTCCTTTCCTCAAAAAAAAAAAAAAAAAATTCCTCCAATACAGGGTATCACGAAATGAATATAGGAATTCGAATATGCATTAGCATAGACTTTTACTGTCATACAAGATACTTATATATGGATGTAAATCATCCTTTGTGTTATGATACTATATCGAATTATCAGACAATTCCCAAATGTCTATTAATCCTTAGTTCTTGCTGAAAACTATCAAACTAAACGAGAAAATGGGGTTTTAAGCTCCTTGACGACGATGGAACATCATCGAATACATATCTAAAATGTACTTGGCACTTTAAAATTACATAAACGGTGAATTGATTAATACTTTTTTTTTTCCTTCAGCATTATTTTTATGTACAAACATTGTAGAAATCCACCAGAGCTTCTAACATAAGGTTGATATTACACTTATTACCAATTAACAATAAAACTGAGATTTCTTATAAAATAACTGTAATTGATACAGAACTGGAAAATCTGACTAAATCCAATATACAAGCGATATAAAAAAAAATACCTCAATGCATCACGTTTGAAGTTATTCATGATTTAACCTATAAAATTGATTATCAATTGAAAAATAAAATACTGAATAATATCAAATTTAGAATAACCAATAGAATAATATCACATTTAAAATAACATATTGAATAATATCACTTTTAAAATAACATATTGATAAGATCACATTTAATCAATTTGTATTCGATTAAGCATACGATGAATATAAATATTCCAAATGTTACTTCACATGACAAGCGTACAGTTTAGGAATTAAATGGAAGATTTTCAAATCTACAGTATATTTCACCGAGAGCTTGGCACTTCACTATCTATCCTCGGCATCAATGCATAACAGGGTGAAGCAAAAGTTTCTTAGTGAAAATAAAAGTTCTCCTACGCCACTTTATAGTTCCCTCGTAGAATTATGAATAGAGCGAAAATTTAGCTTTATCATCATGAAATTGTGAAGTCCTTTGATGCCTTCTCCTCCATTAAATTGTTTAATTTTAATAATTGTAAACAGTGTAAAAGTATTCACTCTGTTATCCATGCCTCTTCAAAAAAAAAAAAAAAAAAAAAAAAAATCCTCTAGCACAGGGTAGCACAAAATGAAAAGTAGGAATGGAATATTCATCATCATAGACTTCTACTATAAATCTGTTACTTGGAATGTAAATCGAAATCCCCATTCCTATTGTGTTGCCATATTAAATGATTTATATCATTGATGAATGTCGATTACTCCTTATTCATAGCTAGAAAACATCGGTCTAAACGAAAAAGGAAGGTGCTTTAAGGTCCTTGGACATTCCAAGAAATCGTTGGTCATCATAGAAAACCTACCAAAGACGTACGTACAGAGTGTCCTAATCGTACCTACCATATCACGACATTTACATTCACCATTTACAGAAATCCACCCAAAATCAATGTCGAAGGGGTAATATAAGAATTATTTTGAATAATGATAATAAAAAAGCTGACATTCCCTTTGAAAATAATGTGTATTTATACGAAACTAAAAGTATAATGTTTAAAACTGTGGAGAATCCTATAAAACAGGGTGTTACAAAAATTTCTTTATTGACACACGCTTGTAATTATTCTTCAGCTGGCATGTATAAACTTATTATTGATTAAGAAAATATTATACTTTATCAAATAATTAAATATAAAAAGGCTTTTGGTATACCATGGAATATGTGCTTTATTATCCTTGACTCTAATCATAACAGGGTGAAGCAAAATGTTTTTGTAAAATACGGCAAAAATAGAACCACACACACAGAAGTGTATCATGACAGGGTAGATTTACGAATTTGAGAAAAAACGTTAGTGTGTATCACTTCGATGGCTTGAAGTCCCCTGAATTCTTCCTCTCCAAAAAATATGGTAATTAAAGTAATTGTTAATAATATAAAAGTGTCTGCTATGTATTCCCTGTCTACGAAAAATTCCTCGAGTACAGGATAACGCAGAATGAAAGGAGGAAAAGGAATATTCATTAATATTGGATTCTAATGAAAATCAGTTAGTCTGAATAAGAAGATAAATATATCTTTATATTGTGAGGCTATCTTGATTATTTTCTGACGAATCTTCAATATCAATATTTTTGGTGTTTTAAACTCCTAGGCCTTAAAAAAAAAATCTGGGCATAATAGAAAACGTACTAATATGTATGTCTTAAAATATACTCACGATGTTGATTGAAAAGTTAATATTTCAACATATCTTTTAATTTGTCGTTTTTCATGAAAATGTCGTAAAACATGGTAAGGTATAAACTAGGAAATGCTTTCAATTACCGGAATAGCTAAGCTTCCTTTGGATGCAGCCGTAGTTAGTAGAGAATTATTTTTGTAAGTCTTGAATACATGGATTATTCTCATAAAGCAGTGATACAAAAACTATCCCTTCATAACACGTTTGTTTTTATTCGTTAACTTATGAAAACTGATTGTTAAATGGAAATTTAAAATATTGCATTACACGGACATATTTGAATGGCTTTTGCATTACTTACAAGCATATTTAAGTTTTAATTAGAAGTTTTTCAAACTATAAAACACCGAGTGAATAGTATATCATTATCCTTGGCACCGCTGCTTAACAGAGTTAGGCAAAAGTTTCTTATTAGAAAGGAAACGGCGAATATAGCATTATGTAGTTTCACAGTAAAATTATGCATAAAGCAAGATTTTAGATTAATTATCATGATATAGTGAAGTCATTTGATGCCTTCTGATTCAATAAATGGTTTATTTGTCGAAAATTTAAACAGTGTAACAGCGTGCACTCTTTTATCCTTGCCTTTAAAAAAAAAAAATTCTTCTAGTACAGGGTAGCAAAAAATGAAAACTGAAATAGGAATATTCATTATCAGGGACTTCTACCAAAACCTGTTAAGGTAGATATAAATATGAATCACCCTTAGTACTGTGTTATTACATTGAATAATTCAGATCATTCAGCAATGTCAGTTAATCCTTATTTCTATCTAAATATTATCAGTCTGAACGAAAAGGAAGGTACTTTAAGTTTTTTGACCAATAAAATAAACAATTGGGCATCATAGAAAACCTACCATGGACGTACAGGGTGTCCTAAAAGTATATACTGAATAACGAATTAGGTTATCACCATATATTTTTCAGAAATCCACCCAAAATCACTGTGATAGTTGTAATATAAGAATTATTTGCAATAATCAAAATGCTGATATTAATCAAGAAAATATAACCAGGATTAATACAGAACTAAGAATACAACGTTTAAAGCTTTGGATAGTTCCATAAAACAGGGTGTTAAAAAAATTACACCACTGAAACACGGTTGTAGTTATGCATCAGTCGGTGTAAAATTTATTATTGACTGAGCAAATGGAATATTTTACCAAATAGTTACATATGAAAACGCATTCAGTATACCTGCGAACAAAACTTGGATCTACGTGGAGGATTTTAAACCTTTATATCAACAATCACTTACTGCTTTACTATCCTTGGTTACAATCATTACAGGGTGAAGCAATTTTTTTTTGTAGAAATTGTAGAAACAAAATCATATCGAAAAAATTCCATCATGACATGTTAGTTTTACAATTTAGAGAAAAAACTTAGTCTGTATCATAACAATGGTTTGAAGTCCCCTGAAGTCCTCCTTTCCATAAAGTCAGGCAATTAAAGTAATTATACATAGTGTAAAACTATGTGCTCTGTATTCCTTGCCTCTGAAAATTCCTCCAGTACAGGGTAATGCAAAATGAATGTAAGAAAGGGAGAATTATTTAATATTGACTTGTAATGCAAATCAATTAGTTTGAATAAGAAAGGCAATCTATCTTCATATTGCAAGGCTATCTTGATTATTTCCAGATGAATCTTCAAGCTCAATTAATCCTTATTTTTAGCTAGACATTGTTAGACAAACAGAATGTGTGGAGTTTTAAGCTCCTTGGATTTCAAATAAAAAAGTGGGCATCATAGAAAACCTATCAAAGACGTACAGGGTGTGCTAAAAGTATATACTGAATACATCAGCTTATCGCCATATATTTATATTCAGCCTTTTCAGAAATCCACCCTAAATCACTTCGATAGTTGTAATATAAGATTTATTTTCGATAATGAAAGAGCTGATATTCCTTCAGATAGTATAGCTTGGATTAATTCATAGCTAGAAATACAATGTTTGAATTGTGGACAGTCCCGTAAATCCGGGTGTTACAAAAATTACTCTTATGAAACACGTTTATAATTGTGCAACAGCTGGTTTGTGAAAACTTACTATTGATCAAAAAATGGGATATTCTATCAAATAATCAAATATAAAAAGACTTTCGGTATACCTGCAGATATAAGTAGGATATAGGTGGAGGAATTTAAACCTTTATATAACTAATCACTTAGTGCTTTACGATCCTTGGCGACCATCATAACAGGGTGAAGCAAAATGTTTTTTAAGAAACTGTAGAAATAAAAACACACAAATAAACTTCTTTCATGACATGGCAGATTTATGAATTAGTGAAAAACACTTCTAGATTTTATTTCCTCGATGCTTTGGAGTCCCATGAAGTCTTTTTTCCCCTTAAATCTACTAATTTAAGTTATTGTACAGAATGTAAAAAGTATATGCTTTGAATTCCCTGCCTCCTGAAAAAGAATTCCTCGTGTACAGAGTAACGAAAAATGAAAGGTTTGAGAGGCTTCTGGTATACATACAAGAATATTTAGGATTCAGTTAGGAGCTTTCTTAAACATTAAACACCAAGAGATCAGTACATTACTATCCTTGACACCGCTGCTTAACAGAGTTGAGCAAAAGTTTCTCGGTAGAAATGAAACCTCACATTTAGCATCATATAGTTTCGTAGAAGAGTTATGAATGGAGCAAAACTTTAGTTTTATTATAATGATATTGTGAGATAATTTGATACCTTTTCTTTCATAAAATTGTTTAATTTTGATAATTGTAAACAGTGTAGAAGTATTGACTATTATCCTTGCCTCTAAAAAAAAAGAAAAAAAAAAGAACAGAAAATCCTCTACTACAGGGTAGCACAGAATGAAAAGAATGAGTTGAATATTCATTATCATTTACTTCTACTACAAAACCTGATAATTTAGATATAAATATAAATCACCTTTCTTATTTTGTTGCTATCTTAAATGATTCACATCATTCAGCAATGTCATTTAATCCTTATTTATACCTAGAAATTATCAGTCTAAACGAAAAGGAAGGTGCTTTACGGTCCTTGGACATTCAAAGAAATCGTTGGGCATCATAAAAAACCTACCAAGGACATACAGGGTGTTCCAAAAATACATACCGACTAACGTAATAGCTTATCACCATATATTTTCATTCACCATTTACAGAAATCCACCCAAAATTACTGGCATAGGTGTAATATAAGGACTGTTTTTTTAATGATAAAAAAGCTTATATTACTTTTGAGAATAACTTGGATTAATACAAACTAAATATACGATATTTGAAAGCTGAGGAAAGTCCTATAAAACAGGGTGTCCCAAAAACTTCTCCATTGCAACTCGTTTTTAGTTACGCACCATCTGGCTTGTAAAAACTTATTATTGATTGAGTAAATGTATATTCTATCAAAATAATCAAATATAAAATTGCTTTCGGTATACCTGCCAACATGATTAAGATCTAGGTGGAGGATTTTAAGCCTTTATATCAGCAATCACTTATTGCTTTTCTATTCTTGGCGAAAATCAAAACAGGGTGATGCAAAATGTTTTTGTGGAAATCGTAGAAATAAAACCAAATAGATAAAATTCTGTCATGACATATTAGGTTTACTAATTTGAGAAATATACTTTAGTGTGTATCACCTCGACGCTTTGAAGTCCCCTGAAGTCTTCCTTTCAAAACAATCTGGTAATTAAAGTAATTGTACATAATGTAGAAGTATGTGCTTTGTCTTCCTTTCCTATGAAGTACAGGGTATCGCAAAATGAAAGGGGGAAAAGGAATATTCATCAATATGGACGTTTAACGCCAATCAGTTAGTTTAGATAAGAAAATAAATCATTCTTCATATTGTGAAGTTATGTTGATGATTTCTGATGAATCTCCATTTTCAATTAATCCTTATTTCTAAGTAGAAATTGTTACACAACCAGAAAGTGTGGTGTTTTAAGCTCCTTGCTCCTTCAAATAAAAGACAAGGAATCATAGGAAACGTGCCAAAAAGTTTACACAAGATGATGATTGAAAGAATGACATATAAACATAATATTTAATCTGTCCTTTGAGTAAATGTTCTTAAATCACTGTCATAGGTATAATCTGATAAATGTTTCCAATTACCAAAATAGCTTAGCATCCTTGTGAAAACAGCTATAGTTAGTATAAAACTTATATTACAATCAAAGACAATACACGAAAGATGGGAAGCTCCAGCCACAGCCGCATCGGCCGCATACAAATTAGTACCCGGCATGAAATGAATATGGCGGTAACATTGCACCTCCCTAAATCGTCTGTTTGTTTACAAAGCGGGGCATTCAATTTCAATCATGAGTGGGCGTAGCCCTCATCACCCGTGCGTGTGGTTTGCAATAGGACGAAAAATTATTTTCCCCATCTGATTTTTCTTGCTTTTCCTCAGAATAAAGAAAGGTAATAAAATCATTACATCTGTTACAAAGTACATGATGACTTTTAGAGAAAATTAAGAAATAAAATAGACCAAAGCAGAATTGAATGTCGGTGCAGTGTTATTCCGAAATAAATATTGGAAAATATTTACAATACGATGGACGCCTCTAAGCGGAAAGAAAATGCATTTATATATGATTTTCGACTAGAAAAAAAATATGGTATATTTTTACTTATGGACATTAATTGCTTTCAACATAAAATATAGGTTTTTCTGTTTTATTATGATGTGATTTGATTGATTTTAGGTTCATTTCCATCGCAAATGAATACTTATCCTTCCACCACCCCTCCACCTATAGATAACAATCTGGGTGAACCTCCTTGGGAAGCGTGGTTTTGGGTAGGGGAGACAAAGTAGGTAAAAACAGTGCAAATTGGAGGAAAAAACCTAAATATAACGCTCAGACATATAAAAATGGACTGGTAAACAGGTATATACTGAATTCGAAATACATAAAAACACTGGAAATGAGAAAACCCGAGCCAAGAATTTTACATGAGAAAATGGCATATAAATGCACTATATGACCAGTTATTGCCCGTCACATATTAGTTGTGCACTAACCTAACCTAACCCAACCTAAAGTTTTACTTTATTTGTATAAGAACTAGGTTACCTTATTAATGTTCTTAACTAAAATAATACCAAAAATATTCTTGCCAACAACCAACCTAACCTTCCTGGTAGTGTACATCAGTAGCCTAAAAAGTCAACAGTAAACCTAACCATATCAGCAGTACCATAACCATGCCAACAGTTATCTAACCATGTCAACAGTAATTTGCAATGGAAATGAAGCTATCTTGCAAAAGCGTATCAAAATCAATTAGAAAAACTATATTTTCTTGTCATTTAGAGGCGTCAATTGTATTTAAAATAAATACCTTAAAGTTATATTTGCATATCTTTTAAATCTCTAGAAATATGAAATAAACAAACCAATTCCTATCACTGTCATAAAATTCGTGAATATTGGGTTTCCATACCTTTTCCAGTTAGGCTACTCACAGCAACTTTGATATACTGTATATATACTGTAGTTATGTTATATCCTCAGCAGCTTACCCCTGGGTTGTAGTTATAAGTGTTTATCTTAATTTTTCATTAATAAGCTATTATTTAGCAAACCAAAGTTGTTTCATCAGGAAGGATGGATCTTGTGGGGAGAGCATAAGTAGGTTACTTAAGTTAGAGTGTTTTACTTTAATTTCAAGTTCACTAACCTTTTAATGTACGATTGAATTTTCCTATATGTATGGATAAAACCATTCAAAAAAAAAAGAAAAAAAAAAATGCATGCAAACCAGCATATCTGCTCCCACAAGATCCATTCTTACCATTTCGTCTATGTTTCTGCATTATATGCTCATACTTGTTCAATTTTTAAAATGAAATCTTGTAATTGGTACCAACACCCCGCATAGTATTCCGAAGTAAATTTACCATTTGGCAGCAAATGTACGCAGTAATACAGTAGTAATAAATTGGCAAAACAAGTTTTGAAAACCCATGATATTTGCTTGTACTGTACATGATGCAAAAAGAAACATGGTTCAAGTCAATTAGAATAATAGTTTCAATTTTTTTAGGAATGTGCGTGCTTCTTGCAGAAATGGCATTTTATTAGAAAATACCAGGCAGAAGTGTTGGTTATATTATTTCCATAAAAGGGTGCCAATTGAATATGCATTTTTGAGAACTCCCACAATTGGGCTACGAGATTTTAATAAATTTTTATAAATAGGTTCTGACTTGATCAAGAGCTTAATAAATAATCATAAAGTATAATAAACTATTCATTCCTCTAGGTTCTTAGGTTTGTCTGACACATATGTATTGTTTTATGTACAGCATATAATATTTTAGGAATAAGTACCTAAATATCAGATATATAATTATTAAGAAATACTTTATATTGTAACTTCCCTTAGACATGGATTTCAACTTCCCTCAAATGACAAATGATGAATTGCCACCCTGCTTCATAATATCTATGTCTATATATTTGCAGATGCCTACAGTTGATTAGAGTTGTCAATATCAAATGTCTTCTTGATAAAAGTACAAAATATGTAAACCACTGTTGTAGAGTATGCAGTCTTCACTTTTCTTGCAAGAACTATGTGACTCCAGATTACTCAAGACTCAATAAAAATGCATGTCCAGATCAAAATCTTGCAGGTGTGGATGAATATGTTATTGCTATAATATAAAGACGTTGTTATATACTGTAATTTGTTTTATAATACATTTTTATAGTACAGTATTATGGACTGAAAATGTTAGTTATACTAGTAACTCTTTCCCACTTTCACAGGAAATCTAAATGATACATCTGCAGCACCAGCAATAACATACAACTCTGAGTGCAGTACTGCAACATTTGAAAGCATTTTTGAAAAATATGGCACAGGTACAGTTCAGTTTGTAGTTTTGAAATCTAATTGTTTTCCTATTTGATTTGTGACGTCAATTTTTAATTGCTTTTTATGAAAATTAAGTTAAACCTAGATTTTTGCTTATACAGTATTCTGTAAAATACAGCATTGCATTTGTTATAAAAGGATACATTACTTTTACTACTTTGTTTTTGTACTTAGTTTTATTAATAAATATTGCTTAACCTTTGCCTAATCAGCATGCAAGTTAGGTCTGCTTTTTCATTTTTATTTCATATTATTGGTTTTGATTATCCCATGCTTTGTTTGCTATTCAAATTCTGATACATGTATGTTTTGTTTGCATGACTTGTATGACCAATGCATGCAAATGAAGCATGTGCCATTTCTTTTACTTTATGTTCTTTGCAACGACATTTGTGTACAGTCGCTCAGGTATGTACAGTATACAATCATGAGCACAAACCCCCAAAAATGAAAACAGTTACTGTATACCATATTGGCGAAATAATAAGATAATATGTGAATAAGTTTATTTCATTCTAACTGCCCTCTCAATTTTAGATAAAGATACTTAGCAATTAATGTTACATTAACTGAAGGATTTTATTTAATGATTCAGAAATGCATAATATACGAGTCATAAGCTATGATAGAGCCCTATAATCATGTTAACAAGCAATATTAATCGATTTAGTATTCAATAATTAATAAAGAGAAGTTTACTGCAGCTTAAGAATAAAAATTAACATTTAAATAAGCCGCGCTACGCCTCAGCCGAGTTTTAGTTAAGGGCATGATTAATAGATGGCGCGCATTCTGACGGGTTGGATGTTTTTTTAATGGTATTAATAGTCAGTTTCCCATCTTTCGTGTATTGTCTTTGATTACAATGCTTGATTATCTGGCTAGCTCCAATAAGACAGGTTGATACAAAAGTACCCATTTGCTACAAATTTGGAAGGCTTCTGGTCTACCTACAAGAATATTTACGGTTTAATTGAGAGCTTTTTTTAAACCATAAAATAGTAAGTGATCAGTACATTAGTATTCTTGGCACCATTGCTTAACAGAGTTAAACAAAAGTTTCAAAGCGGAATATCAAATATTTACTCCTTAGATACCTCCTCCTTAAACAAAATTGACAAATACTTCCATTTTTGATACCTCCTCCCTAAGTAAAATGACAAATATTTCCTCTTTTGATACCACCTGACTAGGCATAATGGACAAATATTTCCTCTTTTGATACCTCCTGCCTAAGCATAATGGACATATTTCCTCTTTTGATACCTCCTGCCTAAGCAAAATGACAAATATTTCCTCTTTTGATACCTCCTCCCTAAGTAAAATGGACAGATATTACCTATTTTGATACCTCCTGCCTAAGCAAAATGACAAATAATTCCTCCTTTGATACCTCCTAAGCAAAATGACATATTTCCTCCTTAGATACCTCCTCCCTAAGCAAAATGACAAATATTTCCTCTTTTGATACCTCCTCACTAAGCAAAATGACAAGTATTTCCTCCTTAGATACCTCCTCACTAAGCAAAATGGAAAAGTATTTCCTCTTTTGATACCTCCTCACTAAGCAAAATGACAAATATTTCCTCTTTTGATACCTCCTGACTAGGCATAATGGACAAATATTTCCTCTTTTGATACCTCCTGCCTAAGCATAATGGACACATATTTCCTCTTTTGATACCTCCTGCCTAAGCATAATGGACACATATTTCCTCTTTTGATACCTCCTGCCTAAGCAAAATGACAAATATTTCCTCTTTTGATACCTCCTCCCTGAGTAAAAAACAAATATTTCCTCTTTTGATACCCCCTCACTAAACAAAATGGACAAATATTTCCTCTTTTGATACCTCTTCCCTAAGTAAAATGGACAATATTTCCTCTTTTGATACCTCCTCCCTCAGCAAAACGACAAATATTTCCTCTTTTGATATCTCTTCCCTAAGCAAAATGGACAATATTTCCTCTTTTGATACCTCCTCCCTAAGCAAAATGGACATATATTTCCTCTTTAGATACCTCATCCCTAAGCAAAATTGACAAATATTTCCTCTTTTGATACGTCCTCCCTAAGCAAAATGGACAAATATTTCCTCTTTAGATACCTCCTCCCTAAGCAAAATGGACAAATATTTCCTCTTTTGATACCTCCTGCCTAAGCAAAATGAATAAATATATCCTCTTTTGATATCTCCTCCCTATGCAAAATGACAAATAGTTCCTCTACTGATACCTACTCCCCAAGCAAAATGGACAAATATTTCCTCTTTTGATACCTCCCCCCCAAATAAAATGGACAAATATTTCCTCTTTTGATACATCCTTCCTAAGCAAAATAGACAAATTTTTCATCTATTGATACCCCCTCCCTAAGCAAAATGAATAAATATATCCTCTTTTGATACCTCCTCTCTAAGCAAAATGACAAATTACCTATTTTGATACCTCTTCCCTAATCAAAATGGACAAATATTTCCTCTTATAATACCTCCTCCCCAAGTGAAATGACAAATTTTTCCTCTTCAGATACCTTCCCCCTAATCAAATCGGACAAATATTTCCTCTTTTGATGCCTCCTCCCAAAGCAAAATGACGAGTATTTACTCTTTTGACACCTCCTCCCTAATCAAAATTGACAAATACTTCCTCTTTTGATACCTCCTCCTTAAGCAAAAAGACAAATATATCCTCTTTTGATACCTCCTCCCTAAGCAAAATTAACAAATATTACCCATTTTGATACCTCCTCCCTAAGCAAAATGACAAATATTTCCTCTTTTGACACCTCCTCCCTAATCAAAATTGACAAATAATTCCTCTTTTGATACCTCCTCCCTAAGCAAAGTGACAAATATTTCCTCTTTTGACACCTCCTCCCTAAGCAAAATTAACAAATATTACCCATTTTGATACCTCCTCCCTAAGCAAAATGACAAATATTTCCCCTTTTGATACCTCCTCCCTAAACAAAATTACAAATATTTCCTCCTTTAATACCTCCTCACTAACCAAAATGACAAATATTTCCTCTCCTGATACCTCCTCCCTAATCAAAATGGACAAATATTTCCTCTTATAATACCTCTTCCCCAAGGGAAATGAGAAATATTTCCTCTTTTGATACCTACCCCCTAATCAAAACGGACAAATATTTCCTCTTTTGATGTCTCCTCCCTAAGCAAAATAACAAGTATTTACTCCTTAGATACCTCCTCCTTAAACAAAATTGACAAATACCTCCTCTTTTGATACCTCCTCCCTAAGGAAAATGACAAATCCTCCCTCTTTGGATACCTCCTCCATCAGCTAAATGGGTAGATATTTCCTCTTTTGATTCCTCCTCCCTAAGCAGAATGACAATTATTTTCCTCTTTTGATACCTCCTCCCTGAGCAAAATGGAGAAATTTCCTCTCTTGATACCTCCTCCCTAAGCAAAATGTAAAACAATTCCTCTTATGATACCTCCTACTCAAGCAAAATGGACAAATATTTCTTCTTCCGATACCTCCTCCCTAAGCTAAATGGACAAATATTTCCTCTTTTGATACCACCTCCTTAAGCAAAATGGAAATTTTTTTTTTTTTTTTTTTGATAGTGCTGTCGAACAAGATCCTAAGAGAAGACTGTCAATCTGAAGTAGACTCGTTTAGAGTACTAAAAGAGATGATTTATATCCAATATCTTTAATATCTTAGAAAAAATAAGCGCTCATAATTCCAGTTAGTACTGAAAGCAATGATATGGGGGTGGATTAGCAATAAACCCTTCGTACATCCTGTGATCTCAAGAAATTTGAAACTGTAATCCCAGGAAAGGCAAAACTTAAGACAGTGATTAAACTACTGTTAATCACATATTAATGCAAAACCATAGAAATATGTAAAGCAAACCTTCTTCAGCATGTATTTAAGCCTCAATTTAAAAAACTCCCTTTTCATATTTTTCTGCTGTATATGATGGTACTGATTATCTTCTTCCACGACTTAATATCTGCAGAATCCTATATCATAATCAAGAGCAACACTTTATTTTGGTACACAGTTTTGGAAATATACTTACTTTCGTCAAATGGTCTATGTTCATTTCTATGCTTTTATTTTAGAATTCAAAGTTTGAATAGACAATAGTTCTATTAATGTAGTGAAGGTGAAAAAATCAGGTACAATTAGTTCTATTAATGTAGTGAAGGTGAAAAAATTAGGTACAATTGGCGATAGGTATTTATGGTGAAATTTTATGTTCTTTAGAACTCTTGTGATTAAAGTTATGATGCCTATTGGATTTGGAAATATTTTTCTGACAATTTTACCTTATACATATGATAGTATTGAAAAGGATGTAGAACAGGAATAAATAGATGAAGATGAATGTTTAGTACTTTCCTTTGCATTTCCCACTTTTTTATAATAATTTTAATTGTCTACCTGGTAACATTTAATAGTAGATACAAGGAAAGGTCAAGGTATCAACGAATTAAATTTTATTCAGTGATGATTTAATATGCTTACTTACGAATATTCTATTCAAACATGTTTAATGTCTTAGAAATATTGCTCTAAATATTACGATTGACACAGAACGAAGAATCATTATCTGATTATCACTATACATGAATATTCATAGAGTATTTAACAGCAAAAGACAAAGATAAATAGTAAAAGGCAGGATTTCTATATCATAGAATCAAACAGGAGTTATAGTGACGTCATAAATCTTTCACCTAGCTCACTTCTTGATCGTCATAAATCTTTCACCTAGCTCACTTCTTGATCGTCATAAATCTTTCACCTAGCTCACTTCTTGATCGTCATAAATCTTTCACCTAGCTCACTTCTTGATCGTCATAAATCTTTCACCTAGCTCACTTCTTGATCGTCATAAATCTTTCACCTAGCTCACTTCTTGATCGTCATAAATCTTTCACCTAGCTCACTTCTTGATCGTCATAAATCTTTCACCTAGCTCACTTCTTGATCGTCATAAATCTTTCACCTAGCTCACTTCTTGATCGTCATAAATCTTTCACTAAGCTCACTTCTTGATCGTCATAAATCTTTCACTAAGCTCACTTCTTGATCGTCATAAATCTTTCACTAAGCTCACTTCTTGATCGTCATAAATCTTTCACCAAGTTCACTTCTTGATCGTCATAAATCTTTCACCAAGTTCACTTCTTGATCGTCATAAATCTTTCACCAAGCTCACTTCTTGATCGTCATAAATCTTTCACCAAGCTCACTTCTTGATCGTCATAAATCTTTCACCAAGCTCACTTCTTGATCGTCATAAATCTTTCACCAAGCTCACTTCTTGATCGTCATAAATCTTTCACCTAGCTCACTTCTTGATCGTCATAAATCTTTCACCAAGCTCACTTCTTGATCGTCATAAATCTTTCACCTAGCTCACTTCTTGATCGTCATAAATCTTTCACCTAGCTCACTTCTTGATCGTCATGAATCTTTCACCTAGCTCACTTCTTGATCGTCATGAATCTTTCACCTAGCTCACTTCTTGATCGTCATGAATCTTTCACCTAGCTCACTTCTTGATCGTCATGAATCTTTCACCTAGCTCACTTCTTGATCGTCATGAATCTTTCACCTAGCTCACTTCTTGATCGTCATGAATCTTTCACCTAGCTCACTTCTTGATCGTCATAAATCTTTCACCTAGCTCACTTCTTGATCCATTATACCTATTCTTGAAATTTTTTTTTTTAAGTTTTACAGGATAATTCAGTTATAATTCAATGGAATTATCACCAGAATATGAAATTTAAAAGCCTAGTTATATAAAAAAAATTTGAGACTCGAGCTCATGAACTAGGCTAACACCGGGGAATTTCAAAGTATCTGTACATGGGGGAAAAAATTAATACTTCCCACTGACAATTCGAGAATCAAAAGTCAGAATATGGTAGAGAATTTATATCCCACAACCTAAGAAGTAACGAAGATGCAAAACAACTGTAAGAGTAAGCAATAGACCACTGAACCTATAGTGTAACAAAGTTAAGTTTTGTTGAACATATATTTACGATAACACAAATACATTGCTGCTAGATATGAGGCTCTCTCACATACTAAACATGCTACATGAGTAGAACTTAGGTTTATTTTTTTCAATATTATGAATAATTTGTTCCACACGTTCGAAAATGGAACACCTCCAAAAATTATGATAATAAATTACAACATTTAATCCTCTATTAAAAAACGTCTTTCTATAACACAATTCTATTGGATGACCACTAACCTTGAACTATTCGCGAGTAGTTCACACTTCACTGACTAGGAAACCTAATGGTTATAAGTAAAACTATTGCTTCCAGTTATTAGTAAAAAATTCCCAGAAAGCCAAGGAGAGCAAAACTTTTACTTTAGAGTTCTTTTGAAATACATGCTGCCATCTGTTGAAGATCTGGAAAGTACGCATCTTTGACGAAAAAAATATACAGGGAGATGCAAATAAAACAAAGAGCAATATCGTTCAGAAGTGACAATTCTTCAGATTTCCACAACATTGAAACTAAACATAATGCTATTTATATATCATTACTAAATTACCAAAGCATCTCGAACACCAACAAATAGTTATATGGTTTTGGAAAGAAAACTCTGTGTATTGTCTTCAAAATTAGGCTGCATAAATTCTCGATAGACTTTAATTCAATCTATTAATTTTTTACAGTGGACATTTAATTCATCTTAATAAAAAAAATGGTAACATCTTATCAATGAAACCCATGATGTAGTTTAGGGGTATCTAAGAAAACGCACCAAACATTTGAGTGCTTCAAAACACTTCTATCAAAAAATAAAGAAAAATTAATTGACTTCAGACTTCTCAACAAATAATTTTCTTTGGGCTTCAAAAATCCATAATTTCATAATCTGAAACAGAATCATATTAAGATTTTTTTTTTTTTTTTTTTTTAACTGACGAACACACTAAAGATTAAAGCAGCTATTCAAATGATCTTGGTTGTGCCACAACGTGACAGGGTGGACAGGGTGAAGGAATAGTTTACCTGCAAATATGAATACACACATATAGAGTTTCACTGCTTCCTATCAGACTTCAGATTTTGTGGAATAAATGGAAATTTAAATCCAGATGCTATGAACAATACTTGGAGTCTTTTCTTAAATTAGAGTGGGTAAGTATAGTAACTGATAAATGTGTAAAAGCTCATATTTCGTGTTCCTTGCCTCAAAACCAAATTCCTCCAATACAGGGTATCACAAAATGAATATAGGAATTCGAATATGCATTAGCATTGACTTTTGCTGCATACGAGATTCTTATATTTGGATGTAAATCATCCTTTGTATCATGTACTATCTCGAATTATCAGACAATTCTCAAATGTCTATCAATCCTTAGTTCTTGCTGAAAACTATCAAACTAAACGAGAAAAATGGGGTTTTAAGCTCCTTGACGACGATGGAACATCGAACACATAATCTAAAATGTACTTGGCGCTTTAAAATTACATAAACGGTGAATTGATTGACTTTTTTTTTTCCTTCACCACTATTTTTATTTACAAACATTGTAGAAATCCACCAGAGCTTCTAACATAAGGTTGATATTACACTTATTACCAATTAACAATAAAACAGAGATTCCCTATGAAATAACTGTAATTGATACAGAACTGGAAGATCTAGCTTAATCCAATATACTAGCGATATAAAAAAAATACCTCAACGCAACACGTTTGAAGTTATTCATGATTTAACCTATAAAACTGATTATCAATTGATAAATAAAATATTGAATAAAATCTAATTTTGAATAACCTATAGAATAATATCAAATTTAGAATAACCTATAAAATAATATCACATTTAAAATAACATATTGAATAATATCACATTTAAAATAACATATTGAATAAGATCACATTTAATCAATTTGTATTCGATTAAGCATATAATGAATATAAATATTCCAAATGTTACTTCACATGACAAGCGTACAGTATAGGAGTTAACTGGGGGATTTTTAAATCTACAGTACATTTCCCAAAGTGCTTGGCACTTTACTATCTATCCTCGGCCTCAATGCATAACAGAGTGAAGCAAAAGTTTCTTAGTGAAAATAAAACTTCTCCTACGCCATTTTATAGTTAACTCGTAGAATTATGAATAGAGCGGAACTTTAGCTTTATCATCATGAACTTGTGAAGTCATTTGAAGCCTTCTCCTCTATTAAATTGTTTAATTTTAATAATTTTAAAGTGTAAAAGTATGCACTCTGTTATTCATGCCCATTCAAAAAAAAAAAAAAAAATCTCAAGCACAGGGTATCACAAAATTAAGAGTTGAAATGGAATATTCTTCATCATTGACTTCTACTACAAATCTGTTACTTTGAATATAAATCGAACTCACCATTCCTATTGTGTTGCCATATTAAATGATTTTTATCATTGATGAATGTCAATTAATCCTTATTCATAGCTAGAAAACATGAGTCTAAACGAAAAAGGAAGGTGCTTTAAGGTCCTTGGACATTCCAAGAAACCGTTGGTCATCATAGAAAACCTACCAAAGATGTACAGGGTGTCCTAATCGTACGTACCGTATCACCACATATTTATATTCACCATTTACAGAAATCCACCCAAAATCAATGTCGAAGGGGTAATATAAGAATTATTTTGAATAATGATAATAAAAAAGCTGATATTCCTTTTGAAAATAACTTGTATTTATACGGAACTAAAAGTATAATGTTTAAAACTGGAAAGTCCCATAAAACAGGGTGTTACGAAAATTTCTTTATTGACAAACGCTTGTAATTGTTCTTCAACTGGCATGTATAAACTTACTATTGATTGAGAAAATAGTATACTTTATCAAATAATCAAATATAAAAAGGCTTTTGGTATACCATGGAATATGTGCTTTATTATCCTTGACTCCAATCATAACAGGGTGAAGCAAAATGTTTTTGTAAAAAATGGCAAAAATAGAACCACACATATAGAACTGTATCATGACAGGGTAGATTTACGAATTTGAGAAAACACGTTAGTGTGTATCAGTTCGATGGTTTGAAGTCCCACGAATTCTTCCTCTCCATAAAATCTGGCAATTAAAGTAATTGTAAATAATATAAAAGAGTCTGCTTTATATTCCCTGTCTAAGAAAAATTCCACGAGTGCAGGATAACGCAAAATGAAAGTAGGGAAAGGAATATTCATTAATATTGGCTTTTAATGAAAATCAGTTAGTCTGAATAAGAAAATAAATATATCTTTATATTGTGAGGCTATCTTCATTATTTTCTGATGAATCTTCAACATCAATAGTTGTGGTGTTGTAGACTCCCAGGCCTTTAAAAAAAAAAAAAAAAAAAGCTGGACATCATAGAAAACGTACTAATATGTATGTCTTAAAATATACTCATGATGTTGATTGAAAGGTTAAATATTTCATCATATCTTTTAATTTGTCGTTTTCCATGAAAATCTCGTAAAACACGGTAAAGTATAAACTAGGAAATGCTTTCAATTACCGAAATAGCTAAGCTTCCTTTGGATACAGCCGTAGTTAGTATATAGAATTAATATTGTAATACTTGAATACATGGATTATTCTCATAAAACAGTGATACAAAAACTACCCCTTTACAACGCGTATATTGTTATTCGTTAACTTATGAAAAGTGATTGTCAAATGGAAATTTAAAATATTGTATTACACGGATATATATGAATAGCTTTTGGTATACCTACAAGCATATTTAAGTTTTAATTAGAAGTTTTTCAAACTATAAAACACCGAGTGAATAGTATATCATTATTCCTGGCAGCACTGCTTAACAGAGTTAGGCAAAAGTTTCTTATTAGAAAGGAAACGGCAAATATAGCATTATGTAGTTTCACAGTAAAATTATGCATAAAGCAAGACTTTAGATTAACTATCATGATATAGTGAAGTCATTTGATGCCTTCTGATTCAATAAATTTTTTATTTATCGAAAATGTAAACAGTGTAACAACGTGCACTCTTTTATCCTTGCCTTTAAAAAAATTCTTTTAGTACAGGGTAGCAAAAAATGAAAACTGAAATAGGAATATTCATTATCATGGACTTCTACCAAAGCCTGTTACGTTATATATAGATATGAATCACCCTTAGTACTGCGTTATTACAATAAATGATTCAGATCATTCAGCAATGTCAATCAATCCTTATTTCTATCTAAATATTATCAGTGTGAACGAAAAGGAAGGTACTTTAAGGTCCTTTGCCATTAAAAGAAACAATTGGGCATCATAGAAAACCTACCAAGGACGTACAGGGTGTCCTAAAAGTATATACTGAATAACAAATTAGGTTATCACCATATATTTTTCAGAAATCCGCCCAAAATGACTGTGCTAGTTGTAATATAAGAATTATTTTCAATAATCAAAATGCTGATACTGATTAAGAAAATATAACCAGGATTAATACAGAACTAAAAATACAATGTTTAAAGCTTTGGATAGTCCCATAAAACAGGGTGTTACAAAAATTACTCCACTGAAACATGGCTGTAGTTATGCATCAGTTGGCGTGTAAAATTTGTTATTGACTGAGCAAATGATATATTTTATCAAATAGTTACATATGAAAACTCTTTCAGTATACCTGCGAACATAATTTGGATCTACGGGGAGGATTTTAAAACCTTTATATCAATAATCACTTATTGCTTTACTATCCTTGGTTACAATCATTACAGGGTGAAGCAAATTTTTTTTTTGGAAATTGTAGAAACAAAATCATACCGATAATATTCCATCATGACATGTTAGTTTTACAATTTAGAGAAAAAAAAACTTTAGTGTGTATCACCTCGATGGTTTGAAGTCCCCTGAAGTCTTCCTTTCCATAAAGTCAGGAAATTAAAGTAAATTTACATAGTGTTAAAGTATGTGCTCTTTATTCCTTGCCTCTGAAAAATTCCTCCTGTACAGGGTAACGCAAAATGAATGTAGGAAAAGGAGAATTATTTAATATCGACTTGTAATACAAATCAATTAGTTTGAATAAGAAAGTCAATCTGTCTTTACATTGCAAGGCTATCTTGATTATTTCCCAATGAATCTTCAAGCTCAATTAATACTTATTTTTAGCTAGATATTGTTAGACAAACAGAATGTGTGGTGTTTTAAGCTCCTTAGATTGCAAATAAAAAATAGTGGGCATCATAGAAAACCTATCAAGGACGTACAGGGTGTGCTAAAAGTATATGCTGAATATATTAGCTTATCGCCATATATTTATATTCACCCTTTTCAGAAATCCACATAAAATCACTGTGATAGTTGTAATATAAGATTTATTTTAGATAATCAAAGAGCTGATATTCTTTTAGATAGTATAACTTGGACTAATTCATAGCTAGAAATACAATGTTTGAATTGTGGAGTCCCGTAAATCCAGTTGTTACAAAAATTACTCTTATGAAACACGTTTATAGTTATGCATCAGCTGGTTTGTGAAAACTTACTATTGATCAAAAAATGGGATATTCCATCAAATAATCAAATATAAAAAGACTTTCGGTATACCTGTGAACAATTACTTGGTGCTTTACGATCCTTGGCAACCATCATAACAGGGTGAAGAAAAATGTTTTTTTTAAGAAACTTTAGAAATAAAAACACACAAATAAATTTTTTTCATGACATGGCAGATTTATGAATTAGTGAAAAACACTTCTAGATTTTATTTCCTCGATGCTTTGGAGTCCCATGAAGTTTTTTTTTTTTTTTTTTTTTTTAAATCTGGTAATTCAAGTAATTATACAGAATGTAAAAAGCAAATGCTTTGAATTCCCTGCCTTCTGAAAAAGAATTCCTCGTGTACAGAGTAACGAAAAATGAAAGGTTTGAGAGGATTCTGGTATACATAAAAGAATATTTAGGATTCAATTAGGAGCTTTCTAAAACATTGAACACCAAGTGATCAGCACATTACTATCCTTGACACCGCTGCTTAACAGAGTTAAGCAAAAGTTTCTTGGTAGAAATGAAACCTCACATTTACCATCATATAGTTTCGTAGAAGAGTTATGAAGGGAGAAAAAAAAACTTTAGTTTTATTATACTGATATTGTGAGATAATTTGATACTTTTCTTTCATTAAATTGTTTAATTTTGATAATTGTAAACAGTGTAGAAGTATTGACTCTGTTATCCTTGCCTCTTAAAAAAAAAAAAAAAAAAAAAAAATATATATATTACCCTACTACAGGGTAGCACAAAATGAAAAGTAGGAATGGAATATTCATTAATATTTACTTCTACTACAAAACCTGTTAATTTAGATATAAGTATAAATCACCCTTCTTATTTTGTTGCTATCTTAAATGATTCACATCATTCAGCAATGTCATTTAATCCTTATTTATAACTAGAAATGATCAGTCTAAACGAAAAGGAAGGTGCTTTATGGTCCTTGGACATTCAAAGATATCGTTGGGCATCATAGAAAACCTACCAAGGACATACAGCTTGTTCCAAAAAGTACATACCGACTAACTTAACAGCTTATCACCATATATTTTCATTCACCATTTACAGGAATCCACCCACAATTACTGGCATAGGTGTAATCTAAGGACTGTTTTTTTAATGATAAAAAAAGCTTATATTACTTTTGAGAATAACTTGGATTAATACAGACTAAATATATAATGTTTGAAAGCTGAGGAAAGTCCTATAAAACAGGGTGTCCCAAAAACTTCTCCATTGCAACACGTTTTTAGTTACGCATCATCTGGCTTGTAAAAACTTATTATTGATTGACTAAATGTATATTCTATCAAATAATCACATATAAAATTGCTTTCGGTATACCTGCCAACATAATTAGGATCTAGGTGGAGGATTTTAAACCTTTATATCAACAATCCCTTATTGCTTTGCTATCCTTGGCGAAAATCATAACAGGGTGATGCAAAATGTTTTTGTGGATATCGTAGAAATAGAACCACATAGATAAAATTCTATCATGACATATTAGGTTTACTAATTTGAGAAATATACTTTAGTGTGTATCACCTCGACGCTTTGAAGTCCCCTGAAGTCTTCCTTTCAAAACAATCTGGTAATTAAAGTAATTGTACATAATGTAGAAGTATGTGCTTTGTCTTCCTTGCTTATGAAGTACAGGGTATCGCAAAATGAAAGGGGGGAAAGGAATATTCATCAATATGGACTTTTAACGCCAATCAGTTGGTTTGGATAAGAAAATAAATCTTCCTTCATATTGTGAAGTTATGTTGATGATTTCTGATGAATCTCCATTATCAATTAATCCTTATTTCCAAGTAGAAATTGTTATACAACCAGAAAGTGTAGTGTTTTAAGCTCCTTGCTTCTTCAAAAAAAAAACACAGGGAATCATAGGAAACGTGCCAAAAATTTTACTCAAGATGATGATTGAAAGAATGACATATAACCATATTATTCAATCTGTCCTTTGTGTAAATGTTCTTAAATCACTGTCATAGGTATAATCTAATAAATGTTTTCAATTACCAAAATAGTTTAGAATCCTTGTGAATACAGTTGTAGTTAGTATAAAATTTATATTACAATGCTTGATTATCTGGCTAGCTCCAATAAAACAGGGTGATACAAAAGTACCCATTTGCTACACATTTGAAAGGCTTCTGGTCTACCTATAAGAATATTTACGGTTCAATTGAGAGCTTTTTTTAAACCATAAAACAGTATATGATCAGTACATTAGTATTCTTTGCACCATTGCTTAACAGAGTTAAACAAAAGCTTATAAGCAGAAATGAAACCTTACCTATAGCATTGTATATTATCATAGTAAGATTATGGTTTAGAGCAAAACGTTTGTTTTACTATCATGGTATTGTGAAGTCATTTGAGGCTTTCTCTACCATTAAATAGGGGTGTTTATAGAAATTTTAAGCAGTGTAAAATTATGTACTCTGTTATCCTTGCCTCCTAAAAGAAAGTTTGTAGTACAGGGTAGCACAAAATGAAAAGTGAAAAAGTAATATTCATTATCAGCGACTTCTACTCCAAACCTGTTACTTTAAATGTAAATATAAATCACCCTTCCTATTGCGTTGGTCTATTAAATGATTCAGATAATTCATCATTATCAATTAATTATTATTTCTAGCTAGGAATTATCAGTTTCAACGAAAAGGAAGGTGCTTTAAGATCCTTGGCCATTCAAAGAAACCGTTGTGCATCATAGAAAATCTTCCAAGGACGTACAGGGTGTCCTAAAAGTACACACTAATGACGTTTTAGTTCCTTGCTATATATTCATATTCACAATATACAGAAGTTCCATCCAAAATCAATGTCATAGGTGTATTATAAGAATTGTTTTCAATAATCAATGAACTGATATTCCTTTTGAATATAACTGCCATTAATGCAGAACTAAAAATACAATGTTTGGAGATGTGGTTAGTCCGATATAACAGGGTGTTACAAAAACTATGCTATCACAACACGCTTGTAGTTATGCATTCGTTGGCTGGTAAAAGCTTATTATTGATTGAGAAAATAACTTTTTCTATCAAATTATCACACAGAAAAAAGGGTTATGGTATACCTCCGAGCATATTTAGATCTAGGTAAAGGATTTTTAAACCTTTATATCAATAATCATTTGGTGCTTTGCTATCCTTGCCGACAGTCATAACGGAGTGAAACAAAATATTTTTTGTGGAAGTTATGTAAATAAAAACCCAAAGAAAATTTTTTATTTTCACTTGATAGATTCATGAATTAGAGAAAAACTTTAGTTTATATTACCTCGTTACTCTGAAGTCGCCTGAAGTCTTCCTTTCCATAAAATCAGCTAATTAAATTAAATATACGTAATGTAAAAGTATCTGCTTTGTATTCCTTGCTTCAGAAAATTCTTTAGTACAGAGTAACACAAAATGATAGTAGGAAATGATGTATTCATTAGTATTGACTTTTAATGCAAATATATTACTAAAAATATGAAATCTAATATGTCTTTACATCGTGTAGGTATCTTTATTCTTTTCTGACGATTCTACAAAATCAATTATTACTTAATTCTAGGTAGAAATTGGTAGACAAAAAGGAAATGTGGTATTTTAGGATCCTTGGCCCATGAAACAAAATATGGGCATCATAGAAAACGTACCAATATGTATAAGGTGTCCTAAAAGTATATACTCATGATTTTGATTAAAAGAATGACCTCTCTATATTTTGTTTGTCCTTTGTAGAAATCCCTTTAACCATTGAAGAAATTTAGAAGGAATAATCAAGGTATAGAGAATGTGATGGGTGTTGAGTGTCTTGGTGAAGTTGCAAATGCAAATAGGGCACATTTTATAAGTTTTGTTCAATAAATAATCTTCTTATCGGAGGTACTCTTTTCCATCGAAAGGACTTCCACAGGTATAGATGGACTTTACCATGTGGCAATTACAAAAATCAAATGGGTCACAGAGACAATAGTAAATAGAAAGAGGACTCTGAGAAATGTGAGAACCTATAGGGGTGCAGATATTAGTAGTAATCGCTACCTCCTAATTGCCACATTGAAATTAATACTGAAAGTACCCAAAAGAAATGTAGATAAGAGTGACTAAGTTTGATATATCTAAGCTTCTAGAAGGTGAACACAGAAAACCCTTTGCAATAGAATGTAGCTATCTATTTGCAGTCTTAGAGAATTTAAGCGAGGAAGAGCAGACAATTAATGAAGAATGGTGTGATATTAAGAACATATATCAGTCTGTTGATAGTGACGTTTTAGGCCATGCAGTTACAAAAAGAAAGCCATGGATATCACATGATACCATGGATATTATAAAAAGAAACCAAGGAAACTGATTGTTGAATGTTTTCGAGCAAGTATGAAAATTACAAGGTAGAGCAAATTAAATATTGCAGTAATGATAGTGAAGTCAAAAGAGAAGCCAGGAATGATTGGTGAGACTATTTAGACAGGAAACCAGATATGGCTGACAAAGCTATGAATTCAGGGAGTAGCTATGTTGAAAAATGCTCATAGCATAATTAATGAAATCTCTGCTGGTGTAAAGAAGAAGCATATCCTTATCAAAAGGAGAGATGTATCTGTTATAACAACAGAAGATGAAGAAAGTCAACATTGAATGGAACACTTTATTGAAGTCATGAATAGGAGATATGAAGTGAATAATTTGATTGATATACCTGTGTTTGAAGTCGAAGCCATCATCAAAACACTCAAGAGATTAAAAGCCCCTGATTAGGATGGAATCACTGCTTAGATAATATTGGCCGAAAATGAATTGACTACCAGAATGCATACAATATTATTTTGTAGAATGTGGTGTGGGGACGTAAAACCTGATGAATGGCCAAACAAGATGTGACTGGTTACCATAATTACAGATGCATCACCTTTACGTCAGTTGTCATGAAAATGTATAGTATGCTTATTCTACAGAGAATAGAGACCAAGATTGATGTAAATATGAGAAATGAACAAGGAATTTTTTATAAAAGGTAGAGATTGTACTGACCAAATATTCATTTTAAGACATGTGGTACAGAAATATGTAGAATATAGAAATCCACTTTTGATGGCATTTGCGAATTATGAAAAGGCATTTGACACTGTGCACCGGCCAATTTAGTGGAGAGTCCTGCTTTATCATGGAGTTCCCCTCAAAAATTTAATTTTGAGTAAATATGTTTATGAGCATAGCAAGTGCAAAGTTAATGCTAGTGGAGTGCCATCAAACGAATTTATAGTGAACAGTAAAGTACTTCAAGGGAATGTGCTGTCATCTATGTTGTTTATCCTCCTCAGGAGTTTTGTGATGTGTGGAGCAGTTGTGGATGGTGGGGAAGGATTAGATTGGAACGGTAACAGGGAATTAGCTGACCTAGATTATACTGGTAACGCTATCCTTGTTAGCAGAACACCCCAGGTCATACAAATCTTGCTTACCAGAATGCATGGAATATCAAATATGGTTGGGTTTAAGATACTTAGAAAGACAGAGATGATGAGAACGGGATATGCAATGGAAGATGAAATATCATTGGAAGGAAAAAGGATTAATGAGGTGGAATCATTTAAGTTTTAGGAACTATGCCCTCAAATACAGGATTTTTAGCATATGAGTTCAATGAAAGATTGTAAAAAGCAAATGACACATTGCCTAGGTTCAGTAAAATCTGTAAATCAAATCGCCAGAAATTACATATCAATATTAGGCAATGTATTAGTTTAATGGGATGGTTGTTATTATATTTACATAAGTTGTGGTATAAAATTAATCAGTATCCAACAGATTTATTTTAGATTTGAGAACAAAACCCTCAGAAGAATATTGGGAGTTAAATGGTAGGACAGGATTAGAAATGAAACTATATGAGAGATTACTCAAGCGTTTTATGTGGATGAGATCATAGTGATGGGTAGATGGAGATGGTTTTGGCATGTTCTTCGCCTTCCCCAAGAGAGATTAGTTCACCACACTTTCAATTAGGCTCCACAGGGCACTAAAAGAGTTGGAATACTCAGCCCTACATAGCTCAGGAGTATGAAACGTGAAGTAGTAGATGATCAATGGAGAAGTATTGATTTAAAAGCTCAGGACAGAGACGACTGGTGAAATCTAACCGAGGCTCTTTGCGTCAATAGGCATGGGAGGAGATGATGAAACAAAAGAACCCAGATTACTCTTGCATGTAGAACTAATAATGCAATGTTTGAAGTTATTAATAGTCAAGTAAAACAGTATGATAAAAAATGTAACTCAATATAACATATTTGTTTCTAAGTTTTATTCGTGTTCTGTTTAAATATATATATATATATATATATATATATATATATATATATATATATATATATATATATATATATATATATATATATTGTATATATATTGTATATATATATAAATATATATATATATACATATATATATGTATATATATAAATATATATATATATATATATATATATATATATATATATATATATATATATATATATATATTTATATATATATTTATATATATACATATATATATGTATATATATATATATATCTATATATATATATATATATATATATATATATATTTATATATGTATATATATATATATATATATATATATATATATATATATATATATATATATATATATATATCGTGAACAGACAGAATGCCTAATGACATAATGCCTAAGGACAGAATGCCTAAGGACAAAATGTCTAATTCCTCAACACGGACAAAATGCCTAACAGATATAATGCCTAATGGACAAAATGCCTAACATACAAAATGCCTAATGGACAAAATGCCTAACATACAAAATGCCTAATGGACAAAACATCTGAAAAGTAATAAAAAATGTGAACTAGATAGCTTATCACTCTGTAGAATACTGACCTCGCCCAAGGCTGTTTAGTTTACTTCATACTGCTATGAAATTCAATGACTCTTTGTTGGAGTTTGTCTAGGATATATTTGGCATTAAGGAGGACTTAGATGACATGTTTATAAGATATGAAATATCCAAGGAACTCAAGGATAGAGAAAAAAAAACTTGTAACATAAGTGTTTTTATCTAACTCTTTAAAACCATAATACAGACTAAATAATATTAGTTTTCTTTAAAAACATAAAACAGAATGAATATAAATTTATCTAATCATGAATAGGTTATTTACCGGAATTAAAGAAAATTCAAAGATTATGTGCCATAGCCCTTTGAAACCTACATCCTTATTGTAAGTTGCATTTACTCGAATATATTTCTTATTAACTTTTTCATCATTTGCACCTAAGAGACAATAAACTCGATACTTGCATGTTCAGTTTTGATTTTTTTTAATAGCTTAGAGAGAGTTGGGAGAGTAATTGAAACTCTCTTGTTAAAAGCATGATACCATCCTTCTAGAGAGTTCGTAGTTCTTGGCAAATTTGATTCTATTCTATGGTACACATTCCACAATTGAACATCGAAGGTTGGACGTCTTCGTCGACCTCTCTGAACTATTCCGAGCAATTTAATTTCAAAATATTCAAAGAATTTACTCAGAATTTCGTCAGTTTCGTGGTCGATTGAAGTCAAAAAGTTTGTAAAAAGATCAGCCACATCAAAGGAACAAAAGCTAATGCTTGCATTTGTTTGATTATGAAAGCATTGTCATTATTCGTGTAGCAGTGCTGGAGACTAAGATTTTGTATTTTGCGCCAAAGACATTGACTGAAATGAAAGAAACAGCCATTGATTGAAGTATTTGGAAAACATATTTATTAAACTTTTGATTGCTGCTTGTTCATAATCAAGAGTCACAGACACTGGAAAAGGCTCTGCTCTTTGAGGAACTCAAATATTGTATCAAGTTTTTTCATCTTTACTAGATGTAACACATTATACTAATGTTAATGTTTTACTTTGAGATACAATACAATGCAACGTATACAGTTTTTTCCGACTGGTACACAGTTAAAAGTGTCACCAATTAACCACTTGTTCTTACTTTTCAAGACTTCCAAATTCTTTCTAGTTGTGTAAATATACACATTTTCTAATTCATATCCTTCAAATATTAGTTTTTTCCTCCTTTGTTACTAGTGATGATTTCCATTTTGGACTGAAGGGTTTCTTACAAAAATTGAAATGATTGATAAAGAAATTTGTTTGAGGAAAAGAAGTGTAAGTTTTTCTGCCTTTCAAAGTACAAAAAAAAAGTAAAATGAACAACAGCTTTTTGGTTAGTTATATGGGTTTTAACCATATAATCTCGAATAATTTATTTATAAATGCTAAATAAAATGAACAACAGCTTGCTAAGTAGTTATATGGGTTTTAACTGTAAGATCTTTACTAATCTCGAATAATTTATTTAGAAATGCTAAATAAGATCATTTTGCCTGGAAGGCGTTTTGTCCATTAGGCATTTTGTATATTAGGCATTTTGTCCATTAGGCATTATGTCAGTTAGGCGTTTTGTCCGTGTTGAGGAATTAGGCATTTTGTCCTTAGGCATTCTGTCCTTAGGCATTATGTCATTAGGCATTCTGTCCTACTACCATATATATATATATATATATATATATATATATATATATATATATATATATATATATATATATATATATATATATATATATATATATATATATATATATATATATATATTATATATATATATATCATTGTCATAATCAGCTGTTACTAGTCTACTGCAGAACAAAGGTTTCAGGCACGTTGTTCCACTTGCGTCTCTTTATGGTCTTTCTTTGCCAGTTCATACTTGAAATCTCTTAGTTCGTCAATCCATCGTCTTTTTTTTTCTTCCTCAGCTTCTTTTACATTCGCTAGGGATCCATTTTGTTATTCATAATGTGCATCTATTGTCTGTCATTCTCCTTATATGAACTGCCCATGTACATTCCTTTTTCTTACATGTTGTTAGAATATCCTCCAATTTAGTTTGCTCTCATTTCTATATTGCTCTTTTTTGGTCTCTTGGTGTTAGAGCACGATCTTTGAAATTTGTTTGTCACTACCCAATTATGAGCGCTTTGCAATTTTGTTTTCTAATTATTTAAGAGATACTAGGAGCTATCATCACCAAAAATTGACTAAAAGTTGGGGTAGGGGTCAGTGATCTGAACTCTGACATTAGTGTGTTTTCAAGTTTTTATACTTAAACTTTATTTATGATTTATGATTGAAAATTTCATTTGCTCAGCCATAACACTGTGCTCCTTTTTTCTAAACCCTGCATGCATAGTGCAGCATGTATGATATGGATATCGTTATCATGGCTACATCACCGTGCCAGAGAAACCAACTGAGAGACGAGCGTTGTAAATACCACAGTTGATAATGACTATGGAATTCTCAGGACCCAGTCCTCTTGCTGATGTTGAGGAGGAGCTTTTGCTTTAAGTGATGATGATATTGAAGATCACATGACACAGAAATACTGGCCACAACTTGTCTCTACTGAATCACATAAGTTGGGCTCTGCAGGGGAGCCCCTAGCCTGATCGACCGCATCCCTACCTATAACAAATGTTGCATGGAGCATTATTTGGATAGCAGCCGTTAACCATCATCCCCTGGTGCTAGAACTACAAAGTGTGATGCTTTATTCTCTCGACCTGGTATTCAGAGTATATCTACCATGGCTACAGAACCTGTTCTTCCTGCCTTTGCTCCCCATGCTGAATACGTAAAGCTTCTACTTAGGGAGAATCCAGTGGTTAATGTAAAGCTTCGCTGGCTATCAGAGGTTGACAAGATGTTCAGCCTCAATCAGGAGTTGGCTGAAGTTAGAATGCCTGCAGTCAGTTCTCAATTTGTTTACATATCATGGACTCGCATGGATTTCATAAATAGGGTCAAGTGTGGTGAGGTTCTGTCACTTGTGTGAGATTTTCATGATGCTGTAGACAGGCCTTGTATGTTGCCTACATATCTCATCAATTAATATACTGTGGATGTGGATCTGACAGGAGTGTATGATACATTGTACCTACAGGATGGGAAGTCCTTCCTTGTCTACCATCATGTGAACTATGTAGAATGACAGACGAAGAGCCGTGGGGATTCAAATGCTGGAATATTGGTCACCTTTCACAATACTGTACTGCCCCTGAAAAGTGTGTGCATTCTGTGCTGCTGAACATGAGAGCCAAATCTACCTTCATCACCATCCTGTTCCACCCACAGTGGTTAACACTGCCTTGGTAGCAACATCACGCTCGCTACCTCTGTCTTTATCTGACACCTAGCATGGGAATTCCCCCAGATATGAAGAACCTGGAGTCAATGTGTTGCATATGTATGCCAGACGATCATGCACTGCATCAAACCAGCACATTGCTGACCCATGGTTACTGCCTCTTTGCAAGTGTCTACATTTTGTACTGTTGCATATGTCCGCATGCCTTGATGTGATTACCCTACATCATATTTTGAAGCCATTCTCGTTCAGAGAGCATGGACACTCACATCGATAGTCTTGTAGTCTCCTTTAACCATATGACTCTAAAATTTGCTACTAATGAAACCACACTACAGTTTCTTGTTGAAACTCTGCAGGTTCTTATCCCATTAGTCACTACACTCACTGAGAAACTTAATTTGCTTGCTACATGTCTTGCGAATGTTTCTAATTCCCATGTAGGATCTTTACCACAAGATACATCACGCATTTATGGCCGTGTTACCACAGCCTCTTTGTCCAGTTGTCGTCCTTCCAAGGGATATGGTTGATAATCAAGTGAAGCTTAATATCGTCTCATGAAATGCCTGTAATATTAAAAACTGGGCAAAACTTTCTGCACTCAAAGAATTTGTACATAGTCACTATCCGAAAGTTATTCTAATTCAAGAAGCTTTTGCTGGTATGGCTCAGGCTAGGGAAAAAGCTCCCTCACTCACTGGCTATGTATTCTACGTCCATTTAGGAAGATATGTCCTACTAACCTATATACACACTTCAATCCAGCATAGACTTCTCCCAAACTCTGAGGATAAGAATAAAACATTACACATTTCAGATTACTGTCGGTGAAAGTACCATACGGCTGTGCAATGTATATACAGCACCAGGAAGGATAAATACAGCCCCACTTCCAGTCCCAACCCTCTATGATATGGTTTACATGGGAGATTTTGATGCCCGCCATCCAGATTTGGGAGATCTTGCTGGAACTGTGAACAGAGGTGGGAACCTACTCCTGGAATACAATCGTCAATTTCAAGTGACCCGTTGGGACACTGATGGATCTACGCACGCACGAGGTGGTACTTTTGATCGCATCTCGATTTGTTGACTCGTACCTTCCCGAGTTCAGTGTGTAACGGTTCTTATATACTTTTGTGATCACATCACATTGGTTTCAGCATCCTTTATTCCCTTCATGTTACCCCTCCTCCAATGCACTCTCGCACTTGTATCGCAATCCCACCTAAGTACCATCTTACCTACATGTCATAGGTGACTAACCTTCTTCCTACGTTTGACCTCCCCTGCCCCGAGTAAGTTTACCCCCTCACATGCTTTCCCCACTCGATTCATCAGAAAGCCCCATATCAGGCATCATGCTGGTGTCATGATACTGGATAATCGAATTTCTCTGGCAAAGAAGAAGGCAATGGATGATGGCCTTGCCTTCGTAGGAGGATCAAGTCCTGAGACTTTGCTTCAGTATCAACTATCAAGCTCTGATATAGTTGCCCTACAACATTGTAAGCAAACGGATTCTTGGCACATATTAATGGATAGCTTCAACTATCAAACAAACATCGGTTCCATGGTGCACCTCATCAACAAAATTGTGAAAAAAACCCCTAACAATCCTCCATTACATTCTTGTTCAGTATGCACAGGATTTTGATAATGAGTGGTCATGAACCACTAGCTTTCTGGCTCATGTACAAGACTCTCTCGTCACAAGAAAACTACCATGTCCTTCATCCCAGATCTGCCTTACTGAGCATTGATGAAGAGGATGATGTACCCATAACTAAGAGAGAGCTATTGTGTGCCTTAGCAAGGAGTAAGAAGTCAGCTCCTGATGATGATGGGATCACCTATTACCTTCTCCTCCAGCTCTACAACCTCTGCCTCTGCCAAGGATATGTGCCCCTAGCATAGACTCATAGTACAATTATACCCATTCCCAAGCCCTGCACTGACAAATTCCAGCTTGTCTCTATCACCTCCTGTTTCTGCAAAATTTTTGAATATATTCTCCTCTCATGCCATATGTTTCAACTGTAAGATAAGTTTTCGTCAAGAATATACAGCTTCCCACCACAATGAGGAACATATCACTGTCTCATGGAGCTCTGCACCTATCTCTCCCCAACCAGTGTTGTAGCCTTCATTGATTTAAAAGGTGTATTTGACATTGCAAATAGAGATATATCTTAGACCCATTTATTTATTTTGGAATCAAAGAGAACCTGATGAGATCATAATGTAATCTATAGAATAGAATATCTTGTGTGCTGTTTAAGGGAGCATTGAGCACTGCAAAGGTGAAGTACTTAATCCTTTCTTGTTTAATTTCCTTCTTCATCGCCTTCTTTCCTTACTTCCTGACACTGATAACACAACTATCACTTGCTACGCAGATGACATATGCATTCACTCAAAAATTCCGGATCACTTACACTACTTCTCCTCCTTCTACGAATCAACATTCTCCTGGGGTCTTATCATTGACCCACGAAAAGCAGAATTTTCTCCCCCAGGCCAGCAAGGATTCTGCCAGAATTTACCGTGGGGAACAATGTTGTGCCTTTGTACACGCAGTATGTTTACTTGGGAGTGCCAGTGTGGATAACACTTTCCATTCTAGAAGTCAGAGTAAATCCCATTGTTCAAGATTTAACATGGTTAAAGTGACGACTGACTCATTCCATATAGCTTGCTAATTATTTTGCAAGAGCAACTGTCCTAGTTGTCAAAACCATAAACATTGCTCTCATCTACTCAGTGGTAAATTATCTTTCACCTGCACTATGTCAACTGTGCAGATCAACTCTCTAGCCTCTTGAAAAACTCCAGAACCAAGCAATGAGCCTCACCATAGGCTGTCCAGTCTTTACTAAAATTGTAAACATGCAACATAAACTTCATCTCTCTCCACTTGTCAAGAGAATATAATCTAGTGTTACTTACTTTAGTATCAAATGCCTGTATTACCCTTACCTTTCTTCTCACTATTCACATCATCAGGACTTCTCTTGATCTAGATATGCCTCGTCCACAACTATGCTGGTGGTCGGTTGGGGTGAGGTGGGGTTGGATGTACACTAGTCAGTAGAGTCTATTCATGACTTCGGGGGCTTGATATCAACATCAAGGCAGAGGTTTTGGATCATAGCTTTGCACCCAGCAGACTCCTGTGGCAGCAATCTCTTACAGTCTAGTCTTTAAGACAGGCATGCCTCAACTTCAACAACAACATGCATTAGAGACCATCGACAGACTATCTTCGTTCCTCACTATAGCCCATCATCTCTAAATGGACAGTTGTTTGTGATAGGATGGCATTGCAGGATGTGCTGTTTTCTTCCCAAATTTAGAATCCATGCTAGAGGGCTGGAGATGCTGTTGCCTCCCAAGGTCATCAAGGTCCACATATTGTGAACTACATGGACTTCTAGAAGCAGTTATTTTAATCACAAGGACTTGGAACGCTAGTTTGATCATCTACACCTCACAGCCAGCACTCCAGGCTCTCTCATAACACACCCCAGCATACCAACACTTGGTTACACAAATACTTAGGCAACTAGACAAGACCAACATGAATTACAGGTAGTGCACTTCCTGTTGATTCCTTCTAACGTGGGACTTCTGGATAAAACCACTGTTGACCATGCCTGTTAACTGGATCCTCCCGATGCTGATTTTCCCACTCTATCTTTCCTGTGCTGCAGAAAAGTGGTTTGCCAGGCTGCCCGCTCACTAACCCATCTTCGTAGCAATACAGAGAGAGAGCCACCAGTGTATGAGTACAGTATTACGGCCACTTCCTTCTTCGCCAACACATGTATCACCACAATGGGCTTATGGTTCGTCAAAATAACGTGGTGTGTGGGCGTCTCCAGCTGGGCTGGCAACCAAATTGGCAGTTGGTAGGGCAAGATGGAGCTCGATACTTCTTTTCCTCTAGGTTATTATTATGCACCCAATCCCAGCACCCGGGTACAATATTGCCTAGAATGTCCACTTGTTACTGACCTATTACCACAAAGACTCATAATAGCTGATTTATTTAGGCAATTGTTGACAGATAATAATTTTCTCGATGAAATTCTCATGCACCATCCACAATTTGGTGGATACTGAACAAGCATTACCTTTTATCAAATTGACTGGGCTGTGATAATAACTAAAAATAGGTACAACCTGCTTACAAAATCAAACCCTAAATTTTATTTAACATTCCATTTGAATTCTTCGTGTATAACCTTTTAATATATAAATGCAAGAAATATTATTTTTACTATGTAC